>NC_028356.1:17599832-17647073 GCF_000741045.1 Vigna radiata var. radiata | reverse complement strand
TAGACATTATATATATATATATATATGTGTGTGTGTGTGTGTGTGTGTGTGTGTGTGTGTGTGTGTGTGTGTGTGTGCGTGTGTGTGTGTGTGTGTGTGTGTGTTTGGATTTGCATTGATTGGAGTTGACTCCACTTGGTGAATGTTGGATTGTATTTTGAGTTGGATGTTGGTATTGAATTGTGCAAGTTTATTTTGGATGTATAAATTTTGCAAACTGCAAAGTGAATGTACTGTGCAGGTTACTGTTTTCAGTGGGATTATATAAAAATGAAACTGCCAATAAAGACGACGTTAAAATTACCCAAGTAGTGTCCTTCGGTAATTACCGAGGGATAGTCCTTCAGTAATTACCGAAGGACGGAATCCGCCGGTAATGTTTTCCGACAAAGCTTTTTCTGACGGAATTTAGATCGTCGGTAAGCTGTCGATAAAATGGATTACCGGCGGAATATACCATTTAGCGACAGACATTGGCCTTCGGTAATACCATCGATTGTTGTATACAAGTCGAGCCAAGTCAAAAGCCATGCATCAGTCAGACTTGAGGCCAAGTTGAGTCGACTCGAATTGAAGGTCAAGCTATGTTAGTCCTGATCAAAGGTTGAGTCGTGTCAACCTTGACCGAAGGTCGAGCCAAGTAGGCCTAAGTTGAAAGGTTTAGCCAAGTTTCGTATGTTAACCAAGTTAGTCTAAATTGAATGTCAACCAATTCCAAATCGAAGGTCAAACCGAGTCGCCTTGGTCAAAGGTTGTGTTCAATCGATCTCGACAAAAGGTTGAGTCAACTTATCTTAATCAAATGTTGAACGAAGTCGGCTTGGCTGAAGGTTGACTAATTTAGTTTCGTCAAAGGTTGACTAAGTTAGTACATTTGTAGGATGACCATGTTAGCCCAATCAAAGGTCAATTGAGTTGGCACAATCAAAGGCCCACCGAGTTGACTTAGTCAAAGATTGACCGAGTTGGTTCGTCAAGGATCTATGCTATTAAGAGATTATAAAATAAATTTTTAAAATGCAAATAATGGAAATAGATTTGACTAAACTTGTCACTTGAACAGAAGTTTTATGTCAAGTGTTTAATAACTATTATAAGTCCTCTGTTGCTTGATAAGGTTGTTAAACTATTTCGTTTGCGAAATTTTTTTTATAACACTATTCAACCCCTCCTTCCCTTCTAATGTTTTTCAGATACTTTACCCCACGATTTGGTCACTTAGTAAACTAATCCAACCTTTCTCACTTATTAGCAAGCTGAAAAAAATTTTAACTTGGCTCGATCCACCACGAGTTGGTGGGCTAAATGAGTTGGCTCATTAGTTCAATAAATTACAAGTTTTTTTTTTCAATTAAAAAATAACATAACTTTTCTAATTCAAATCTCAATAAAAGGAAAGAGTCTTAAATTAGATTTATAATCAACCAAACATAAGATTTCATTTACACAAAGATATCACAAAATCTCTTCATCAAAATTTTTAATGGCTTCATAACAATTTAAATTTTTTTTCTACATAAAAATTGAGTAACTAAATTTGTGGATTTTTCATGTTATCTAATTATTACATACAAAAATAATTTAACACGAGCCTCCATTTCCATATTTTTTAAAATGACTAACTTAGAAAATTTATTTATTAAGAAAATTAGGTGGATTGGTGAGTCAATCTGACTCATCACAGGTTCAAATCGAGTGAGCCAAGTTTAAAATTGACCCATATGTTAATTTTTTTTTTCAATCCAACTTAGCCCGAACCAGTGGTAGCCCAAGTTGTAGAAAATACTATGTTTTGACAATACTATGTTTTCTATAATTAAAATTATTTTTACCAATAAAAATTAAATTAATTAATTAACAAAAAAAATTAAAGAGTAAACAAATATAAATAGTTAATAACAAGGGAAACTTATGATACATATTTTTCAATAACTAAAATTACTTTTACAAATAAAATTTAAATGAGTGAATTAATTAATCAACACAAAAATTAAAAGAGTAATAAAATATCAATAATTAAGGATGAAAAAAAATCTTATATAAAATTTGAGATAAAAATTTTCCTATAATTAAAATTACTTTTATCCATAAAATAATTAATTAGGTAGCACAAAAAGTAAACAAGTAATAAAATAATAATAATTAATGGTGAGAAAATACTATGTTATAAAAAAGGAAATTTAGGATAAATGTTTTTCTATGATTAAAATTAATTTTATTAATAAATTTTAAATGAATTAATTAATTGTTTAACTCAAAAACAAAAACGATAAAAAAATATTAATAATTAATGGTAAAAAGTTAATATAGAATAAAAGAAAGAAATTAATGATAAATACTTTCCTATAATTAAAATTACTTTTACAAATAAAATTTAAATGAATTAATGAATAAACACAAAATTTAAAAGAGTGATAAAATATTGGTTAGATATATTATCTTTATTTTTTTTTTTTATAGTTTGTTATTATTTTTTATTTATATTTTGGGTTTAGTCCATATTTTTTTTATTATAAAGAGAAAACCTATATTCAACACAAAGGAGATTAATTTCATACATAGATTTTACCTATATTTAACATGATACCAGAGTTAGGTTCTTTTGGGGAAAAAAATTTGTTGTCTTTGCCACTACACCCACTGCTACTTATGGCGGCGCCATCTACCGTTGTCAGTGGTGTCATCGTCTACGCTACCACTACTTGAGTTATAGTTTCGACCGACAATCACACAGTTTTGATCGTCTTGGCCAGACAATCACCGTGCCATCAGAAGCCTTCATCGGAGCTCTTACGCGTTCTCAACATCTTTTGAAGTTGTGGATTTATTTCATTTTCTGTCGTGCATGGTGGCACATCTCGCAATGATTCATAGCGTCGATGTCGCTCGTTTTCTCTTTTAGGTTCATCGTGTAAGGTCACACCCACGTCTGTATCCTCTCAGGTAGTTATTTAAATCATCGAGCTTGCTCTTTATCCTTTTTCAAGTGTCTTGATTGGAGAATCTTGAATTTTTAAGGTTTCTCTCTCCTTATCATCAATGACTTCTTCCGCTACTAGCTCTTCTGACTTCCCTTCTGTCACCATTGTGTTTGACTTGTTTATATATGTTTTATCTCCCGTGGCAAAGATGGTTTTTGTTAGTTTATTTATAGTCGTGGTGGCTCTTCAATAATAACTTCTTTATCTACTAGATGTCAACCATGTATTCCTTAACTATGATTGTAACATCCCAATTTTTGGAGTGTCACAGTTGCGAGCAAAAATTTAAAATTGAAAACATAATATCATTGCGAAAATCCAAATTTTATAAGTTTTTACAATAACCCAAAAATAAACTATAATTCCAATTGATTACAAAATAAAATTCCCAAAAAAAATAGTTTATTTTAAATAAATCCGTAAATTTCCCCAATTTTCCCAATTCGCTTGCTGTGTTATACCACATCCAAATTATCTGCATGATCATCTTCTCCTGTAATAAACTATCATCGCAGATGAAAACCACAATCACAAACATAGGGGGTGAGCCAAGTGAGAATCAATCATACACAAAATAACATAAACACATATACTACACATTCATTACAAAAATAAACACATCAAGAACACACCAATAATTCGAATATAGTCAACCATCATCATCACAAACTAGTGATATGTCCCCATACCCTACCATACCTTGTGTTCATTAGAACCATCAGTTCGAGTCATCTTGCCATTCATAACTGAACCCATCATCTTTCCACATCACACGACCGAAGAAAACTCATTTCCCGCATCGCACGGCCGAAAAGGATTTACTAGGTACGGCGAGACGACCCCACACCAACCTATTATATCTTCACATGCATACATCCAAACGACAACACACATATACAAAATTCACACATGAAAACAAATCGAGAATATAAAAACCAAGAATAACAAAAGTCAATAATGTAAGCTTCCCCTACCTTGTTTTCCCGCTAAGACTTTTTCTTAGAATTAACCACGCCCTTCAATAACACACTTAAGCTCTCACAGATCTTCACTCGATCAAACTTTCACCCTCACCCTCAAAGTTTTTGTCTCCTTTTTCCTCATCGCTAGGGTTTCTATGCTAACATAATATAAATAAGAAGCATACCTCTCTCTATTCGGTTTATTTTATGAATCTTTATAAAAACTCATTATTTTCATAATATAATCAAATAAAATTATCTTTATCCTAATTAATTCTAATAAGTCAATTAATAATATATTTTATTCTAATATCTTTATTCTAATTTATCTTAATAAATCTATCAATAATATATTATAATTATTATTATTATTATTATTATCTAATAATAATATCTATACATTTCAACAACAATGACAACAATTATTTATATACTTTCACTGTATATAAATGTGAATTTATATTATATTATACTATATATATATATATATATATATATATATATATATATATATATATATATATATATATATATAATCAAACCAAACCATATTAAAACCATAATTTCACGTTTTGAAATAAAATAATTTTTTTTTAATATAACATGAAATGGTAAACACAGGTAAACAAAGGTGTCACGTAAAAATTTTATTTATACATAACAAACCATTTTATCTTTAAATATAATTAATAAAACATTTTATCTTTTAATTAAAATAATTAATCACATTTTTGCAAAGAAAAATATATTATATTTGTATATCGTTAATTGCAACAATAAATAAATAACAAAACTATCAATAGATTTACTTATTCATCAAAACATAATCATACAAAACTTAATTTATTTTATTCATTATTTTTCTTGTTTGCAAGAAGACACATGGAGTATTCACAAATTATTAACAATTTAATGTCACTCGAGTGCAAAAACCAGATATTTTTATTAAGTTGTAATGAATTATATTAATAACAAGTTTAATACTTACTATTTATTTACACAAATTTGAGGGAGAGTTTATCTTTATATTTATCTTTAGTTAGTTTACTATTATATTTATTTGTAGTTTGCACTTAGTCCATTATTATTCTATTATAAATAAATGACTTATGTATATATTCTCAAGAGAAATAAATTTCATACATATTTTTTCCTATATTCAACAATATTAAATAATTAATGATGAAAAAAAAATATTATACTATTATAAAAGTAAAATTTGAGATAAACTTTTTCCTAAAATTTAAATAAATAAATTAATTAACTAGTACAAAAATTAAAAGAATAATAAAATTTTTAACTACATTTTCAACTAATTTTATTTTTTTTAACAGTTTTTATTATTGATTTTAAAATTTTAATTTTTATGTTAGCTTTAAATGTTAAATAAAATGTAATATATTTTTGGAATATATTTTGAAGTTTTTTTTTTTATTTGTTTGTTAATTTTTTTTTTTTGAAATTGTTGTTTTTTTAAAATTTTTAAATTTTTATATATTATTTATTATGTATTTAATTTTATTTCATTTTTTATTTTTGTTTATGAATTTAGAATTTTTGTTAAATTATTTATTTAATTAAATAATTATTATTATCCCGTAAATTTTAATTACATATTTTTTTATTTGTGATTTTTTAAGTATTACTTAAGTAATGTGTTTGTTATTTTATTTTTTTCTTTATTATTTTATTATTAATTTTAAATTTTTTGTTACTTATTATTTTTTTCAATTTTTGTTATTATATAATTATTTATTTTATTGTAATCATTAATTCTATTTTGATAGTCAGAATATCATTAAATAATCATTAATGGTTTTGACTTTATCTAATAAATAAAGGACTTTAATGTAAAGTTGAGGATGCAAGACGAAAGAGGTGAGGTGAATATTATTCTGCACATGGCACACATATAAACATTTGTTTCATTTAATGAACTTGAACCACTAATTAATGCTATAAAAGCTATCTCATGCTAACCTATGTTTTCATCATTTCTAAGACACCTTTCATATTCTAGCTACTCCAATGGCTTTGGCAAGTGACAAGCAAGCAAATGAAGAAAATGAGCTATTGCTCTCCCTTCCGAAGGAGAGGGGTTTGGGTGCAGGTCCTTATCTCCATCTATTTCAAGATTTTTGGTGTCCATCATTTTATTTTCCAGGAGTGAACAACTTTCAAAAACATTTTCATGCAAAAGACAGTGATGTTTTTGTTGCCAGCTTTCCAAAATCAGGTACCACCTGGTTGAAAGCCCTTACTTTTGTCATTGTAAACCATCAACGTTTTTCCTCTTTCGACCACCATCCATTACTGTCTTCCAATCCTCATGAACTTGTGTCTTTCCCTGAATTCATCTTGTCTCATGATTTTGATGACCAGATTCTTTCCCTCTCCAACATGACTGAGCCAAGACTTCTTGCTACTCACTTACCATTCCCTTCATTACCTAAGTCAATCGCAAAATCCAATTGCAAGATCATTTATATATGTAGAAATCCATTTGATACTTTTGTTTCAGCATGGGAATTCTTTACTAAAAAAAGTTCAGTGTCTTCACATGCATTAACATTCGAGGAAGCATTTGAAAAGTATTGCAATGGGATAATGGGATTTGGTCCATGGTGGAGTCATATGTTAGGTTACTGGAATGAGAGCATAACTAGACCAAACAAAGTTTTGTTCTTAAAGTATGAAGATCTCAAAGAGGATGCAGTATTTCATGTTAAAAGAATGGTAGAGTTCTTGGACATTCCTATAACTCAAGGAGAAGAGACTACAGCAGTGATTGAAAACATAATCAATCTATGCAGATTTGAGAAGATGAAGGATTTGGAAGTGAATAAATCAGGAGAAATAGACAATATTGCAGAGAAGAAAAACTTCTTTCGGAAGGGTAAGATTGGAGATTGGATAAATTACTTTTCTCCTTCTATGATAGAAAAGTTATCCAAAATCATTGAAGAAAAATTAAGTGGATCAGGTTTATCATTTAAACTGCATTCCTAAATTCCAATGCAATATGTGATTACATAAGAACCAACGTGTTGTTCTATGTGGAACAAATTGATGTTGTGATCTTTGCTTTTGCTGAATAAGGATGTGTTTTTATGCTTTTGATAAATAAAGAACTATGTTTTTCTTGCTTCCAATTTCTTTTTCCTTACTATCCTTTCAACCCTGACTCTCCTGCATTAAGAATTTGCCACTATTTTAATATTAGACTTTCTTTCTCGTCGACCTAAATTGAAAAAAGGAAAAAAGTTTTTCTTTTAATATTAGTACACGCTTTAACTTGGGTTAAGACGAGTATTAATTGTTTTGCACTTTTTACATTTTGATCAGAAACCTTGTAATAAATAAGCCATTATTTAATAGAATAAAATAATACTGATTAAGGTTTATGTAGTATATGTTAAGGATAATATTTTTTAAGTATATTTTAATATTATTTATCTGTTATTTTGTCATTGGTCCAAAATTACTTTAGAATCAATAATAATAATAATAATCATAAATATCTCTATGAACCAATTACATAATAACATATATAAATGATGTTAAAATATTATAAAAAAGTGTTATCAAATTATCATTTGTTATTATTTTAAATATATAGATATAATATAGTAAGAATTCTAGAAAGGACAGTGAGTTAATTTATTAAATGTGGTTAATTTATTTTTATATTTATATAATGGGATTGAAATTTTAAAATATTGCATATATAGTGAGGTAATTAAACCCGTATCACCTAAAATAATTTAACCTAATTAAGTGAGATTTATCTTGTCCGATGTCCTATGAGCTAGGTAGATTGTAGCTGGATTTTTTTTAAGTGAAGTTGTTATATCTATGAAAACTTCTGTTAAAAACAATTTTCTTCTTTTATATTATAGTTAAAGTCGACTTTAGTTTTTTTTTTTTTTTTTCAAAGAAAAGTCGTCATATGAATGAAGACTTCAATTAAAAACATTACGTGGATGTCGTTTCAGGGTAAAGAGATTTTTTTATTATTATTATATTATGTTTTAATAATATTTACTATTTGTTATTTTATTTAATTAATTTAATGTTTAAAATTAATTTAATTAATTGAATACATGCCAAAAATAATAAAGCAAAGAAAAGTTATAGTGATTTATATTAGTAAAAACTTGAGCAAAATTAAAAATTAAAATTAAATATTTAAAATGAAAATATATTATCAAGGCTTTAATATAAATATTTATTTGTGTGAATTGTTATCACTAGCATGGTAAATTGTTGATATCTTCAAGGTTGAAGTTAGGATAGACATCCTGGACTAATGATAGATCTTCCCAAGTAGCTTTAGTCGTATCCATTCCTTCCAATTGGACCAAAACCTGAGAAATTTGATCATGGTCACGTAAAATAATTTTGGACTGCAACATCTTAGATGGTTGAACAATAAGATCAAATTCATCAATCAATAGTGGAAGAGGAACATACGGTTGCTGATGTTCAACTTTGCAAGGCTTCAACAAGGAAACATGAAACACAGGATGAATCTTGGCAGAAGTTGGGAGAAGGAGTTTGTAAGCCACATGACCAATTTTCTGCAAAACTGGAAAAGGACCAAAATATATAAGTCCGAATTTCTGATTTTTGCGCAAAGTAACTGAGTGTTGCCGATAAGGTTGAAGCTTAACTAAAACCAAATCACCGATGTTAAACTCCAACTATAATCGTTTCCTAACAACATATTTCTCCATATAATGTTGAGCTTTTAGCAAATTATTCTTCAACTGGTAGATAACTAAATCACGGTGCAATAATAAATCCTGTAAAGAAGGAGGGTCTTGATGGTCTAGAGTATACTTGGTAATTGTGGGAGGATGTCGGCCATAGATTGCTTTAATGCTGGACTGAAATGAGGTATTGTACCAAAACTCAGCCCATAAAAGTAACTTACTCCAAATTTTGGGATTGTCAACTGTGAAACATCTTAAGTACATTTCCAAACATCTATTAAGTGCTTCTGATTGACCATCGGATTATGGGTGATAGGTTGTGCTTATAGCCAAAGTGGTCCCACTCAACTTAAACAATTGCTGCCAAACGTTGCTAGTGAATACTCTATCACGATCCAAAACAATGGACTTATGCATACCAAGTAATCGAACGATGGAATGCATGAAGGTGTCGGCTACTGTCTTGCTCGAATAATCAGCTTTGAGTGGAGCAAAATGAGCATTCTTAGATAAACCGTCAACAACCACCAAAATTATAGTAAACCCGTGTGAAGGAGGTAAGCCAACAATAAAATCCATAGCTAAATCTTCCCAAATCTGTACTGGAATTGGCAAGGGTTGGAGTAGTCCAACAAGTAAAGAAGTAGCGGTCTTAGCTTGTTGACAGAGCAAACAATGTTGGACAAAAAGTTTAATATCCTTTTGCATGGCATGCCAATAAACTGAGAAGCAACTCTAGCCAATGTCCTCGCTTTTCCCGAATGGCCGCCAATGGGGAAGTATGAAATTCATTCAAAAATTGTTGTATAAGAGGATGGTTGGAAGGAAGAACCAACATGTGCTTCCAAAATAGTAACTGGTCTTGTGCAGAATAATTTGAGTAAGGAGGAGTGCCTTGAATACATAAGTGAAGTATTTCTGACAAATTGGGATAAACAATAATAGCGGCCCGCACCTTAGGAATGATATCCCACTGAGGTTGAGAAATAGCCAGAAAGAAAGACTGAGATAAGGCATCGACGACAAGATTGTCATAACCAAGCTTATACTCTATGGTGAAATCATATCCGAGGAATTTAGGAAGCCATGTCTGTTGCTCTAGGGTCTGGATGGTTTGATCAGTGAGATACGCAAGCTCTGCTGATCAGTGCAGATAATAAATTTATGTCCCAACAAATAATGACGAAATTTAGCTATAGCTTCGGTAATGGCATAAAACTCCCGCACGTATGCTAATAGTTTCTGCATTCTTGGAGATAATTTTTTTGAAAAAAATGCAATCGGGTGATGGGCTTGACTCAAAACCGCACCAATACCTGTACCAGAGGCGTCAGTTTCCAATATAAACTTCTTAGTAAAATCTGGAAGGGCCAAGACGGGAGCCTCAATAATAGCTCGTTTGAGATTGTGAAAAGCTTCAGTCGCAGCAGAGGTCCAATGAAATTGGTCTTTCTTTAAGAGATTAGTTAAGGGGGAAGCTATAACGACATACCCTTTAATAAATCGCCAATAATACCCCGTGAGTCCAAGGAAGCCTCGCAATTAATGGACTGGGGAAGTGGCCAATCCAAAACAGCTTGGATTTTATGTTGATCCATGGTAACGTCATTGCTTGATAACGTATGACCCAGATAATCAATCTCCTCCAAGCTAAAATGACATTTAGACAACTTGGCAAAAAGAAGGTGTTGTTGTAGGAGTTGTAAGACAACTTTTAAGTGTTGCAAGTGGGAAGACCAAGATGAACTATAAACCAATATGTCGTTAAAGAATACCAATACTGATTTTCACAGCAGCCCTTGGAACACCAAATTCATTAACTTTGAAAGGTGGCTGGTGTGTTGGTGAGCCCAAATGGCATGACAAGCCATTCATAGTGGCCTTGGTGTGTTCTAAAAGCTGTTTTAAATCTGTCCTCTGGAGATAGAAGTATTTGATGGTAGCACGAACGAAGATCTAACTTAGAAAAGTATTTAGCTCCAAATAGTTCATCAAGCAATTCATCAATAGTAGGAATAGGGAAAGAATATTTGATTATTATGGCATTTAATGCTCTATAATCAGTGCAAAAACGCCATGTCCCATCATTTTTTAACCAAGAGAATCGGTAAAGAAAAATGATTGGTGTTTTGGGCTATGATTCTCTCATGTATCATCTCTACAACCATTTTCTCGATTCGTTCCTTCTAGTTGTGAGGGTATCAATAGGGACGAACCTTAACAAGCTGACTATCTGGAATTAAAGGAATAACATGACTGTGGGACCGGTTCGGGGGTAACCCAATGGGTTTGTCAAACACCATTTTGTAGATTTGAAGCAGCCTAGTTAAATCCAGATGAATGTCAGCAGGTAAGTCAAGCCACTGATCGGAAGGAACCTCCTGGGACTGAATTTGGAGTGTATAAAATTCGGCAATGACATGAGTGTTGCACATTCGTCTGATATGGTGAAACTGAATTGCATATGGTAAGTTAGATTGATTACCATGTAATGTAACAAATTCACCCTCCAAATAGAATTTCAAGGTCAAAGCACTATAATTAGAAACATGGGGTCCCAATGTAGAAAGCCAAGCAGCCCCTAAAACAAGATTTGCACTAGAGACAGGAAGCAAATAAAGTGGCAATTTAATAGTATGCCCCTGAATTGTGACATTCACATCTTTGACCGATCCTTCCACTGTAAGGTAATTTCCATTACCAACCAGGACTTGGAAATTGGAAATGGGCTCAATAAATAACTTTAAATAATGAGCCAAGCGTAGTTGTAAGAAATTGTCGGAACTCCCACTACCAAGCAAGATTTGGACAATGAAACCATTAATCGAGCCCTGAAATCGCATAGTGCCCAAACTAGAAGAGTCGTTTAAGGCATTAAAAGAAACATGATGCTCAGGGTTAACATCAGGACAAGGAATGGATATTGGGTCTGGTGGTGCTAAATCTGGAGGTGGATCGTCATCTTCCTCTATATAAAGTAATAGGTATTGTTTGTTACGATAACGACGCGTAGGGGAAAATTTATCGTCACATGTATAACAAAGGCCCTTCTCATGTCTGATTTGCATTTTTGATGGAGATATCTTTTTAATATTGGATGATTTAGGTAGTTGGGTAAAAGGTTTCTTGGAAGGGTTAGGCAAAATCGCAAGTATGAATGTTGTTTTCTGATTGGTGTTTAGGTAGGGGGATGGGGTTATGTTAAGGTGTCTGGAATAAGTGGTGGTATAAGCTGGTTTGGTGGAGGTGGAATACTTTTCCTCGTAGAGCTTAGCAAGGGAGACGACTTTAAGGAGGGAGTGAGGACTCTGGGCAATGACATCACAGCGGATATCAGTTTTCAAGCCACTGATGAAGCAATCTAAGAGTGCATCTACCATAATCCCGTAACTCTGTTAGCCAAAGCAGTAAATTCGATATAATAATCATTAATCGAACCTAATTGCGAAAGCTTAAACAAGGTACAACGGGGACATTCAAATGGGAAAGGACCAAATTCCAACTCCAATGCTCGAGTAAAAGCAGCCCAGGATTGGAATGGATTATTCTTACTCATCATCTGGAACCAAGGAACCACATCCTTGTCCATATGTACAACGACAATCGTCAAACAGTGTAAATCTGGAGTAGAATAATACTCAAAAAATTGTTCCGCCTTGAAAATCCACTGTAACACATTTGATCCATCAAAGCATGGGAAATCCAACTTGATGTTGCGCACCTGAAAGGGTTGTGGGTTCGGATGCATCACATTTGAGTTCGAGCCACCGATGGATGATGGACTGGTCACTTGCTCGAGAGCTAATTCGAGCTTCTTAAACATGGCAGAATAATCTTGATCCCGTTTTTCCATGAGCTCCAAAATCTTCTTGACATTTGCATCCAGCTCCTTCAAGCGAGTATTCTCAGCCATGGTGGCAGTGAAAGCACTAATGTAACAGTAACGCTCCCAACAAATAAATGAATAACAACATCCTGTATTGTATTATGTATTAAGTATGAATTTCTTCCAATGAAGTATGAAAACACTAGGACTGTGTTATTGAAATAGAGAAACAAATGGAAATAACAGACAATGAAGAAATCCCAGAGAGGGCCAGAGGAAGAGGAAGACAGATTATAAATTCCACTCCCCTCCTTTATTTCTTTTTTCCTTTTATATTTACTTTAACCCCCAAACGTAATCCTTGAGTGCAGAGTTAGTTACTCTTTTCCTCTTACTTTTTCGGTTCACCATGATTTCAGCATTACCATCCACGTGTCCCACCCCTGTAACGGTATTCCCATGCATTTCATTTGCCAGTATTTCTTATGTACTCGTGACAGTTTCTTGATGGTAAGACTTCTGTAGTGTGTCATATTGTTGGAAACGTAATGGTTCATTTAATTTGAAATTCAACATTTAAAATGTGTTATAAAATGAACTTACATCATTGGTTGATAATGATATTTATTGAGTTATTATGTAGCAGATAGTATGTTTTATGTACCATCGATATATAGATCAGTATATCACACAAACGAGTATTCACATGGAATTAATCTTGTTCAATTAGATTGTTGTATCAATCATTCCACATTACATAGACGATGGTGAAGAACCACAAAAAACTCTTTATTTTAACATTGAAAGTCTCTGGTAATTGATTACCAAAGACCTATAATCGATTACTACATGGGTTTTGCTATTACAAAACTTTGGTAAACGATTACAAGAGAGTTTATCTCGATTTACACTTCTTATAATCGATTATAGCAGGGTTGTAATCGATTATTAGAGAGTTGTTTTCTCATTTACACTTCATCTAATCAAGTACAGCAGAAGTCTAATCGATTACAGGTAAACTCGTACTCCTCCTGCACAACTTTGGCATTATGTAATCGATTATAAGACCCTGATAATCAATCACCAAGCTTAAAAACCTTTGGGGATGCATGACTTCTTCACCTTTTATCAAATGTCAGATTGAAGTTGTGGAGACATGACTTTTTCATTTGAAGTTGTCTGATCCTCTTATTTGCCTCAATGCATAATTTTTTTTTGTCTAGATACGTAATTTCAAAACCATTTCTACCTATTTCAGTAAAAAAAAACCAATAATTCTTTTGTTTTCCCCATCTTGGCGCTAACCACGATACGCAGTCTTGCATTGCATGGACCCTAATATGATGGAGGCTAGGGTTGTAGTGAATTCTTGTGGGTATGATGGACCCTTTGGCACCACTAGGGTAAAGAGGTTGAAGAGTATTGGGATGATTGATAGTGTCCCAGGAATGAAGACACTAAAAGTTGGAGAAATTGATGGTTCCCCAAGAATGGTATGTTAGCCTTATAATTTCCCACCAAAGAATTGACTCCATCCACTTGAGAATCGATTCTCCTCGCCTGCATGTGTGTGTAGAGGATTGTACACAGTAATTTAAAGCAAAAGCGAAAAGGTAAAATAAATTGGTTAGATTTGGCTTTCTTTCACCTTTTTACTCACAAGCGCAGGTCTCAAACCATCCTCCCTATTTTCCATCGTCACAAATCGCTTCACATCAACAACAAAAATAAACGACTAGCATTTGCACCTTTTCTTCTTTACGAACAATATTTCCTTTCAGACAAACAAAGCTAAGTGAAATTATGCTGGAAAAATGTATTTGAACACAGAAAGCTCGAACTTGAGTGAACTTTTATTCATAGTTCTTATATGAATTTTGTATATAGATGGTCAATATATATATATATATATATATATATATATATATATATAAAAAAGGATTTCTAATTTCTCATCTCATTTCTTATGTTTATCATCTTCTTTTCTTTTAATTTTATGTTATTTTCACATTTTATAGAGTTTTAAGTTTTTGAAATTGATTTTACTTTAATTTTTTAATTGTATTATGAGGTTAGAAAAATAAATTTTTATTTTTATTGTAATTTATTTTTATCCATGCCTTTTATTTTTTAGTTAAGTTTTTACATTATAACTTGTTAACATGGTATTAAATATACATAATTTAAAGATTTTTAATTTTAATTTAATTTAAATTTTACTTTGATTAAAATTAAAAATTTTCATGTAATTAAATAAGTTTATGTCAATAATTCAAAATATACTTTAATTAACGATGAAAACTTTAATTAGAATTAATCAAATAATGTACTTTAATTAATTAATTTTTTTTCTTACTTTCAAGTAAGAATTTATTTTGGTTAAAACTAAAAATAAAAGATTTATATTGATTAGTATCATTGGTTTAGAAGATTTTTAGTGAATTTTTATATTTTGGCATTTGAAATTGCTTCTTAAAATTATATTTTCTTTCTACTCTCTTGTATTTTTATAAAGCTTGCCGTAGAAGTAGTTTACATTCAAACATTTTCAAAATTCTCTCATTGTTTCTATCCAATTTACATTATAATTCTTTAGTCCTCTGATCCTTTCTCTCCTTTATATTTCAGTAATACAATTTTACTTTACACACGTACTCTTGTTATGGATTTATAAATTCTCATTGGTTGGTTTACGAGTTTGAGATTTGATTTTCTATAATTCTAAATGTTCGAATTACTTAAATGTTTTCTATTACATCATGAATAGAATTTAGGTTTATGTGAGCTTCTTATATTTAATTCATGCTATTAGTTTGAAATGAATACGAAGGATCAATTTTAACAAGTTAACTAGAATAAGAAATTCTAGAAACACACAAGTTTCGTTTAATGATTATAAATAGACGTAGAAATCAATTCGAAAACCTAAGTAGAAAACCATAGAATTAATCATTATTTTTCACATAATTTAATTCTATTATTTTTATTAGTGATTAGAAGTCTAAAAGCTTTAAAATCTCAATAAACTTAATTCAGAAATTTTGAATTTGAAATTATAATAATGGTCAATGCTCCTTATGACCACGAACTAGGTTAAACCCCAGTTTCTATCTTGGTAAGGAACTAAGTGTTCATCATATATGTTCTAATTGTGTTAGACATAGATTCCCATCATCAATAAAATAATCCAATAGGAGATTTATTAGCAACTTGATTTGCTAATTGTCGTTTGATGAATAAATTTTCTCTCAAAATTAGTGGAAGAGAAAGAATTACAGTTAAGAAAAATATTGATTGGAATGAATAATCGTTAACTCATCTTAACTCTTTTATAAAAGATTGTCAATTAAATTTTTTTATTTACAAATATTAGTCAATCAAGTATGGAATTTAATGACACTAAAAATAACTAAGTCACATGTAACAATATTAATATTTTAATTAAAATTAGTGCTCGTATTGGACAATACAATATAGCTAATGATTCTTAATTGCTCTTGAAATGTAGTACGTATTAGTTCCAAAGATAATCCTCAATGAGAAATTGAGATAGACAAATAAGAAAATCCAATAATTAAGGTGAAAATTCCAAAAGATTCAATTGAGGAAGTGAAATTTCCAAACGATTCTTATGACATATATTAGACTTGATTCCAAAAGAATTTGTCGTACCTAAAGTGTTAACAATTATGAGATTTCAACAAATTATATATTGAATAAGATAATATTAAAAGATGAAAGTGCTTAAAAGTTTTTCTATGAATAAATCATATTTATTATGAATGATTATAAAGTCTCTAGATATAGATAAAGATCTTGTAAAACTTTAACAAAAGGTTCTGAAAAATCTTGAGTTATAAATGTATCTTACTAAGTATATGAAAATAACAAAAAATTATAAAAGATTTAAATTTTAAAACACGACCAATTGTAAATATTTTCTTAGTTATAAATTATTCAAAATATTTTTTTTTAATAATTATCATAAAATTCAATAATTTTATATCTTTTAACTAAATCAAACATAAAAATATTACCAAAAAAGAGAAAACAATTAACCTCCGATGCTTGTTCTCATCGTGTCATTGTCAGTGCTGATATTTGGCAAATATCATATGTTTATAAAACATTTGTTATGATGTCCATTGCCCTAATGGTATAGCTAAAAATTAAAAAAAAAAAAAACTTTTTATTAAAAAATTAATAAACTAAATGACCATTTGAATATAAAAAATAATATATCTTTTAAAATTACTAACCATTTGCTTAAAGGTATAGAAAACCAATATTAAATCATTAGTAAGATTCTTTCCCACTTGAACTTATTAAATAATTTGTCACTACCTTATATAAAAGCAAGCTACCATTACCACAAAAAAGCAAGCTACCATTATACAAATCTCTTAGATTTCACAAAAAACCAATCAATGGATGAGAAAGAAGTTACTGAAGAAAACAAACGAAGCCATGATTGTAAGGAGTTAATTGTCTCTCTTCCTAGAGAGAAGGGTTGGATAACACCTTATCTCCATTTATTCCAAGGATTTTGGTATTCATCAAGTGAAATCCAAGCCATAAACACTTTTCAAAATCACTTCCAAGCTAAAGACAATGATATTGTTGTTGCTAGTGTTCCAAAATCAGGAACAACTTGGTTGAAAGCCCTCACCTTTGCCATTGTCAAACGACAACATTTTCCCATCTCAGAGAACCATCCTCTACTTGTTTTCAATCCCCATGAACTTGTGCCTCCATTTGAATTTGTCATTTATGATGAAAATAATTGGCAAGTTCATGAGCTACCCAAAATGCCAGAGCCAAGGCTTTTTGGAACCCATGTTCCATTTGCTTCATTGGCCAAATCAATCAAAGAGACAAACACTAAGATCATTTACATTTGTAGGAACCTATTTGACACTTTCATATCTACCTGGGTTTTTGTCAACAGAATTATGCCTGAGTTTTTGCCTGCATTACCTCTAGAGGAAGCTTTTGAAAGGTACTGCAAAGGGATAATTGGATTTGGTCCATCATGGAACCATATACTTGGGTATTGGAGAGAGAGCATTGCAAGACCAGATAAGGTTTTGTTCTTGAAGTACGAAGATGTTAAAGAAGATGTTGTCTTTAATGTTAAAAAAATTGCAGAATTCTTGGGTTATCCTTTCACTGAAGAAGAGGAAAGTAATGGAGTGATTGAAAATATAATTAAGTTGTGTAGCTTTGAAAATATGAAGGAATTGATGGTAAATAAATGTGGAACCATGGGCAAAGGAAGGATAGTTGAGAATAAGTATTTCTTTCGGAAGGCTGAAATAGGAGATTGGGTAAATTATTTTTCTCCTTCAATGGTTGAAAAATTATCCAAAATTATTGAGGAAAAATTTAGTGGGTCGGATCTATCATTTAGATTGTGTGATCTGAATAATAGTACTTAGTCAATGATGTTTTGACATAGTACTGTTTATTTAAATAAATGGTTTATAGAAAAAAATTCATAAACTAAAATTACTTTTGCAAAGTTTAAAATCATTTTTCTAGAACAATTTATATCAATGTTTTTCATGACTAATGTTATGCTTAAGTTAATTTTAGTTTATAGAATTTTCTTCTTATTTTTTTTTTTCTCTCTTAACATTACTAGATAAGTTTATCCAAATGTTTTGGCACAAGTATTGCTGTATATCTTTTTTAGAATAAAGGTCTATAATAAACAATGTGGTGGCTACCTTCATTACTAGAAATTAAAACTTGATGGCAAATTGTAATTTAGTTTTATGATTATCTTTATTTTTCTTAAGCTTTTATATTCGAATGGCTTCTTTATTTTATGAAATTCAACAGCGGTTGGCATTCGATGTTTCATGCATCTATATTAAAAGAAGAAGTTTCAATTAATTTTTGTTTAGTGTTAATTTTGTTTTCTCCGACAATGGATACAAATGTTGATCTTGAGCAATTTAACACAATCAAATTTATGTTGATATATAAAGTAAAGGACTTTGTTCAAGTTTTTAATAATATATGGACCAAATTAAATAAACTATATGATACAATTCTGGGCTTTGCATTATTAAAACGCATTAGTTATACATATTAGTATGGCTAGCTATACATATTAATATTGGTAGGAAATCACATTTCTTGTAATCAGATTTATAGAAACAATGTAAATGCAAAATAATAATACATAAAATTAATAACAAAGTTTACTCAATTATGTTTATATTTTCGTGTTAATGCAGACCTCTAATTTGAAAGAGAAAATTATAAAATAAATTTTTACAAATTACTCAATTCACACTTTAAACAAATGCAAAAGAAAAGATATTATTGTTGTACTGTATGACCATTTGGCCAGCTAAGGATTAGACAGTCGACCATCCAATGAGAAAATGATCGACCGGTCTGGAATAGTCATTAAGTGTCAATTAATAGTCGTTATTGTTCAGATTAATTAAAATGTTTCGGGGATAGATTAAGATCCCTTTACTCAAAGTTGTTTGAGGGTCCTCCATCATCCAAGTTACGTTGTGTGCTCTCTCTTCTCCTTGTCCAAGTCATGTAGGAGGGTACCTATCAAAGACACTCCGATGTTCAAGTCGGTGACTGTAAGTAATAATATTATAATAAAGAGGAGTAATAAGAGTTAATTACCTGACCTTCCTCGTTATGTTTATAAATATTATAATGAGTTTACCATTAGGTCTAACCCATTAATTACCAATAAATGACATTATTCTTATTAATTGTCAATCAATGACTATTATTCTCGTTAACTCTCAATTAATAACTGATATTGCTCAGATTAATTATCAATTAATGACTATTCCGGACCGGTCAATCATTTCCTCATTGGATGGTCGATCGCCCGGTCCTTGGCTAGTTTAGTGGTCATACAGTACACAAGTCCCCCAAGCCCAAACAAGTTTTTCATTGGAAGAGCTGTGCAGGGATTATTGTGAACTCGAGAGAAGTTGTTCGCATTGTATTGGGGGTCTATTTTCTATGCGCTTTAAGTCTTCGTTCCTCTCTATATTGCCCGATCGATGAGCTGTAGGAGTTCACTGGGAACGTTCCCTAGGCTGTATAAATGGCGATGCAATGGGAGTTCACTTTGGACCAGATATCATCATAGACAACATCATGTACTTTCTCTTCATGCACAATACAGAAGATAAGTTGTAAATTATCAATATAACTGGCCAACAACTGTGATTGGTACTTAAATTACCAAATGGGCTCATTCCATCAATGGCTAAACCAAGTCTAAGATTTCTACATTCTTGACCAAATTGGGGAATTGTTGATCAATATTTTTCCATTGCTTTGAATCATCTAGATGACGAAGCAGTCTATTAATTGTTCTCTCATCTGCATGCGATCTAAGGCTTTTAGCATCTTTTTGGATTCGTAAACAAATGCTTAAGCCTGTCCACAATTGGAAGGTACCAAACTACTTTCAAAGTAAAACCATTTTTTTCTACCTGACCATTATCTTCACTATTGTTTTTTGCATTTTATCATGATAACCCATATTTTGGACACTTTTTCAAAAATTCAAACTCTTTCCTATATAAAATGTAGTCATTGGAACAAGCATGTATCATTTTATACTTCATGCCCATCAGAAAAAAAAATTTATTCACATCATAATTACGAGTATGTTTCCATCTAGAAGCAATTCATTCAACAACGTCAAGAATTATGTGAAACTCTTATCGGTCCATCTATTGGTCGCCTTTAAATTCATGAGCCTTAACACCGCTAACAACTATGTGAACTTAGTTAAACCGACATACAAAGGAGTTTTCGCATTAGTGGACACAGTCTCATACACATGAGTTTGGGCAAAATTTTCTATGCCAACATCGCGGATCATGTCCTTCAATTTGTCTTCTTCTGATCGATCTTCCATGGTGGAATCAGTAACATTTTCAGTTTGGGAGACAGTTGGAAAGTGTATTTCTTCGCTGTGCCACATCCATGTTGTATAACATTGTAGGAAACTATCGCATATAAAATGTTTCCTAATTTAGGTTGCCTTCAACTTTCTTCTATTCAAACAGTTGACACAAGGACATCTAAACTTCACTTCTACCCTCGTTACGTTGCGTAAATTGTATAAATTTCTCTACCCCTCTCTCGTACTCTACATTAATACATGGTAAATTAATCCAATTTCGATTCATATGTAAATATTCTAAAATATTCTACAAAATTACAATACAAAAATAATTTTTGTATTAATTATTTAACTGAAAATTAAGGTTAATTCAATTCAATCATATAATTAATAAGCATTGAAATAATCATGTATCCAACATAAAAAGTTTTAGAGTTGTTTGTGTCTGCAAAGGGAAGAACAGTTTTCGCGAAGAAGACAAAACTATTCACCCTCTTTCTTTTATTTCTTTTAACCTGGAAAAGGTTATTAACTCGGTTCTAAGAAAATTGAGGTAATATGTGGGAAATATGGTCTCGGTTTTCTAAACAATCGAGGCCTAAAGGCACCCTAAAAAAATTTAAAATAAATTTAAAATAGAAAATTTTCAATTTTGTTCAACTCTTTTGCTTCGAGTCCCCGCCAAACTGAGACATAATATTCATATTATCTCAGGTGTGATAGAACTGGTGTCAAAAACTAAAAAAAAATAATAATATTTTAAATATTCAAAATGGGTTAGAGCAGGATCTATGACATTGGTTCTAAGGGAACCGAGACCAAAAGTCCTATACAAATATAACATATCTATGAAAATTTGACTTTTCAGCTAATAAACTTTTTGGAAAAGAACTATGACCTCAGTTCTACAGGAAACCGAGGCCATATACCCTTTTCCCCAAAAAGTTGTCAGAGTACAGAGGAGAATGTAGGGGTCTATAGAGGGTTTAGGACCTCGGTTCTACAAACAACCGAGACCAAAACTCCTACATAGAGATATTTGTCAGGTTTCAAAGGAAAATATCAGTTAGGGCAGAGGGTCTACCGTCTCGATTCTGAAAACAATTGAAGCAAAAAATCTCGCACAGAGATTTTAGTCAACTAAAAAATGTTTGCTTGTCAAGTACACAGACCCAATGGCAGTGGTTTATCCTTGGAACCGAGGTCATAGAACCTATATTCCTTTGATTGGTTTGGAATCGAGATATATATTTTCACACAAAATTCAAAAATGTTATCGCGTCATGTTATGCTTCAGTTTTTTTTAAATAGAAGCATAACAGACGTGTTAATATTTTTTTACTAGTGTTTATATAGTTAAATAGAAAATTGAAAGATTTGGAACTAAACTAAATTTCATAATATTAAGAAAAGGAGAATTAAGAAGAAGATTCCGAAGAGAAGAGTAAAAGCGCATGTGTCTCTCTCGTTGTTCGGATAAGGGAGAGACATCAAAGGTGCGATTAAAAGGAGTTGAAAGATTGGAGGAAGAGAACGTATGGTATGAGAGAGAAGAAGAGAGGAGAAAAGGTCAGAATAAAAAATCAAAAACCAGACTCAGAAAATCCCTCGCGCGCCTTCTCATATCTAACTAGGCTTAGAAAATAAAACCAAAATAAAAAATAACGCTATGCGTACGTCAAAATGTTGTCAATATATCATTTCCCAAATAAAATAAAATAAAAGCTCTTCACTTTGGAGCACTGATCTCAGGCTATAAATATATCCATATTGAGCTACATATCATCAACCCTTCACTGGTATAAGTTCCATAGCTATAACTTCCAATGGCTTCAACACAAGGGCTGCAAGCCTATGAAGAAGAGAAGCTCCTTCTGTCCCTTCCCAAAGAGAAGGGTTGGGCAGCACGCCATCTCTATCTCTTCCAAGATTTTTGGTGTCCATCAAATTTTATTGAAGGTGTAAACAATTTTCAAAAGCACTTTCAGTCAAGAGACAGTGATGTTATTGTTTCCAGCTTTCCAAAATCAGGTACTACTTGGTTGAAAGCCCTTACTTTTTCTATTGTCAACAGAAAACGTTTCTCATCTTCTGATAATCATCCATTACTCACTTCCAATTCTCATGANCTTGTTCCTTNCCTTGACTTCATCTTTCATTGTGATAACATCCAANACAAGCTTTCTTACCTCTCCAATATGNCTGAACCAAGANTTTTTGGTACTCACATTCCATTCNCNTCCCTTTCCAAGTCAATTNAAGAGTCCAANTGTAAGATAGTTTATATNTGCAGAAATCCATTTGACACTTTTGTTTCATNTTGGATCTTCGCCAATAAAATTAATCCAGACTCTCTGCATAAACTGACAATGGAAGAAGCTCTAGAAAACTACTGCAAGGGAATAATAGGGTTTGGTCCGACTTGGGAACATATGTTAGGTTACTGGAAAGAGAGCATAGCAACACCAAACAAGGTTCTGTTCTTGAAGTATGAAGACCTCAAAGAAGATATCAGTTTTTACGTTAAAAGAGTTGCGGAATTCTTGGACTGTCCTTTCACAGAAGAAGAGGAAAGTAACGGAGTGATTGAAAGCATAAGCAACTTATGCAGTTTCGAGAAAATGAAGAGTCTAGAAGTGAATAAATCTGGAACATTTGACAGGAACTTTGAGAAACAATACTTATTTCGGAAGGGTGAAATAGGAGATTGGGTAAACTACTTTTCCCCAGCTATGAGAGACAAATTATCCCAAACCATGGAAGAAAAATTAGCTGGATCTGGTCTTTCCTTTAAAACGTGTTCTTAATATATATATATATATATATATATATATATATATATATATATATATATATATATATATATATATATATATATATATGGTTTAAACCATTTAGTTGTCTCTATTTTCGGGAGGTTTTCCCATTTTGATTCCCGTCTTATTCGAATCCCCAATTGAGTCTCTATAAGTGCTAATTTCAATCAATTAAACCCTTGCCATTAAATTTAGTTAACGAGATTAACATTTTTGCACAGTTGGGAGGATGACCTGTGGCCTATTTAGAATTGAAACGTGGCATGAATTGAGTCCCATAAGTGCTAATTTCAATCAATTTCAACTCTAATTCATGTCACGTTTGAACTCTAAATAGGCCATGTTTACAGAAATTAGAATTGAAACGTGGCATGAATTAAGTCCCATAAGTGCTAATTTCAATCAATTTCAACTCTAATTCATGTCACGTTTCAAGTCTAAATAGGCCATGTTTACATAAATTAACAGGTCATCCTTCCAGCTGTGCAAAAAAGTTAACCCGTTAACTAAATTTAACGGCAGAGACTTAATTGATTGAAATTAGCGGACTCAATTGGGGATTCTAATAATACGGGATCAAAATGGAAAACCTCAAAAAAATAGAAACAATTAAATGGTTTAAACCTATATATATATATATATATAAAACGTGCTCTGATTGTGACTTCTTCTTTTACTATGTAAAGAGGCAT
Source organism: Vigna radiata var. radiata (assembly GCF_000741045.1). Lineage (NCBI taxonomy): Eukaryota > Viridiplantae > Streptophyta > Magnoliopsida > Fabales > Fabaceae > Vigna > Vigna radiata. The sequence continues at coordinate 17,623,175 of NC_028356.1, read as the reverse complement.
CCGTGAGTTGAAGAGACAAGTGGGTACCTTTTTATTATTTGGTTTTAGCATGTGTTAAATTTAAGTTTCTTGTTTGAGTCCATGTACCTTTTTATTATTTGGATTTAGCCTGTGTTATTGTGTCCAAGTACGTTGTCTTCAATATTTTGGAAATTTTTATGGTAATTCCAGATTCCTATTATATTATTTGAAGCTGCAAAGCATTTCGTGTACCGAAGAAAAATTAATACTATTATTTTATATCATTTTTTTAATTTAGTTTATGTTCTTTAATTTTTTTTATTAATTGAATAATATGATTATTATTCCGTCTTGTGATATTGTGTAATTATTTTATGTGTTAATAAATATTGTTTTGTAATTAATATGAAATAATGTCACGGTTTCAGTTATTCTAAAATAATAAGTGATTTGTATTGTTTTAATTAAAAATTATTTGTGATGATGAAAACAGTTATTAAAAATCCTCGGAGATTAGGATTTCGCTATCCTAGGTCTTCGCATTCGTTGCAGACTTGGTGCATTCGTAGTACGTGTGTCACGTGGTTTTTTGCTGAACTGCAGACTGGTTCGGTACAGATTGCTGGTTGAGTTGTTCGCGTTTGTGTGGGTTGGGGGTTTTTGCTGTGGTCTTCGTTTTTGCAGCTGTTCTTGCGTTTGATGAAGTGTAGATCTTTGCAGTTGGCTTCTTGTTGTTGCGTTTGATGGGAATAAGGGCTTATGGCTCTCTAGGTTTGATTTTAAAGCTCTTGGAGCATGTGGGGATCATGTGGAGACTATGATGCATGTGGTGGAGCCTATGTTATTATGGGGCAATCTATTGTGGTACCATGTTCCTCAATTACAACCTAAGCCTATGTAGTTAATCATGATAATATTTTTGTTAATGAATTAAGTTTCTTTCTCTAAGAATGTAGATGTTTGTATTGGTGATGTGTCAGTAGAGTAATTTCTTGACTAGTATGCCTTCCTTGAGAATGTTAGTTCCATTGTCGATAACTTACAAGTTTACAACATTTAAAAGTTTATAGTATATGAGACCGTTGTTAATTCTTTGACATTTAAACAAATTCATTTTGTGGAGGAATTGATATTATTTTGTAAATACACTAATATACTATATGAAAGAGGAGATTTTAATTTTGAGGAGGAAGAACAGTCACTTCAAACTACACAAATTAAACCTCTTAAGGATAAAAGTTAAAATTAAATATTTCAAAAAAAAAAAAAACTTCTAAAATGCACTAATTCGTTTTAAAGGTTTTTTTTTTTAAGAATGTGAGAGAATTAGTTAATGATAAATAAATAAATATATATATATATATATATATATATATATATATATATATATATATATATATATATCAGTTTAGTATTGTTTAGTGTTACATTAGTTTAATATTCATTTATTGTTTAGTGTTGCCTTAATTAGTTTTTTTATAATAGATATTTTTTTGTTTATGTGGCCACTGAATTTTTATCATGAAATCGGTGAGATTTTCCATATTTTTCTATTTTTTTATTATCTTTTTAATAAAATTTTCATATTTTCGTAGCTATGCCTAGAATTAGCTTAGACAACATTTTTTTAAATCTCGTTATATAACATAATTTTAAACGAGACTAATAAAATCATTTCATTTATGTTAACATAATTATTTTATATCAACTATAAAAGTTTACATATCTTAACATAAGTTGATGAAAAAATTAAATAAAAAAAATGTAATTCAAAAATATAAAAATTTTAAATCTGTAATATAAAAAAATTAATACAAAAATAATATAAAATATCTAATTTTATAAAAGAATTAAAAATTTAAATAACTAATACTTAGTTTTCATATATTAAAAATTTATATTTTTTTTAAACAAATGCTTTGAATCTATTATATTGTTCAATGTCTTTCTTTTATAAATTAACATTACTTAAAATTTATTTATATTAAGGATGTTAAATGATAGATTGAATAAATTCTTCTTTGAATACGTTGGTAGTGAAATTCTAGACATGGATCGCTAAAAAAATTACTAGATTTTATATATGAAATTTTGTGATTACAAAATTCACTCTATAGTTTTAATTGTTTTTACCATGAATATATTATCTAACCCATCTCTTACAAGATTTCGGATCTAAAATATTTAATAAAGGATTTAAAGCCATTTCACTCCCATACCAACATAATTTTGTTATAATAATTAGAATAAATGAATTTAACTAATGTGAATATATTATAAATTTTTCTATTCTTATATCCAACGGCGGAAATGGGTAGAGGTAAGAGGATGCCAAACCCCTTAAAGGAGAAAACTAGCTTGTCTTCTCCATTTGCATGTTTGTATCCGCCGAAGCCATTGAAGTAAGTTACCAGAGTAGTGTGTGTGATAATTTTTCTCACCTTAATGTACTTCTTTATAGCATCAATAAGTGTGGATTAAGATGAATAAAATAATTGGCACGTTTACAGTGTTATTAATTTTTCTTGGCAAATGTCAGTGGCAGACATGTGTTGTGTATCCACCAACTTTTATTATTAAGTTCTACAATGGGTAGAAAAAAACTGATTACAATGTAATTTTATTGTTAAAAAATGAAATTTAAATTTAATTTAATTAGAAATGTAGGGTGAAATTTACATTATTATAATTCACTTTATCATTAATTAACGTAAGACTTGTAATACATTCTGTAAAAATATATCCATTAAAGCATTTAGTCCCAAATTTATTTAAAATTTCAGAATTATATATATATATATATATATATATATATATATATATATATATATATATATATATAAAAGCTTAAATGTATCATATATTTTTATAAATAATCCAAAAATCTTATATCGAAAAATATAATAAAACTAAACATTATATAATAAGTTAAAAGATTTATTATTTTAAAATTTTAAATTAAAAATGGTATCAAATATTTGATGTGCCATAAAATTCATGTCACACGTACATATTATCTCTTACTATTGAACAACCCTAATGAAAAAAAAAAAAAAAAACTCATAAATGATGATTTGTCATGATTACTGTATAAGTAGGTTTACTTGAGAAAAAAGATACAATGTGAAAGGAATTCATTATTGAGAGAAAATTGTTGAAAATAATTAAAGTTTGAATGAAATTCCCATAATGTATAAAGATGATTACGTGTCTCATCGTAGGTTCAGACTCTTTTAAAAAAAGTTTAGTATGTTTATTGTAAAAGAAAAAAAAAAGTAGTTTTTCAAAATGATTAAAGATGGAAATAGATGTTCCTTTCACGATTACCATTGAAGCGACGTTTAAATGTTGAGTTATAATTGCATTCATTCTATTATAGTTTAAATAAAGTGTTATTAATGGATACAGTGTTTAAAATATTGATTATTCTAGTGAACGTGCACAGCGTTATTAATATTTTTTAGGCAAAATGGCAGCAGTGGCAGACATCTGTTGTATGACACCAACGTTATTATTTGAGTTCTAAAATCACAAGTTATTGATCAAATAGAAGTTGCAATTATTCCTAATCTTTCAAAGTTTTTTTCCAATTAAATTCCATCAAAATATAAAAAAAATCCATTTATTTTATTTTATAGTATTATTTTCAACATCTTAAAAAATTATGATTTTAGTTCCATTTTCAATTTTATGTATTCTATTTTTGAAATTTTGAATCAATTAAACCTCCCACGTAATACATTCATTTAATGTTAAGAAACAATTTAATAAATAAAATATAGAAAGTAAAAAGAATACACATATACAAAATTAATAATGGAACTAAAAACTTAGAGAAGGATAAATTTTTTAAAATGATGAAAAATTACAATTTAATGTAAATAAAACAACAAAAATAGGGAAGCATAAATCATTAAATATATATGGATCGTAAGATACTCACAACAGAAAAGAAGTTGAAATCTCCATTATTTTATGTAATTAAATATGATAAAGTCAAAAGGGGGAAGGTACAAGGATAGGTAAAAAAACAAAAAAGCATTTGAACATTTTGCCGTGTATATGATTGTCGGACAATGAAATCAGAAAAGTGGATTATGATAGATCCACCACCAAATTTTTCTTTATATATAAAATGTATAAATTATGGGAGAATAAAATACGAAAAGAAATCGTTTATCATACAATAAGGTGAATGCCAACTTATGCATGGTTATATATAGATATTTTATTATTTGGAAGTAAGTGTTTCTATTGATATGAAAATGCGGGTCATATGTCTCATTCTCATAAAACCGAAGTATATGCAATTTTTTGCAATTTTAACTAACTTGTACGCTTTGTTTGTACATGAAGGGAAGCATAAACAATCTATTACCTCACTTAGATGCCAAGCCGATGTAGGGTGTGTTTAGTTAGAGTTACCTCACTTAGATGCCAAGCCGATGTAGGGTGTGTTTAGTTAGAGGTGATCGAAGGTGATTGAGGAAGAGTGATTGAGTGGATTTCAGAGTAATTTTTTTTATTGTTTATTTGAGTAAATTTGGAGATAAACGAGAGTGAATTTTGAAATAAAGTTTGTGAGAATTGATGTAGGATTTAGTTTATATCACAGATTAAAAAAATTTACTTCAAAATCCACTCTCATTTACCTCCAAATTCATTCAAATAAATAACAAAAAATATTATTCTCAAATCCACTCAATCACCTCCCATCACCCCAAGTGAACACAGTTGTAATGTTTGACGGTTTTCCTCCTGAAATTGTCTACTCAACTGACAACTTTTTGAAACTCCTTTACAGCAGACCTGAGACAGTAGATGGACCTACGACATCGGTTTCCAGCATACACGAGGCAGTAGGTATTGTCAAAAACTGACAATGAGACGGTTGAACTTTTAAATTCGATTTGACTACTTATGCTTCGGTTTCCATTAAGACCGAGGCATATAGTGGAAATATAGGCATTAGTTTCCAAAAGACCCGAGACAATAGGTGTTGTCCACTTTTAGGCATCGTTCCTTTTCTCGCACAAGATCTCCAATCGTCGCTGCTGCCATCCAACCAGTGTCGCTGCCATCAAACAACCTTCGCAGCCTCCCCGCTAGAACCTCGCCGTTCCGTGGTCTTCGTCGTCTGTCGGGGTCCTCCTCGGCTTGGTAAGAGAATCTTTTTTGTAGGTTTGCCACCGTGAATATTTGGGTTAGTGAATTCCTTTGAGATTTTTTCCACTTTGAATTTTCTAAGACAAAAAGAAGTTAAGAAAATGAAATTGAGTGGGAATATTTGATGATATACAGTTGATTGATTCACCATGTTGTTACTTTATTTACTATTTTATAACAAGACATGTGTTTGTAGGCATATTAAGAATAGAAACTTATCGTATAAGATATATGATTTACTATATATAGGTTTGAAAATATTGATAGATAAAAATAGTGGTAGTATAATAATATATTGTAATTAGATGATTTATAAGCCTAGGCTTAGTTTATGCTAAGAATGTAGGTTGTCAATTGTAGAAATTACTTAGTTTATGAGTAAAAATAAGATTAGTTTTGTTGTAATGTCACTAATTAATGCGTTATTTGATTTTGTCTAGATATTGTTGACTGGTTTTCATGCTTCCAGATAAATATTCTTAAAATTTTCTTTTTAATATAAATATATAATTATTTGTTTGCTTGAATATATTATTTGTTTGAATATATTGTACGTTGCATATGAAATTATTTGATTACTTGAATATATTGTTTGCTTACTTTGTTATATTTTACATATGTAATTATTTGTTTGCTTGAATATATATTGTTGTGAATTAGCCTTAGTTTCCCGTTTGAGATTCAATACAAAAATTATTTATTATCTCCAGATTTTTCAACAAATGTATTTTTTACAAATGAATAGAGAGGAGATGGTAATAATAATTTACAAGTATTAAATCTTGAATTGTCCGATTGGACAATTTAAAAAAAGTAATAACTTTTTAAAACATATATATAAATTTTAATATACATGTCTTAAATTTCATGAAATTTTGCAGTTGTGTTTTGTATTGATCTTTGGGTGCATATTTGATTGTGATTTATAATCACTCTCATTTCTTGTAACCTAAAGACCAATGCGAAATGCTGACAAAATTTCTTGAAATTTTAGATATGATGTTTAAAATTTATGTTTAATAAACTAAAAAAAGTGAATCTTCTTGAATGGGATAGAGTCACACCTTGAATACAAAAACGATGAAAGTAATCATTCAAGATTATTGAAATTGTGTAAACAATTTTAGTAAACATGCGTACAGATCGAGGGTGGATTAATTTACCACGCATCAGCACTGAGTACGAGAGAGCGGTAAAATAATTTATAGAGTTTGCGCAACGTAATGCGAGTACAAGTGTTGATGATGAAGTCAAGTTTAGATGTCCCTGTGTGAACTGTTTGAACGGGAGGAAGTTGAACGCAACTGATATAAGGGAACATCTTATATGTGATGGTTTCATACGAAGTTATACAACATGGATATAGCACGATGAATTAATAGACTTTCCAACTATCTCTCCAATTGAAAATTATATGATTCCACCATGGATATGGAAGATCGATCGGAAGAAGAAAATTTAGAGGACATGATCTGTGATGTTGGCGTAGAAGCTTTTGCCCAAGCGCATGTGTATGAAACGATGTTCAGTAATGCAGAAACTCCTTTGTATGTCGGTTTAACTAAGTTCACACAATTTTCAACGGTATTAAGGCTAATGAATTTAAAGGTGATCAATGGATGGATTGATAAGAGTTTTATAGAATTGTTGTTGTTGTTGAATGAAATGCATCCAAATGGAAATACATTATCCACTCATAATTATGATGCAAAAATAATTCTTTGTCCAATAGGTATGGAGTATAAACGGATACATGCATGTCCGAGTGATTGCATATTATATAGGAATGAGTGTGAAGTTTTGACAAAGTGTCTAAAATATGGGTTATCACGACACAAGTCAAGAAACAACAGTGAAGATAATGGCACACAGAATAAAATGGTTCTCCTTTGAAAGTAGTTTGGTACCTTCCACTTGTGGCCAGACTTAAGTGTTTGTTCGCGAATCTCAAAGACGCTAAGAACCTAAGGTGGCATGTAGATGAGAGAACAACTGATGGGCTGCTTCGTCATCCAGTTGATTCAAAGCAATGGAAAAATATTGATCAAGAATTCCCCCAATTTGGTCAAGAATGAAGAAATGTTAGGTTTGACTTAGCTATTGATGGAATGAACCCATTTGGTAATTTATGTATCAGTCACAATTGTTGGCTTGTTATACTGATAATTTACAACTTATCTCCTGGATTATGCATGAAAAGAAAGTACATGATGTTGTTAATGTTGATATTTGTCCAATGCAGCCTGGAAATGACATAGATGTTTATCTCAGGCCACTAGTTGAAGACTTGAAGTTGTTGTGGGTTGATGGGGTTGAAATATTTGATGNCTTTGCTTCAGAAACTTTCATGATGCATGCCATGTTATTTTGCACCATTAATGACTTCCCAACTTACGGTAATTTGTCGGGGTACAGTGTGAAGGGTCATAAAGCATGTCCTATATGTGAAGAAAACACTGCAGCTCATCTATTAAAACACGGAAGGAAGACATTGTATATGCGTCATCGGCAATTTTTACAATCTAATCATCCATATCGAAGGTTAAAGAAAACATTCAATGGAGAACAAGAGAAAGACAATGTACACCCATTCCACTTACTGGACTTGAGTTTTTCACTGTGCAAGAGGCATTTAAGTCCTTCGTTGTCTGGCCTAGACATTTGGTTGGTGATGTATCTGACCCCCCAGTAAACACTCCTACTATATACTTCTCAATTTTAATATTTACTTCTTATTGACGTCATAACATAACCATTTTTTTATGTAACAACAGACAGGTCAAGAGGGAAGTCATATACCGAAGAAGACTCATTAATCTAAGGAGGACCCTCTTGGTGCATTAGACGAGCTTGCTAACATCATTTCATATGCGTCGATGATTGTACAATGAGATTCTACTGATTAGAAGCTCATATCCCATTGTACTTGCATCAACAAGATGTTAGGGAACTTGCGTCAGGGAGAAAAGAAATTAATATTACATTCATTCAACTGTGGATGATGTAAGTTTATGAGAACATTTTTATATAATTACTTTTTATCAAGTTACTTATATCAGATTATTTCTTAATTTCAGGTATATGTTTGATGTTAGTAACAAGAAGGGGCTCAAGATGTATATGGGTTCATTGACCCCTCTATGACTCATGAAAGAAATAAATTTGATGATATCCAAACATACATCACCACCTGCTTTGGAATAGGGAAGGAGATATATTTTCTCCCTTGTATACTTGGGTAAGTGAAGTTTGTTAACTTTAAAGTATCATTTATTAATTTTGTTATATGACAATTAAGTTATTACCAATTTTAGGCGTCATTTGCAGCTACTTGTGATCTCCATACTGGAGAACACTACTGTCTGGTTTTGTTCGTTGAACAAGTTTCCTTCCAACCCTCTTAGACATGTAGTAGATTGATAAGAACCTCAATGTTTCAACTTTTTTTGTTATATAAATGTATGTTAAAGCAATTTTCTTAATAGTTCCCTTGCAACACATATGATGTTATTTGAGAGATCTACTGCTACAACTAAAAAACTTGCATGGGTTCCCTTTAAGGTTTGGTATTTTAGTCCATAATTTGTTACATTTTGTACCATTCCAATGATGTACACTTAACATTTTATAATTATGATGATGTATTGTAGTGTAATAGACGAACAGGGTCATACAAATGTGGTTACTACGTCATGTTTTGGATGATGACCATTATTCGTGCACATTACACCAGTGGTTGGCAAACGATAATATTTATGTTTGAATTTTATTTTCTCTATAGTTTAGATTTCATATACACTAATTGAAATCATTGTGTTTTATGCAAAGATTGAATATGAATACTCCAATTCTAGAGAAATCACTTAAACTCATAAGGAAAGCACTGACTAAATATGTAATTCAATTATATAATAGTATGTAGTAGATATTAGGATATAGTAAGTTCTAAGTTTATGCTTCTAAGTTGTTTTATGCTTTTGTACATTATTATTAGTTTAACTTTGTACATTAGATTGATTTATGTTTCAAAGTTGATTTATGATTACATTGGATTGATTTATGCTTTAAGAAGTTGATTTATGATTACATTGAATGTATTTATGTTTTAATATAATTTTTATTCAAAATATATGCTTTTGGATTGTTTTGGACGGTTCTGACTGTAAAATTATATGCAGGTTTATTTCTATAGTTGGGAATGTTGCAAAAACAAACCTATCCTTAAAAAAAAATAAGGGAATATGCCTCGGTTGTGACCATAACCGAAGCAGAAAACCCCCTTATTGCATCGGTTTAGCCTCAACCAAGGCATAAAGACTGGCGGGAGAAGCAAAAAAAAGAAGAAGACCCTACTGCCTTAGTTCGGGTCCTAACCGAGGCAGTAGAGGCGGACATACTGCTCGGTTTAGAGGGAACCGAGGCATAAAGTCCTGTGAAAAAAAATGAAAAATCTACTGCATCGGTTCCCTTTGAACCAAGGCGAAATCCTCTACCTTTTTGCCTCAGTTCATAACCGAGGCATAAAAGTGTAAACTTTTTACCTCACTTGTATATGTCTCGGTTCAAGAACCGCTGTCTATGGACGAAAATAACCTCTATGGTTAAAAATGTCTTTTTAACAATTTTTTTGACAATTTTTTTACAATTTATGTGGTAACTTGTGATTGGTCCGTTTCAAATTTATGAATCAATAAAATAGTAACACATAATCTATTGTGAAAAAGTTAGTTATCATAATCCAATAATATATAAGTATATTGGTTCGGATGATTTATGATTATTTAAACGAAAATTTTAAAAGATTCGAAGAATGTAATTAATTTGTGGATATTATTTAATAAATTAATGATTTATATTCTTATGGCTAACATTTGGTTTTCTAAACGAATTTTACTTATTAGTTTTTCTAATTTTTTTAATTATTATTGAGATTCGATAAGTAATATTTATCTTGAACTTGAACCACTAGTTGATGCTATAAAAGATTGTCAAAGCGGCTGCAGCGGAATTGTTAGCATAGAATAACAAACTAAGAGGGGTTTTAATATAAACGTGTGTCTTTTAATTTCTACTCAATTTGTCTTACTAAACAAATAATAAAAATAAATAACAAGAGTAAGGTTGAGAGAAATTTGCACAGATGACTTTTATACTGGTTCGGATCTCACCAATCCTATGTCCAGTCGCTTATCTCAAACTGAGATAAACAGTTCACTAAGCACAAAACAATTACAAATTACAATCACAAAGAAACAATTTGTAAGAGTTTAGAAACCACCTCTCTTGATACCACAAGAGATGAACCTGCACCTCATTTGAATCTTCACAAAGGATGAGACACCTCCTCTGAATACTTCACGAAGGATGATCCTCTTCCACACACCTCCTCAGACGCATTAAGGATGAACCAGCTATTCCTCTGTCACTGTAGTAGCAATACACCAGCACCACAGACAAGAGTTTCCTTAACTGAGAAAGAGCACACAATTCTCAACGAGTTCTGAGTATTTGAGCACAAGGGAAGAGTTGTTGTTGATGTATAAAGAGAACCTATTTATAGACTCTAGCAAATACTCTTCCATTTTACGAAATTGGCCATTTAACGCATTTAATCGATTAATATTAGTGTTAATNGATTAAAATAAGTACAACGGCTAGTTTTTCAAATCAGAAACCTCCAACGGCTAGTATTAATCGATTATTCTCAAGATTAATCGATTAACTAATCGATTAAAACTTGCTTTAATCGATTATTCCAAAGCTGATTGGGTTATGGCTTCTGCAGCGATTTTAATCGATTATATCAGGGATTAATCAATTGAAACCGAGAAGTTTCGATTCTAAACAGCAAATACAAAGTATAAAGGTACATGAATCTAAACCTACTACAAATCTAAGTCCTAAACAATAAACTACAATTATTACAAAAGTTTTTCATAACAAAAATAAGTCTTCAAAGGATCTTCATGAATCTTGATAAATCTTGACTTGATTTGGGCATCATCAAAACTTCATCTTCATCATTTTGCTAACAAAGATATCCCTCATTAAGGTGAATTATCATCAACCATTTTCAGTTCTAAGTTATCGTTCTGATTCTATAGCTATAGCTTCCAATGGCTTTAACGGAAGGGCTTCAAGCATATGAAAAAGAGAAGCTCCTTCTACCCCTTCCCAAAGAGAGGGGTTGGGGATCACGCCATCTCTATCTTTTTCAACACTTTTGGTGTCCATCAACTCATTTTCAAGGTGTAATCAATTTTCAAAACCACTTTAAGGCAAAAGATAGTGATGTTATTGTTGCCAGCTTTCCAAAATCAGGAACTACTTGGTTGAAAGCCCTTACTTTTTCTATTGTCAACAGAAAACGATTCTCATGTTCTGATAACCATCCATTACTCACTTCCAATTCTCATGAACTTGTTCCTTTCCTTGACTTCATCTTTCATGGTGATAACATCCAACACAAGCTTTCTTACCTCTCCAATATCACTGAACCAAGAGTTTTTGGTACTCACATTCAATTCCCTTCCCTCTCCAACTCAATCAAGGAATCCAACTGTAAGATACTTTATATCTGCAGAAACCCATTTGACGCATTCGTTTCTTCTTGGACCTTCTTCAATAAAACAAAGTCAGGCTCTTTGCATGAACTAACGATAGAGGAAGCTTTAGAAAAGTACTGCAAGGGAATAGTCGGGTTTGGTCCGACTTGGGAGCATATGTTAGGTTACTGGAAAGAGAGCATAGCAACACCAAACAAGGTTCTGTTCTTGAAGTATGAAGAACTTAAAGAAGATGCCAATTTTTACGTGAGAAGAGTTGCAGAATTCTTGGACTGTCCTTTCACAGAAGAAGAGGAAAGTAACGGAGTGATTGAAAGCATAAGGAACTTATGCAGTTTTGAGAAAATGAAGATTCTAGAAGTGAATAAATCTGGAACATTTGACAGGAACATTGAGAAAAAATACCTATTTCGGAAGGGTGAAATAGGAGATTGGGTAAACTACTTTTCACCAGCTATGACAGAAAAATTATCAAAAGCAATAGAAGAAAAATTAGGTGTGGATATCTGGTCTTTCCTTTTAAAATGTGTTTTTACATTTAAGATTGAATTTGACATGTGTTAAATTTATGTTTTTATGTTTGTATCCATGTACGTTATTTTCAGTAATTTATACACCCAGTTTGGGAAATTCTAATTTGCCATTCCTATTATGTAATTTTGGGTTTGTATTTTTGAACAGCAAAGCATTTTGTTACAAGTCCAGCTGAAGAAAAAGTAATACAATTATGTTTATATTAACACCGGAACGTTTAATAAAATGAATGATGCATAACTATAACAAACTCTGATTTATAAAATTAATGATGCAAAATCATTATATTGAGGGCATTCTTGAGAATAAAATGGATTAACACTTTGTAATTAACAACGGAAGACCTTCACACTTTAATCAAAAAGTAACATAATCAGATATAAACAGTGAAAGGAATTAAAACAATGGTAAGGGTTGTTTAAGAGAGGATGATTCCTGACCTTCCATATCTTATATCCATATTCCATACAATGTACTGAAGATAGTAATAACTGACACAGTTAAATCTGTAAATTAAGTCACCATACAAAATCACGTTTGAATTAATATAACATGCTTATAAAAATTTAGAGAACAATAAATTAACATTGTACAAAAAAAAGAGTTGACACCAAGGGAAGGGATAGGAATCATCACAGATTTAGGGTTGGCTACAGATTAAAGTCTGTGATTAACAATGCTCCTACTCCTTTTCTCAATAATCTTACACCTTATGAGAAATTATACAACAAAGCTTTTGATTATAAAGAGCCTAGAGTCTTTGGATGTCTGTGTTATGTTCAATCTTTAAATTCTGGTCCAAAAGCTTAATTGGAAGAAAGGTATCCAACAAGATATTTATGCCCTTAGAGCAAAATAAAATTTTAAAAATATAAAAGAAAAATGTTCTTTTAACAATTTTTTTTATTAATTATTTCTTTCTTTTATACGTAGGTTACAAGGAAATTTTGATAAATCCAATTATTTATGTGGTTTCTGTTATTGTTTTTGGATTAGTCATAAGACTTTCTTCAATTGGACCTGTCGCAGGGTAAGCTATAGAGGACTAGTTGTAGCATTAGTATTTTTATTTGTTAATCTTTTTGTTTAATCTGAAAAGATAGAAATACACAATAAGAATATAGGAAAAGGACTAATTGAAAGCTATTCACATATTTATTTAAATTTAAACAGGTCAATAAAATAATGACATGTAACATATTATAAAAAAAAATTTAAAAAAATTATTAAGATAAAAATATAAAATTTAAGATTTACCAATATACACCGAACCACCAAGTAATGTTAAAAAAAAGAGTATTAAGGCATTTCACAACCATTACAATTATTAAAGTTTAGCTACAAAAAAGAGTATTGATTGAATTTTAAAGATGAGAGGGTTCCATTTTCCATATGGTTTATTTAGGGTTTTGAATTGATTTAATCTTGCAGAATGAGATAAAAGAAGATCAAGAACCCAAGTATCTTGAATTCGTGCAATTTGCAACTTTTCAGGTTCTCATGTGTTGCGCCATCCTCTACTCATTATGCTAAGGAACATAGTGACCCTCTGAAGATCGGTGTTAACACCGTAGAAGAGGCCGTTAAGGCCGTGGTGGCTTTGGTGTACAACAGGTCTCAGGCGAGCTCCTCAATTACGTCCATCGCAAGGCTAGTGAGTTGGACCGCCACATTTCCTCCAACATGAATAAAGTCTCCTCACAGGCCCGATCCTAAAGTGAATGTAACGACGTTTCCTAGTTTCTAGGGTTTTCGGAAGAGGTTAGAGTATGGAAAGAGAAAATTTAAAGAGCTTGTGAAGAAAAAAGTGAATAGCCTCTAATTTGAAGAGTTTGTGGAAGAAGAAAAATCGAAGATGCGAAGTGAAGAAGAAGGAAAAAGTGAAGACGAAGAAGAAGGAAAAGTGAGGCGGCGAAGTGAAGAACATGATGCAGTAAACCCTAAAATATTATAACACCTAACGGCCAGAAATTAATTTAAAAAAAAATAAAGAAAAAATTTAATTGTGGTTTTGCTTATTAAACTGTCAGAAAAATTAATTAAAAAAAAATAAAACTTAACTATAATTATTTATTAAAACAGTAAGAAATTAGTGGAGGTTTTTGAAATCGTCCCAAAAAAAAACTCCTTCTATATTTCATTATTTTTATAGTTATGTAATTTGTGATATTTACAACTACATTAATCTAATTATACACTAGATCCTAATTCTTTCATATATAAGAAAATTAGTTTTGCGGATAAATTAAAATTACTTTTTGTATAGTACGATATCTAGGTCAAACGGTTAGTATCTAGAACCGGTCGATCTAACCACTGTAGTAGCATTGGTCAACACCAGGTCAAACCAGGCTAAGTGATGTTGGGCCACAGTTGGGCCGGTATTTAATTTATTGGGCTAATAATCCAGCAAAGAGTAAAATAATCAAAGATATTGATAAAGATAGCCAAAGCGAGCTATCCAGATCATAGGAAAGCGGTGTAGATAGCCAAAGGAGACAAAGACGCGTCAGCTAAGTTAGTTTCTCGGTCCCACAAAATCACACGACCTTCAGCTATTACCTTTTCAGCCTCTTTATGTTTCTGCTCACAGTAAGAGTGGACAGTAGTTACCTCGTTCAGCTGTGTCTTGACCCATTCCAGCTCGGTTCTTAGGATACCCTTATCAGAAGCATATGCCAGATGTCAGGTAGCTATCGCCGTCCGGCACGTAAGTTCCATAGCAATCTTGGCCATCTTTTGCTCGACCATACCTTTTACCACTTTCTTCTTGGCTTCGTCAAGATTAAAATGATCTTGTGTCCAATGTTGAAAGCCAGACACCACATGTCGCCGGGAATGGGGCGATCAACTTGACGGTCAGTCTGCTCCTCAGAGTCTTTGGTTTTCTTGGAGGTCTTCGGGTTCTCTGTCGGTTGACTTTCCTTACGTTTCCTCACAAAGGGACGCTCCTCCATGAAGGCCATGTCAGGTGATGGCGGCCAATCGGTATGTTGCGGAATAGTGGTCTTCTCAACAGTAGGCATTAGAACAAAAGCATCTCTCGATCTAGCAAGGGAAGTACCCCCCCTGACTTCCCTTCTCAACAGTGATCCTAAACCAATCACGAACAGGTTTTTTCCCCATGATAGCTGCAAACGAGGAGCATTACCACATGTCAATTACAATTAGACAAACAAATTCAATAAGATCTGTTAATTGTCCATTAATATCATATTCTTGTGCAATATGACCCATCAATCACTCATAAATAGCGTATATTCGCATTTAATATGGTCATTAAACCTATTAATTGGCCATTAATGATTTTTACCTTTCCTGATTAGTGTTTGTCTGACCGTCGGTCGGTTGCTTGTTTTGGCCCCAGATTCTTCTTAGCTGATCGTTCACCGGGGCATAGTACAAGATCCTTTTAATTATTTTAAATTGTTACAAATTTTAAAACCTTCAATGATGACTCTGGTTAAAGCTAAAACTTTATTGAATTTAGTTTTAATGGATGAAATATTTCAATAGGTTTAAACCCTTTAGTTGTCCCTCTTTTTGTGGGTTTTTCCCATTTTAATCCCCTTTTTATTAGAATCTCCAATTGAGTCCTTAAAAGTGTCAATTTGAATCAATTCAACCCTTACCGTTAAATTTAATTAACAAAGTTAAGTTCTTATGAAGTTGACCAGTGACGTGGCCATTTTTTGAAACGTGGTATTCTCATGTGAAATTTGATGAAAAAAACATTTTGAAAATAAAAATCCTGTGTATTGCTTCCTTGTTTGCAGTTGATCGAAACCTCCGAAGCTCAAGGCCATGCCACCGTCATTGCCAAATTCTTTGGCCGCGCTGACCTCATGTCTTTCATTTCCAACGTTCCAGAA
Organism: Vigna radiata var. radiata; assembly: GCF_000741045.1. Taxonomy (NCBI): domain Eukaryota; kingdom Viridiplantae; phylum Streptophyta; class Magnoliopsida; order Fabales; family Fabaceae; genus Vigna; species Vigna radiata. The sequence continues at coordinate 17,607,076 of NC_028356.1, read as the reverse complement.
AGTCAAAGGCCTATTAGATTTTTTTTTACTTTCTTTACTGTCTTCTCTGGACCAGAAATTGGCACATCTGTTAGGCGGCCGTCGAGATTGTGCTTCGTGGGGGTACGCTCAGGCTCATGCCGGAGCTCATGAGACTCGCCTTTCTCGTTGCCGCTGTCGACGAGACATTGGAAGTTGCATGCTCCGACATTTGGAGAATTCGAGACTCGAACCCAACTTATGGCTTTACAAACACCAGAGCCTCCTTCGCCAACAAACGCAAGCGGTTGAAGGAGCCGGTGAAGCTTCAGGTGATACCGAATCTCGATCTCCGACTGATGCCGATTTTCCTACAGAAGAAGGTTGAAAACCGGTAGTTGGTGTTGTCGTCGATGACCTTAGAGGAGTCTGGCACGATGATCTCCGATTTTCTTTGTATTAATTATACAAAAGAAACTTCTTTTGCATTAATTATATGAAAGAAACACCAATTTTATGATTATGGGAGGGGGTTTTGAGGTAGGAATGCTTAATGCTGTCTGCGGAATGAAATACAGGTGGAGAGAATGGTGAAGGAAGTTGAGAAATTTTCAAAGGAAGACAAAGAGAAGAGGGACGCAATTGACACTAAGAATCATGCAGATTCTGTGGAGTACCAGACAGAGAAACAATTGAAAAAGCTTGGAGACAAGGTCCTTGGACCTGTGAAAGAGAAGGTTGAAGCAAAACTAGGGAGCTTAAAGACGCAATTTTGGGGGTTCGACACAAGCTATTAAGGATGCCATGGCTTCCCTCAATTAGGAAGTTATGCAGCTTGGTCAATCGTTTTACAACCAACCAGGAGCTGCTGACGCAGGAGGCCCTACTCCTCCTAGTGTCGATGCTAGCGTACACTGGAATTTTGTCTTTAATATATTTTTTGCTATTTGTTAAGGATTATTGGTTTATTATGTTCCTTTTTTCCTAGTTTATCGACAATTGGTCTTTTCGAGGCCTAGTTGAGCAGCAACGCATACCAGGTTCTAGGCATGGCGGAGATCGGGATTCTGCCTAAGTTTTTCGAAGTTAGGTCAAAGTGGTTCGACACGCCTTTGTTGGGGATTCTGTTATCGACTTTGATATCTATTGGTGTGTTTTAGATGGACTTCACCGACATCATTTCTTCGACGAATTTCTTGTACAGTTTGAGGATGTTGTTGGAGTTTGCGTCGTTTCTTTGGTTGAGGTAGAAGTCCCCCTCCATTGAAAGGCCTTACCTTATTCCTCTAAAGCTGCCACTATTGGCAGTGATGTGCTTCATACCTCTGGATTTCTGGTTTTTAATCTGCAAGCGCAATACTATTTTTAAAACATTTTTTTATATGAAACGCCAGACATAAATATTTGAGAATGCCATGTTTAAAAAGTTGACACGTCAACCTTCCACCTCATTAAAAACTTAACCCCGTTAAGTTAATTTAACGACAGAGACTTAATTGATTCAAATTAGCATTATTTAGGACTCAATTGAGAATTTTAAAAAAACGGGGATCAAACTGAGAAAAACCTACATAAATAAGAACAACTAAAGGGGTTTAACCTATTTCAATACGTCTTTAAATTCAATTTAACTATAAAATTAATTTATAACATAAGATTTGTCTATTTATAATTAATATCATTTTTTCATTTTTCTCATTTTATCTCTTTTTTCTATTTTTAATAACAAAAAATATTATAAAATAAGATATTCAGGATCTTCTCACTAATATTGTTCGAAGTTTCACATCGATTAGAAATAAGGTAAATTTATAATATATAAATAGGGGTGCAAACTTCACCTTACAAGTCGGTCTTTTAAGATTAAAATAGGCTTAAAACTCACTTTTTAATAAATATAAATTTACAAGCCACTAAAATAATGTAAGATTCCAAAATATAGTCATAAACCATATAATAATAATCACAAAATAATACCATAGAACATATGGAGTTGAAAGACTAAGGGAGAGAACATATGGTATGAGAGAGGAGAAAAGGTCAGAATAAAAAATCAAAAACCCAGACTCAGAAAATGTTACAATAATCTCAGGCACAAAAATATATTTTCTCTGTAAAATATGTGTTTCACTTTATTAAGTGAGATAAAGGCTATTAAATAGCCACTTACACAATGTCAAATAAAATTTAAAATTAGTCCCTAAACAGAAAAGCTAAAATATCTCCTTAATAATCGAACTTTTAAAATAATAAATCTCCTACCTAGTTATTATTGTAACTAAACCTGAATAAACAAATAAATCCTTTTTTTTAATTTAAGTTTATTTAACAAAACTCTCCCATAAACTTAAATTCTTTTTCTTTTTTCCATGTGCATCATCCCATTCCGGGTTTGCTTCTTTTAATCACATTTGACTTCTTCTTTTTCCTTTTGGCCTTCTTGTCTTTTACCTTGGTTGACCTCTTTAATGTTTTGACTGACTTTGTTATGTCTGACTTCTCAATAACCTTAACAAACTCATGTTTGATCTTTGGCGATTTCTCAACAATCTTGACTGACATCTTCATTGCATTCTTCTCAACATCTTCATCTTCCTCTTCCTCTAGTTCAAGAACACTAGATATTTTATCTTCTTTTTCAAGAGGCGTCTTCTTCAGCTCCTCAAGCTCAATCTTCTGTTCATTCATAATTTCATTCGCTTCATCTAGAAGCCTCCCTATTCGCTGAATCTCTCCATCTTTTTCTTTAAGTTCTTTCTCCAAATTTTCTTTCTCCATAATTGTTGCATCCTTTATTGAGATCACTTCATCCATTGTTGGGATCGGGCTCTCCATGTCCATTGCATACGAGCTCTTTGCCATCAACAAGATTCCACACTCTTCTTTACCATCTTCAGTAACGAGATTCGTCTCCCCCTTGACGTCAACAAAATTCCCATATCTTCTTCATCTTCTTCTTTTTCTGTAAGAAAGTTTCTCTCACTTTTCTTCTCGGCTCGACAGTATTTAATAGTATGACCGAGCTTACCACAATTGTAGCACTTCCATGATCTACATTCATATCCATAGTGGCCATACTTAACATTCCACTTCTGACTGATCTCCTCGGCCTTTTCCTTTTCCTCGTTCATGCCAATATTGCTGACCGGTTCTCTCTTCATTGCCTCTACCACGTCCACCTCGTCCTTGTCCTCGGCCTCCTTTTCCTCTACCGCCAAGATCTCGGCTCTGAGTAATCCGAGATTTATTCGAGACAAACTGTACCTATAGTGCTTGATCGTCGGGTTTAACCTGATCATCCTAACTCCTTCTCCTTTGTTTGTGGGCTTCTAATGACCTAGCAAGTTCATCCACTGTGAGAACCGACAAGTCTTTCGATTCTTCGATGGTGCACACAATACTTTCGAAATCTTTTGTAAGAGATCTCAAAATTTTTCCCACAACCTGGCTAGATGGCATTTGTTCTCCATTCCTGCTTAGTTGGTTTGCCACCTTCTCCACCCGAGTTATGTACTCGGTTATATGCTCTTTGGCCTTCATCTTCAACTGTTCGAACTCTCCTCTAAGAGCTTGTATTCAGACTTGTCTAACGCGGTTGTCACCTTTATACACAACCTCCAATATCTTCCAGGCTTCCTTTGCTGATTTAGCATTCGCTATTTTTTCGAATCCCGACTCATCTACTGCATTGTAGAAAAAATACAATGTTGACCCATCTCTTGCACGTGTTTTCTTCAATATTGCTATCTGTGCCACCGTCTGATCTTTGTCCGCATCAGGCTCAACGTACCCTTCTTCCACCAAATCCCAAACGTCTTGGGATCTCAATAACGCCTTCATATGTAGGCACCAATTATCATAACTGGTTTTTCTCGTCAATTGTGGCACACTCATATACCATTGACAACCTTTGCCATCTCTCACAAAAAAAACAAACACTCACCTTTCCCCTTACAGTGTTTGACTCTCCCTTTTTTTTTCTCTCTCGATACTCAGAGTATAAAGCTCTGATATTACTTTGTTAAAATAATCTCAGGCACAAAAATATATTCTCTCGGTAAAATATATGCTTCACTTTATTAACTGAGATAAAGGCTATTAAATAGACACTTAAGAAAATATATGCAACTTGTCTATTCTTATAACTTTTTTTCAAATTTGTCTATTTATATAATTACTACAGCCTAGATACTTAAGAAAAACTGTGTCCCTTGGGAATTTTCTCAGTATTGGTTTATGAGAAAATTAACCTTAGAACAATTTTCACCAAGGCTTTCACCTCAACAAACGAACCTCTAGCTCGACCACCACAGGACTCCTTCTCCTGCTCTTCAGCAAGACAAATGCCATCCCGATTTCGAATACCTTCAAAGCATCAACGCAGTTTGGGCAGTGTTCACAATGGTTTTCTCAAACACTTACGATTTTGAACTAATCTTATCGAAATCAATAGGGATTTTAGGAGATTTCATACCAAAGTTGTGATAATCTAACCTCATCTCAACAATGACACCGGAAATGGACGATGCAGCAGCAACTCTGTCGAATCGCAATTTCTTCTCTTTGTAGGGAAAACGAAAATGTTACTTTTTTTATCAAGTGGTCTTGGATCACTACCTAATCTGTATGTATTTATATTTTTAAATTTTAAAAATAAAATAATAAATTATATTTAATAGTAGTCATACAAGTGATGTTCGATAATAATCCATAGTTGACTTAGAGTTTATATAATTGATTAAATGTGAATAATTCATATTTTAAATGTATTAAACTTCTCATAGTATGATTAGGTAAGCACATTACCACATGTTTAAAAATTATTTTATATAAATGATTTGGGATTAGGTAGAAGAGTTTTAAACCTTCTAATTGTGATCAGAAATATACACATGTTAACAACCAAAATATCAATTCCCGAGTAAAGAAAAAAAAGCTCTTCATCACTTTGAAGCAGTGATCTCAGGCTATAAATATATCCCATATTGAGCTACATATCATCAACCGTTCACTGGTATAAGTTCCATAGCTATAACTTCCAATGGCTTCAACACAAGGGCTGCAAGCATACGAAGAAGAGAAGCTCCTTCTGTCCCTTCCCAAAGAGAGGGGTTGGGCAGCACACCATCTCTATCTCTTTCAAGATTTTTGGTGTCCATCGAATTTTATCGAAGGTGTAAACAATTTCCAAAAGCACTTTCAGTCAAAAGACAGTGATGTTATTGTTTCCAGCTTTCCAAAATCAGGTACTACTTGGTTGAAAGCCCTTACTTTTTCTATTGTCAACAGAAAACGTTTCTCATCTTTCGATAATCATCCATTACTCACTTCCAATTCTCATGATCTTGTTCCTTACCTTGACTTCATCTTTCATTGTGATAACATCCAAAACAAGCTTTCTTACCTCTCCAATATGACTGAACCAAGAATTTTTGGTACTCACATTCCATTCCCCTCCCTTTCCAAGTCAATTCAAGAGTCCAATTGTAAGATAGTTTATATATGCAGAAATCCATTTGACACTTTTGTTTCATTTTGGATCTTCGCCAATAAAATTTATCCAGACTCTCTGGATAAACTGACAATGGAAGAAGCCCTAGAAAAGTACTGCAAGGGAATAATAGGGTTTGGTCCGACTTGGGAACATATGTTAGGTTACTGGAAAGAGAGCATAGCAACACCAAACAAGGTTCTGTTCTTGAAGTATGAAGAACTCAAAGAAGATATCAATTTTTACGTGAAAAGAGTTGCAGAATTCTTGGACTGTCCTTTCACAGAAGAAGAGGAAAGTAACGGAGTGATTGAAAGCATAAGCAACTTATGCAGTTTTGAGAAAATGAAGAATCTAGAAGTGAATAAATCTGGAACATTTGACAGGAGCTTTGAGAAAAAATACTTATTTCGGAAGGGTGAAATAGGAGATTGGGTAAACTACTTTTCCCCAGCTATGATAGAAAAATTATCCAAAACAATGGAAGAAAAATTAAGTGGATCTGGTCTTTCCTTTAAAACGTATTCTTAATATATATATAACGTGCTCTGATTGTGACTTCTTCTTTGACTGTGTAAAGAGGCATCCATGAGTTGAAGAGACAAGTGGGTACCTTTTTATTATTTGGTATTAGCATGTGTTAAATTTAAGTTATTCTAAAATAAAAAGTGATTTTTATTGTTTTAATTAAAAATTATTTGTGATGATGAAGACAATTATAAAAAATTCTCGAAGGTTAGGATTTCGCTATCCTAGGTCTTTGCAATCGGTGCAGACTTTATTTGGTTTTAGCATGTGTTAAGTTTAAGTTATTCTAAAATAATAAGTGATTTTTATTGTCTTAATTAAAAATTATTTGTGCCGATGAAAGCAATTATAAAAAATCCTCGGAGATTAGGATTTCGCTATCCTAGGTCTTTGCATACGGTGCAGATTGCTGGTTGAGTTGTTCGCGTTTGTGTGGGTTGCAGGTTTTGCGGTGGTCTTCGTTTTTGCAGCTGTTCTTGCATTTGATGAAGTGTAGATACTTGTGGTTGGTTTTGTTGGGATAAACTTAAATCTAGAGATTTATTATTTTGTTAGTTTTGAGTCTAGTAATATTTGGTTTGATTTTGGTTAAAATAAAATAGGATGGACAGTTATGATTTTTTGTTCATTAGGTAGAATATTATTTTATGATAGGATATGGAGATTTTATCTTTAGGTAGGTTGATATTTTATTGTCAGTTTTATTATGGGGTTACTTCCTGTACCTCCCCAATTCCATCCCCCACCCCCCATTCCATTTTTACCTTTTGCTTTATTTTTTTATTTCAATTTTATCTTTTAGCAAAAATTTATATTTAGAAATAAAATTTTATGATTTTATTCTCCCACCCCACATAACCTATTTATTCTTTATTTTATCTTCATGCTTTCATCTTTACACTTTCTTCTCAGGAATTCTTTGCTCTATTTTTCTAGAAATTCTTTCTCCCATTCTTCTTGTATTTCAAGTGATAATTGAGATATCGATTTCTCCTGGAAGAATTTGTCCTTGAATGATTATATCTCTGCATTGCATTGGTGGTGTTGTATCCAACCTTTCATCAGCGATCCTCTTCGAGTCCTCTTCGAGTCGAGGTTAGTAATACTTTCGTAAAACCGCTAAACGGATGGCGACTTCCGTTTAGATGTTGACATCCGTTTACGGATTCCCACATCCGTTTAAGCATTTTCTAGATTATTTTAGATTATGTTTTTGTTAGTTTTATTTTTTAAGATTTTTTTTTATTAGTTTTATTTTTTAAGATTT
>NC_028356.1:17575281-17599317 GCF_000741045.1 Vigna radiata var. radiata | reverse complement strand
TGTCAACATCCGTTTAAGGGTAAACGGAAGTCGCCATCCGTTTAGCGGTTTTACGAAAGTATTACTAACCTCGACTCGAAGAGGATCGCTGGTTAAAGGTTNGATACAACACCACCAATGCAATGCAGAGATATAATAATTCAAGGACAAATTCTTTCAGGAGAAATTGATATCTCAATTATCACTTGAAATACAAGAATTTCTAGAAAAATAGAGCAAAGAATTCCTGAGAAGCGTAAACATGAAAGCATGAATAAATAGGTTATGTGGGGGTGGGAGAATAAAATCATAAAATTTTATTTCTAAATATAAATTTTTGCTAAAGGATAAAGTTGAAATAAAAAAAATAGAGGAAAGGGTAAAAATGGAATGGGGGGGTGGGGGATGGAATTGGGGAGGTACAGGGAGTAACCCCTTTTATTATTTGTAATTGGCCCAAGGCCCAATTTGCACCTATTTAAAGATTGTCAAAGTTTAATGAAAATAATCCACCCATGGATTGAAGAGTAATATTATTTGTGTGGGTCAAACCCACAATGGATTCAAGAGTAAAATTATTTGTGTGAGTTCACCGTTTTTCCCAACAGGTGGTATCAGACCCCAACAGTCGTTGTTGCATAGAGAATTTGCCTTTCCTCGGATTGCAGAAGAAATTTATCTTCATAGGTTGGAAAAATGTAAAGATCATTTTGATGAGTTTATTTTCTTAACAAAAGAGGATAAACTCCTCACATATTTATTTAATCAAATTTTGATAAAAAGATTATGATTTGTGTTTATTGCTATTTTGTTAAAATTATAAAATAATTGGTCATTATTTATCTAATTGTAAACCGTTGCTAATATTATTTCTGGTGAGGAGAAAGTAATTGGCTCAAATATACAACAACATTGTGTCGAAGATGGAAATAAAGGGCTGAGGGCTTTCTAAGGTTTGACTTGGGACAAGCTATTGTGGTATTGTGTTCCTTAATTATAACCTAAGTAAGTGATAGTTAATCATGTTAGTTAATTAACTTTCTGTTTTTAAGAATGTAGATGTTTGTATTAGTGGTGTGTCACTAGAGTAATTCCTTGGCTAGTATACTTTCTTTAGAGAACGTTACTTTTATTGTCGATAATTTACAAGATTTATATCATTTAAATTTGGTTTATAATAGTTATGAGATAGTTCCTAATTCTTTTTGATATTAGCAAATTCATTTTGTTGGGAAATTGAGATTATTTTGTAAATAGTCTAACATGCAACAATGAGTCAGTTCAAACTACATAAATAAGCAAAAGTTAATATTAAATATTTAAAAACAAAGAAGTACTAATTTGTTTTAAAGTTTTTTTTTTTAAGAATGTGAAGAATTAGTTAATAATAAATCTCTTAATATGTTGAAGAATTTGATTATTGAAGTTCACTTTCGTATTGTTTAGTGTTGCATTAGTTTAATATTTTTCTTTTATGTATTTTCTTAGTTTTTTCTTAATAGATTTTTTTTTTTTGTCTATGCATGTAATGTATTTTTATCATGAAATTGATGAGGTTTTCCATATTTTTATATTTTTTTTAATTACTTTTTTAATAAATATTCATATTTTCGTAACTATGCATAGAATGAGCTTAGACAATATTTTTTTAATCTCGTTATATAACATAATTTTAAACGAGAGTAATAAAATCATTTCATTTATGTTAACATTATTATTTTATATCAACTATAAAATTTTACATACCTTAACATAAGTTAATGAAAAAAATAAACAAAAAAGTGTAATTCAAAAATATAAAAATTTTAAATCTGAATATAAAAATTTAATACAAAAGTAATATAAAATATCTAAGTTTATAAAAGAATTAAAAATTTAAATAAGTAATACTTAGCTTTCATAGATTAAAAATTTATATTTTTAAACAAATGGATTGAATTTATTCTATTGTTTAATGTCTTTCTTTTATAAATTAGCATTAATTAAAATTTATTTATATTAAGGATGTTAAATGATAGATTGAATAAATTCTTCTTTGAATACGTTGATAGTGAAATTCTAGACATTATAATTAAATTACGATGAAACATAATTTCTGGATCGCTAAAAAAATTACTACATTTTATATATGAAATTTTGTGATTACAAAATTCACTGTTAGAAGTAGGTTTTAGTTCAATTCAACCCCACAAAACTAGCTTTTAAGATGAGGTCTCCACCCCATTTATATATTATAAATTGGCTGTATCTCTAGTCGATGTGGGACTTCCAACATTCACCCTGTACTTTTAATTGTTTTTATCATGAATATATTATCTAACCCACCTCTTACAAGATTTCGGATCTAAAATATTTAATAAAGGATTTAAAGCCATTTCACTCCCATACCAACATAATTTTGTTATAATAATTAGAATAAATGAATTTAACTAATGTGAAAATATTATAAATTTTTCTATTCTTATATCCAACGGCGAAAATGGGAGAAAACTAGCTTGTCTTCTCCATTTGCATGTTTTGTATCCGCCGAGCCATTGAAGTAAGTTACCACAGTAGTGTGAGATAATTTTTCTCAACTTAATGTAGTTCTTTATAGCATCAATCAGTGTGGATTAAGATGAATAAAATAATTGGCACGTTTACAGTATTATTATTTTTTCTTGGCAAATGTCAGTGGAAGACATGTGTTGTGTATGCCACCAACTTTTATTATTAAGTTCTAAAATGGGTTAAGACTATCCTTAGATGTGAAAAAAAAATTGTTACAATCTAATTTTATCGTTAAAAAGTGGATTTTAGGTTTACTTCAATTAAAAAAAAAATAGTTTATAAAATAAAGTTTACTTTATTATAATTAATCTTATTATTAATTAATGTAAGACTTCTAACCTACTTCTTTCACGTAGAAACATATACAACTTAAAGTATTTAGTTCTAAATTTATTTAAAATTTCAAAATTATATATATATATATATATATATATATATATATATATTAAAATTAAATGTATGATATATTTTGAAAATAATTCAAATATGTATTTAAGTTTTATATCGAAAAATATAATAAAGCTAAACATTATATAAGTTAAAAGATTTATTGTTTTAAAATTTTAAATTAAAAATGGTATGAAATATTTGATGTGCCATAAAATTTGTCACACATATATGAAAAAAATATCTCATAGATGATGGTTTGACATGATTACTGTATAAGTATTATACTGAGAGAAAAAAAAAATACAATGTGAAAGGAATTCATTATTGAGAGAAAATTGTTGAAAATAATTAAAGTTTGATTCTAATTCCCACAACGTATAAAGATAACAAAATTAAACATCATATAAATATTTTAGTATGTTTATTGTAAAAATAAAAAAGAGTAGTTTTTCAAAATTATTAAAGATGGAAATAGCTGTTCCTTTCACGATTACCATTGAAGCAACGTTTAAATGTTGAGTTATAATTGCATTCATTCAAGTATAGTTTAAATAATGTGTTATTAATGGATACACTGTTTAAAATATTGAGTATTTTAGTGAACGTAGGCAAAATGGCTTCAGTCCTAGAAATCTGTTGTATGCCACCAACTTTATTATTTAAGTTCTAAAATGACAAGTTATTGATCCAAACAATTATTCCTAATCTTTTAAAGTTTTTTCCAATTAAATTCCATCAAAATATAAAAAAAAAAATCCATTTATTTTATTTTATAGTATTATTTTCAACATCTTAAAAAAAATTGTGATTTTAGTTCATTTTCAAATTTATTATGTATTCTATTTTTGAAATTTTGAATCAATTAAACCTCCCACGTAATACATTCATTTAATGTTAAGAAGCAATTTAATAAATAAAATATAGAAAGTAAAAAGAATACACATATACAAAATTAATAATGGAAAAGAAACATAGAAAAGGATAAATTTTTTAAAATGATGAAAAACTTACAATTTAATGTAAATAAAACAACAAAAATAGGGAAACATAAATGATTAAACATATATGGATCGTAAGATACTCACAACAGAGAAGGAGTTGAAATCTCCATTATTTAATGTAATTAAAAGATTTAAATATCTTTTTGGTCCCTAAGTTATGAACGGATGTTCAATTTAGTCTCCGCTTTTAAAAGTGTAAACCTCTGGTTCCTAAGTTATAAAAAATGTATGAAATGAGTCATTTTTTGATGTTCATAATCAAAGTACAAAGAACAATCTAAAGTGCTGTTATTATTAAGAAACAAATCAGAGCAATCTAAAGACTTAACATTTGTTAAAAAACAACCAAAAAGAGTATTTCAAGTCAAAAAATGACTCATTTGATACATTTTTTTATAACTTAGGGACCAAAGATTTATATTTTAAAAAATGGGACTAAACTGAACATCGGCTTATAACTTAGAGACCAAAAAGAGGTTTAAACCTAATTAAAAATGATAAAGTCAAAAGGCGGAAGGGACAAAGAAATAAACAACGATAGGTGAAAAAAAAAGAAGAAAAGCATTTGAACATTTTGCCGTCTATGATTGTCAGACAATGAAATCCGGAAAGTGATTTATGATAGATCCACCACCAAATTTTTGTTTATATATAAAATGTATAAATTATGGGAAAATAAAATACGAAAAGAAATCGTTTATCATACAATATAGGTGGATGCCAACTTATGCACTTTCAGTCAAAAGATAGTGATATTATTGTTTTCAGCTTTCCAAAATCAGGAACTACTTGGTTGAAAGCCCTTACTTTTTCTATTGTCAATAAAAAAACGTTTTTCATCTTTTGATAATCATCTATTACTCATCTTACTTGGTTTTTCATCATCTATCTTCTTCTTTCTTCTATTCTTATATTTATACACCTTGTGATTATAACTGTTATCACGATGCTTTTTTTGTGTAGGTTTAGGACGATGACTTTCATCAGAGTAGATGTGCTATATATTGAACATTCGTAGTAATGGTCCTATATAAGGTAAAAACATATATGTAGAGGTGTCAATTTAACCCATGGTCCCAAGGTTAGTCCCAACCCACTATTAAAAAGTCCTATTTTAATAAACCCCTCAAGTAGGGGGCCAGAAAAAAGCCCCAACCCCCACAACCCCTCTCAAGTGGGTTAGGATCAGGGTTAAAGTGGGTTTAGCCCACTCCAAGAAGGATACGGGAATACTGGAAAAGTTAAAAAAGTGAGACTACAAGCATTGCAGCGTCAATATGAGCTTCTGGGTATGGGTGCAGAGGAAACCGTGACAGATTACATGGGAAGAATCCAGACGCTTGTAAATGACATGAGGGCTTGTGGAAAAATTGTTAAAGATCGAAAACTCATCCAGAAGGTTCTGCGTAGTTTGACACCGCAGTATGATCACATTGTGATCACTATCGAAGAATGCAGAGATTTGGAAACGTTGAAAATTGAGGAATTACAGAATTCCCTCGTAGCACATGAACAGAGATTGCTGGAACGAAAGAATGATGAGAAGGCAGCTGCGACACAAGCAACGAATCAAGCATTTCACGCAAGAACGAAGAATGGTTACAAGAACCGAGGAAGAGGCAGAGGAAGATCACGTGGTGGTGGTCGTAACGGTGGTAGAAACTGGAAAACAACTGAACAAGATGATGAAGAAGTTAATGGTGATCAACAAGAAGGAAGCAATCGTGGAGGAAAAAGTGCAAGAGGAAGAGGCAGAAAAGGAATTGACAAACGCAATATTCAGTGCTATACATGTAAGAAATATGGGCACTACTCCTCGGAATGCTGGTACAATGAATCAAACAAGAAGAACAAGAATGAAGGCGAAGCAAACTTGGCACAGGATGATGGTAACTCAGACTCGGAACATGTGGTGTTAATGAATGTCATAGATGATATTCAAAGTGATGACAAAGATACAATGATGGTAAAGACAGTGAAAACACATGACAGATGTTGTGGGTTTGGTAATGACGTGTGGACATCAAATACAATACGTGTCAAAAACAAAGAGAGTGAAGCAAGTGATGTTTACGTGTCAGCAAGAGATGGCTGCGTAACAGAAACAAGTGATGTTTGCGTGTCGACTACAAATTCATCCCAACATGCAGAAACCAAAATGTTTAAAAATCAAGCAATGCTATCTGATACACATCAAGAACAAACTGAGAATGATCAATGTTGGTATCTTGATACAGGATGCTCCAATCACATGACCGGTAGAAAAGAATGGATTGTTGATCTGGATTCAAGAAAGAAAAGCAAAATACGATTCGCAGATGATAGTGTGGTCATGGCAGAAGGAGTCGGAAGAGTTGTTCTAACATGTAAGAATGGTGAAACCGCATATATTGATGGAGTCTTATTTGTTCTGAGTATGAAAAGCAATCTGTTGAGCATCGGGCAATTGATGGAAAGAGGCTACACCATGACCATAAGAAGAAATTCGATAGAAGTATTTGATAAGAAGAAACGTCTTATCATTAAGGCACCAATCTCAAAGAGCAGAACCTTCAAAGTCAATCTTAATACAGTATCAATACAATGTCTATCAGCTATGGATATAGAAGAAGAAAGTTGGAGATGGCATTATAGATTTGGCCACTTAAACTTTAAAAGTTTGAGTTTGATAAACAGCAAGGAACTTGTAAAAGGAGTACCTGTGATATCCACTCCCACTAAGATCTGTGAAGGTTGTATACTGGGCAAACAAACAAGATCAAAGTTTGGAAATTCAGCTCCTAAATCTGCAAAGCAACCTCTCGAAGTTGTATATGCAGATGTCTGTGGGCCATTCGAGACAACCACATATGGAGGTAACAAATACTTTCTTCTCTTTGTTGATGAATGGACAAGAAAATTATGGGTTTATTTGTTAAAAGAAAAAGGAGATGTTTTCTTAACCTTTGTTAAATTTTGTGCATTTGTTGAGCGACAATCTGGGCTGAAGATGAAGCTACTACGAACCGATGGTGGAGGAGAATTCAACTCCAAAGAGATGCATAAATTTTGTGAAGAAAAAGGAATGATTCGTGAAGTCATTGCTCCATATACTCCACAGCACAATGGATTGGCTGAACGAAGAAACAGGACCTTGGTTGAAATGACAAGATGCCTTCTGAAAGGAAAGAAGCTCCCGCATAATCTCTGGGGTGAAGCTGTTGTTACTGCTGCATATCTACTCAATAGATGTCCAACAAAGGCACTGAAGAACACTACTCCAGAAGAAGCTTGGTCAGGAATCAAGCCATCTGCAAAGCATTTGAAGATATTTGGAGCTGTATGTCACAAGCATATTCCAGATGAAAGAAGAAAGAAACTTGAAGATAAAAGTGAGGTACTAATTCTGGTTGGATATCATAGTTCTGGTGCATACAGATTGTTCAATCCTAGAAAGAAAGAAATAGAGATAAGTAGAGATGTTATTGTGGATGAGTCTACAACTTATGATTGGAAAGAGGCTGAAGTGGCAGAATCATCTCCAAGAAACCTGGTGTCTAGCTGGTTGAGAGAAAGAGAAGATGATAGTCAATTGGATACAGGTGAAGAAACCAGGACTACCAGCAGTAATAATGTCATTAGAAGGTCACAGAGAACTCGTTTCCCATCCACAAGACTCACGGATCATGAGGTAATTACTGATGATCAAGTTACAGAAACAGGAGAGATCACTCACTATGCTTTTATTGCTGATACTGAAATGCTATCATGGGAAAAAGCCATTGAAAAAGTAGAATGGAAGGAAGCAATGTTAGAGGAGCTAGCTGCAATTGAGAAGAATGGAACATGGACCATGACTGAATTACCTAAGAATAAGCATGCAATTGAGGTAAAATGGGTGTTTAAAACCAAGCTTAAACCAGATGGCAGAATTGCTAAACTAAAAGCAAGACTGGTAGCTAAAGGCTTCCTTCAAAGACCAGGAATAGACTTCACTGAGGTATTTGCTCCCGTAGCTAGGTTGGAAACAATAAGACTTATTGTGGCTATTGCAAATGCAAAAGATTGGATGATTTACCAAATGGATGTGAAATCTGCGTTTCTTAATGGACCCCTAGAAGAAGAGGTATATGTAAAGCAACCACCTGGTTTTGAGAAGAAAGGAGAAGAGTGGAAAGTTCTTAGACTAAACAAAGCTCTATATGGACTAAGGCAAGCACCAAGGGCGTGGAATGTTCACATTAATTCCTGGTTGATAAAGAATGGATTCANAAAGTGCATGGTTGAATTNGGAGTCTACTCAAAACAGGTCAGTAATAATGGTATTATATTACTCTGTTTGTATGNAGATGATCTTTTAATAACAGGTAACAATGAAGAAGCAATCAGCACATTCAAAGCAAAAATGAGAGGAGACTTTGAGATGACTGATCTCGGAAGTCTAGGCTATTTTCTTGGGCTGGAATTCTCACGTGTAGATGGTGGAATTCTGGTGCATCAAAAGAAGTATGTGAGTGATATTTTGAAACGGTTTGGCATGGAGAATTGCAACAGTACCTGTATACCTATAATGGCCAACACAAAATTGAATTTGCAAGCAGAGGAGGAAAGGGTGGATGCAACTTTGTATAAACAAATCGTTGGTTCACTCAGGTACGTATGCAATAGTAGACCTGATATTAGTTATGGTGTTGGACTAATTAGCAGGTATATGGGAGATCCTAGAGAATCACATCTTTGTGCTGCCAAGCACATATTAAGATACCTAAAAGGCACANCAGACTATGGACTCTTCTACGAGCANAAACNAAATGAAATGGTAGGAGTTCTGGAAGCTTGGAGCGACTCTGACTGGTCTGGAGATCAGCTGGACAGAAAGAGCACATTTGGATACGTACTCAAGTTCATGGGAGCTGCATTCTGCTGGTGCTCGAAGAAACAATCAATTGTTGCATTGTCTTCATGCGAGGCCGAATACGTAGCTGCATCAGAAACCACATGTCAGTGTGCTTGGATTGAGGCGATGCTTGATGAAATACCGATCAACTACTGCAATCCAGTCAAGCTCATGGTAGACAACAAATCTGCTATCAGCCTTGCCAGAAATCCTGTTGCACACGGAAGAAGTAAACATATTGAAACAAGATTTCATTACTTGAGAGAACAAGTAGATAGAAAGAAGCTTGATCTTCTGCATTGCTCAACGAAGGACCAAGTTGCTGATATCTTTACAAAAGCTCTTCGCCAAAACAGATTTGAGAAATTGAGAGAACTCCTTGGAATTAAATCTCTCAGTAGTTTCAATTTAAGAGGGGAGTGTTGAATAGTTTAAATTGTAACTATAATAACGGTCACTTAGTTTGACCGTGTCTTTTAGCTATGCCTTTATAAACAGCTTGTACTTATCATCCTTTACACTTTAATATACAGTTTTCATTCAGTTTAATTGGGTCTATCATCTCTCTGTCATATCTCTGTGCTTTTCTTCTCACATAGTTAACACTCCCTCTCCCTCTCCCTCTCCCTCTCTCTCCCTCTCTCTCTCCCTCTCTCTCTTGATATAATTTTTTTTATTTTAATTTGTCATATAATTTGATTTTCTTATTTTAAAAAACTTATATCTTTTATAGTTCAATTATACATTGTTTACTAAGAAGAAGATGAAAATAGAAATTGTAACAGTGATTAGTTTCTCAGTTTCTAAATATATGAAATAGAAGAAAATCCTTTTGTGTTTAAGAAAGACAAATAAAAAATAGAGTTCCAAATGTACAGAAGAACCCAAAATATAATTTTTTGTTTTGTTTTAAATTGTATATTCTGAAACATAAAATAAAAATACATTTTGAATTCTATTCAGAGTGAGATTTTTATATTTTGAATTATGTATTTTGAAATATAAAAAGTTGTATTTTGAACTTTACGTTCTAATATTCGAAATGAAATGTATATTCTCAATTATACAATCTAAAATATAAAATTTATATTACAAATTACATAAAATATTAATTACAAAATATAAAATTTATGTAAAGTACAAATTAAATTTATGGAAATGGATGAAAAAAAGAGTTGTCTTTTATTAAATACTTTCTAATTACGAAAGGATTTTCGGCTATAAACATTAATGGTTGAATGATTAAAGCACTCAACTTATAATTGGGGAATTCATAGATTTAATTCCTACTAGATACACATTAATTGGATTTTTCCTTCAAAAAATCTATCAAATTTTTGTTTATGGTGGTGTTGTGTGGGATATGTTCCTACTATAAAGAATTGTTATTTAGCAGAAAACAAATTAATCATGGAAGGAATAACATAGAGAATGTGGAGGTAGTGTCCTTCAAGATTGACTTTGAAAAGGTCTCTCTGACTTAATGGGTTGGGTTTTCTAAATTTAATGATGTATGGAGTTTCATTCAAAAAGGAGGAAATATAAAAAAATTTATCTCATTTGCTATTATGTTTGTTTGGTCAATATAAGTCTTTTAGAAAAAATTAATAGTTAAGGTGACCTCTTTTTATATTTTTGCAAAAAGTCTCAATGATGAAAACTATAATTTAAATTTTCCAAGTTATAACACTTAATATAAGTGTTCCTTTTCTCTGCAAAAATACAATTTATTGTTGGATATTTAGTTTTTTTGTAAAAAAGAAAGCCCATGGGCTAGCCCTGACCCACAGGGCTTTGGGGCTTTTAAGCCCTGGAGGCTTTTTTAGTAAAGGACTTTTTTGGCCCTGTGGGCTTTTTTGGCCCCAACCCACTGGGGTTAGGGCCAGGGCCTATTGTAGGGGCCTATTTGACAGGTCTACATATATGACAGTTCTATTTATCTATTAATGTTTTTATCTTTCGTTTAGAGTTTTTTTGTTCTCTTGTGTCTTATTGTTTGAGAGTATTTTAACGTTTTACTTCGGTGTTTCTTTTATATCTGGTTTTATGTTCCTGTTTTCTATGAGAAAAACATTTCGTGAATGTCTTTTCTTTTACCTGCTTCTGATTCGACTTGTCGTGCAATAAGTTAATCAGTTGACCCTTTTGTTGTTTTTGAACGTAGAGCATTTAATATCATGTAATGCTTGTTCAGAACAACAAACTGTCCTTTGATTTCCTACCGTTAGGTAGCATTTTTCAATTAAGCTCTTTTGATTTATAGATACCAAACGTATAGATATTTCATCACAGGATTGATGTGTCTGTTTCACTCATGGTTTCATCTAGATTCAAGTAAACACTTATTTTGCATTTGTCTCTTTGTAGACAAATAACATTTAACTTGATTGGGCTTTCTTATGTCTTTTAACAATTGTGCCTTTTAATTGTTTTAGTCATAGATATCGTCTTGACTTGTTTTATGTTTTAGAGAAGCCAAATACCTTCTTCAGGTATTTTAAGCATTGAGCATTTAACTCAGTTCTCTCTCAGACACTTTTAGACAAGACATCGTTTAATCAAGTGTATGGTTGTTCTTTCCTAAGTGTTTTTCTATTTCCTAGGACCTAAGTGTTTTCCTATGATTTCGATATTTAGGATTCAGGTTATAGTTTTGTTTGTTTGGGGTTTTGGCTCTATGTTTTTAGTTTTTAGCTTTTAAGTTTTCTCATAGTGTTTTGTCCTAAGTTTCTTTGTTGTTTTAATCTTTCCTTTTGATTTGTTTCTTATCCTACTTTTGTCAAGTTGTGATTTCATTGTCTTTTGGCTTTGTGTTCTTCATGTTCTGACCTAAGTCTTCATGTTTCTTCAGATTGATTTTCTTTTATTTTAGTGTTTTTCTGTCTTAGTGTCTAACTAGAGGGTTGGTTTTCCCTTATGGGTTGAGGTGTTTCTGAATGCTTTATCCTAATGTTGAACTAAGGTTGTTGATGTGTTTCTGTTGTTCTATCCTATCTTGAGGTTTCTTTAGCATGATGTTTTTTGTCCTGAGGTTGGTTCTATAGTTTTACGATTTCCTATCAAAGTGTTGTAAGGTTGGAGATGAAGACCGCGTGTCATTGTCGGTGAACCCCCTATCACCCCTTCTCGATGACTCCTCAGAAGAAAATAACTAAACAGTAGACATTTTATTACCTTGACACAAAGAATTAACTGTACGGTAGGCAGAGCAAAGAAGAGCAATTGGTGAAAATGATGTTGTAGACCTTTATTTATAGGGGAATCACGTTTAACCGTCGACATTTGCTCATCGTTGGATTAAGCCACGATCAATGGACCAGATCAAGCGCCTTTGCCACTTCCTCGAGGTGCGAACCATGATGTGGCGTAAAAGGCATTCCCTTCAAACAAACACTCAGCTATAATTCAAAAGGAAATCGGTCGATCTAACTGTATAATCCTACAGTGGATGAATTCTAACAAGCATGGTTCTTCACCACAACTGGCCTAATACAACAAATCACAACGCTAGGTAAACCTGGCTCGGGCTTAGGGGGCCAGTGTACCATATGACCATACGGTCTAGGTTTGTGGACGGCAGGTCAGAGGCCAAAGGCCGAACGATTCACAGCCCTAAGCAACCTTAAGTACCACTTCTAATAAGTTTATTGGTAAGTTCTACTTATTAGGTGTTGGTTCGTGATTACAACATTGTTAATCATAAGCCCAATGAAACAGATGTAATTTTACTTACGTGTTAGAAAAAACAAATACTGTTATATTGAGTATGGTGACAACTATAAATTCAAGAAAAGAAAACTCGTGCTCTCATTCTACAGCAAGCACCTGTAGCAGAGAATGTTGATATATCATAACAGAGAAGAAAAAGATCAATAGAGAGAAGAGGGAAAGAGTGGCAGAGTAGAAAGTACCAAAATGCATATCCTCCATTACAACACATAGTCCTTTAATGTGACGTTTTCCTTCTTCTGCCTCACGCTTTTTCTTTGATGCTCATCTTGTGGGTTGCCCTCCACGTGTCCCTTTGCTTTAACAAACTTTCTGTTTTTCTCTAGCTCATTTGTCACGCACGTGACAATACTCCCCCCATGGAAATCCATCTTTTCCTCAAGGTGAAAATCTGGAAAAGTCTCCTTTATCTCTGTAGCATCTTCCCAAGTGGCTGCTGACACATCCAAATCAGTCCATTGTACCAATACTTGTTGAAGTAAGTTTCCATTTCGCATAATGGTACGATGATCCAAAATCTTTAAAGGTTGAACCGAAGGGCCCACTTTAGTAGTTGTCAATGGTAAAGGGATAAATTGCTATGAAGGACTCCCTATAAATTTCTTAAGTAATGAAATATGGAAAATTGGATGAATCCTAACAGTATTCGGCAATTTCAATTTATAAGCCACTGTTCCAATTTTGCCTAAAACCTCAAAAGGTCCAAAATAACGCATGCTCAACTTTTGTGTTTTCCTTAAAGCCACTGAGTGTTGTCTATAAGGTTGTAGTTTGACCAACACCAAATCTCCAACTTCTAATTGTATATCCCTTCTTCTTTTATCAGCTTGTGTTTTCATATATTGTTGGGCCTTCATCAAATTCAATTTCAATTGTTGCAAAGTTCCATCACGTTCACGGAGCAGTTCTTGAACCGAAACCAAATTTGTAGAACTGATTTCATAAAGTATGACAGCAGGTGCATCCTTGCCATACAAAGCTTTAAATGGAGACATTCCAATGCTTTGATGAAAAGATGAATTATACCAATATTGAGCCCATGGCAATATGGAAAACCATCCTTTTAGGTTATCAAACACAAAACAACGTAGATACATGTCCAAGGTCTTGTTCAAGGCCTCTGTTTGTCCATCCAATTGTGGGTGATATGAAGAGCTCATGGCAAGAGTTGTTCCTTGAGCTTTGAACAAGTGCTGCCAAAAAGAACTGATACAAAATTTGTCACGATTAGAAACAATGGATCAGGGAACACCATACAACTTTACAATATAATGAATAAAAGACTCAGCCACAATCTTGCTGGTATACTCAGGTTTTAAGGGAATAAAGTGTCCAAATTTTGATAATTTGTCCACTATTACCATTATAGTAGTATAACCATGTGAAGGTGGCAAGTTTGTGATAAAATTCATGGAAATATCATCCCACACATGTTGTGGTATTGGTAATGGCTGAAGTAAACCTGTTAGTAAAGCTTGTTCCACCTTTGCTTGTTGACAAATTTGACATTCACGTACAAATCTTCGAATGCTTTGTCGCATACTTGGCTAGAAAAATTGAGAAGCTATTCGAGCCATAGTCTTTGCTATTCCTGCATGTCCACCTATTTTGGGGGAATGAAATTTATTTAGCACTTCATTGATAAGGTCGTCCTAGACTGGTAAACACGCCCTTTCCAAAACAAAAGACCATCTTTAACTACATATTCCTGATATTTCCCTTTATTACTCACACACTGATCATACAATGCTTTAAGCTTCTCATATGTTTGAATGCAAACATCTACCTTTCGCAACCATTGATTACAAGTTTCTGACCATGCCAGCATGAAACTCCTTGACAAGGCATCTGTTGGAATATTTTCCTTTCCCAGCTTGTATTGTATCGTGAAATCAAAACCCATAAATTTAGGCAACCATTATTGTTGTTATGGGGATTGCAGCCTTTGATCTAACAATTCTTTGAGACTTTTTTTATCAATTTTAAGCACAAAGTGATGGCCAAGCAAATAATGTCGAAGTTTTGCTAATTCCTCTGTAATGGCATAGAACTCACGCATATAAGCTGATTGTTTTTGCATGTGGCTTGACAACTTCTTCGAGAAATAAGCAATAGGATGGTTCTTCTGACTTAAAACAGCTCCTACCCCGGAACCTGAAGCATCAGTTTCAAGCACAAAAGGCTCAGAAATATTTGGAATAGCTAGTACCGGAGTTGTCATCAAAGCTTGCTTCAATCTCTCAAAAGCTCCTGTTGCTGAATCAGTCCACTTAAAAGCATTTTTCTTCAAAAGATTAGTCAAAGGGGCAGCAATTTGAGCATAATCCTTCACAAAACGACTATAATAACCTAGCAAGCCGAGGAATCCTCTTAATTGCTTCAAATTACCCGGTTGAGGCCATTCTGTAACAGCTTGTAACTTGGTTGTATCCATTGCTACTCCGCATCCTGATATGGTGTGACCCAAGTATTCTATTTCTTTAACTGCAAAAGAGCATTTAGAATAACGAGCATACAATTGATGTTGTTGGAGAATTTGCAGGACTACCTCCAAATGATGAAGGTGCTCATTCCATGAAGAGCTATAAATCAGAATGCCATCGAAAAATACAAGAACGAATTTGCGCAAAATTTCCTTGAAAATATCGTTCATTAGACTCTGAAATGTAGCTGGCATTTGTTAGACCAAAGGGCATAACCAACCACTCAAAGTGACCATGATGTGTATGAAAGCTGTTTTATATCTATCCTCTGGTGCTACTAGGACTTGGTGATAACCGGACCGCAAATCCATTTTAGAGAAGAAACAAGCCCTAAATAATTCATCCATCAACTCATCCACTGTTGGAATTGGAAAACTATCCTTGATAGTTATTGCTTAAGAGCTCTATAATCCATACATACTCGCCACGAACCATCTTTCTTCTTCACAAGGATTATTGGGGAAGAGAAAGGGCTTTTGTTGGGTTGAATAATTCCTTCTTTCAACATACCCGCAACTAATTTTTCAATTTCCTCTTTTTGACTATGAGGATAACGATATGGTTTAACTTTTACTGGTTCTGATCCTTCCTGAAGTGGAATATAATGATCTTGTGCTCTAGTAGGTGGCAATGAAGTGGGTGTATCAAACACAACAACATATGAGCGCAATAACAGGGTCAACTCTGGTGCCATCTCAACAGATACTTCGGGTAATATAGACTTGGGTAAATGGGAATCAACCAATTGCATACTGTATATTTCAACTATGGAATGTGTATGAACCATTATGCGAATATGGTGGAGATAAGCTTGTGTAGGTACCTGATCCACATCACCCTGAAATGTAACAAATTTTCCAGCAAGCAAAAATTTCAAATTCAAGGATTCATAATCTGCCACATGCGGTCCAATTGTTTTCAACCACTGAGCCCCTAAAATTAAATCTGCCCCAGAAATCGGAAGAAGATACACTGGTAATTGAAATGTATTTCCTTAGGCCTGCACCACCAGATTTTGCACCAGTCCTTTTGCTGCCATATAGTTGTCGTTTCCCACCATTACTTTAAACAATGGAACTGGTTCCGTTGGAAGTTTCAAAAACTTTGCAATACACGGTTGTAAAAAATTATCGGAGCTACCTCCACCAACCAAAACAGTCATAGGTAGCTTATCAACATAAGTTGTAAATCGTATAGTTCCTATTCTTGTTCCTACTTTTAGAGCATTTAAGGATAAATGGTGATCATCGATAATTGGTTCATCATAGCACACTGGTGGATCCGGTTCTGGAGGTGGATCGACAACTAGGTCAATTAATGTCTCCTCCAATTGCAAGAATAGATATTGTCTATTAGGACAATGATGATTAAAAGTGAATTTATCATCACAGAAGTAACATAAACCTTTTTCTCTACGAATTTGCATCTTCGCTGGACTAATTTTCTTGACATTCACCTCTTTCAATGGCTACACATTCGGGGTAGGTAATAATGGTGGTAAAGAATGTTTGGCAATGCTCCTATTTTGATTCTGATTAACGACCAATGATGATGACGAGATTGGAGAATAACGCCTAACAGGTCCAGAACTAGTTTTAGTCACATGAAACTATCTTTCTTCATACAACTTAGCCAAAGCAACAGCCCTCAACAAAGAAGTAGGAGCTTGAACAACGTCTCTTCTAATTTCAGTATGCAGACCACTCAAGAAACAATTTAATAGAGCATCATCTTGAAGACCAGCAGATCGATTGGCGAGGGACAAAAATTTGAGATAATAATCAGAAACTGTACCAGTTTGTTGCAATTTGAAGAGGTCCGCCATCGGACAATCGAAGGGAGATGGGTCGAATTGTGATTCCAATGCTTTGGTCAAATCTGTCCAAGAATGGATCGTTGACATCCTTGTTACCAATAAAGGAGTATTGGTAAAAACCTGAAGATATGTTTTGATGATGCTCCAACTTATAGATTTTGGATGTAATAGGAAAATATTTAAAAAGCAACTTGTAGATTTTGAATGTAGTAGGAAAATATTGAAATATTGTAATTCTTACTGATATAATCGATTATGGTCAATCTATAATCGATTATCACATGTTTTTGTACTAGAATAATCGATTTTCATGAAGCAATAATCGATTATCACAAGTCTTACTTGAATAATTGATTATCACTTCATATAATCGATTATCACTTTTTGAAAACTCTATAACGGACTTGAATAATCGATTATCACTTACAACAATCGATTATTCATGACAGTTGGGAGTTGACATTTGGCATTCAGTGTACTTGGCTATATATTTGGATTTTGGAGAATTCATAAAAGAACATTTTTTTGAACTGAGAAAGCTTAGAACACTGTGTGTTAGAGGAACGTTCTTAGAGAGCTTTTTGTTCATTGTTCCCTTGCTTGGTCTTGTGAAAGGAAAGGCTCGCGTATCGTGTGTCGATAGTCGGAGCAGACTCTCTTCAAGTTAGCAAGGTACTCTGCCTGGTCTTGTGAAAGGAGAAGCTCGCGAATCGTTGGTCGATTGCCGGAGCAGTTCTCTTCAAGTTGGTAGAGTGGTTCTTTTCGTTCTATTCCTGTTCATTTGATTGTAATTTGTTAAACAAATTTTAGTGGAACTGTTAATCACTATTTGTAGTGATTAACGACTGGACGTAGATTCTGTTGAATCGAACCAGTATAAAAATATCTGTGTGATTTTTCTATTCCCTACACTTATTTTACTTTACGCACATCAACTGTTTGGTTAATTTTCCAAAAGAAAATTACTTTTGTAAAAAGGGCCAAAATCGTTTCAACTGTGACCTAATACGTTTTCCGCTCTTTGAGTTTTAATTCCTCTGCGCTTTACTCTTCGAAAATTACCCCCTCCGATACCGTCAATCCTCTGTAGCACTTGAAACCAAGGAACGACCTCCTTCTCAAAATGCATCGCGGCAATTTCGATCCTATCAGTATCAGGTGTACGATGGTAGCTAAAAAAATTTTCAGCCTTGAAAATCCATTCGAGCATTGAAGCTTGCTCGTCAAAATGAGGAAATCCAAGGGAAATGTCCTTAACCGGGAGAGCTGTAGACAACGGAATAGCTCCGCAAAAGGCCGAGTTCGATGTTGAACCACTATGGGAGTGAGATTGCGCTTGAGAATTGAGCAAGAGCTCAAAGGATTTTTGTATTTGATCCATCCGATTTTGAGCTTCAGTTTGGACTGATTGCGTATGAGCCCTCTATTCACGATCACAAAGCTTTATCAACTCCATCATCTTTTTCAGAGCATCAGCTTCTCCTTTAATCTCCGCTTGCAAATCCTTTAAATGTGTATTCTCAGCCATAGCGTCAATGAAAGCACCAATGAAACAGATGTAATTTTATTTACGTGTTAAAAAAAACAAACACTGTTATATTGAGTATGGTGACAACTATAAATTCAAGAAAAGAAAACTGGTGCTCCCATTCTGCAGCAAGCACCTGTAGCAGAGAATGTTGATATATCATAACAAAGAAGAATAAGATCAATAGAGAGAAGAGGGAGAGAGTGACAGAGTAGAAAGTACCAAAACACATATCCTCCATTACAGCACGTAGTCCTTTAATGTGATGTTTTCCTTCTTCTGCCTCATGCTTTTTCTTTGATGCTCATCTTGTGGGTTGCCCTCCACGTGTCCCCTTGCTCTAACAAACTTTCTATTTTTCTCCAGCTCATTTGGCACGCACGTGACACCCAACCCGAAACCTATAAATACAGGTAAAATGTAAGAAGGTATGTGATTGTATTTATTGTGAATTTAAGATTTTCTTGTGATTCTCGATTGATTAAATTACTGACTTAAACGTCTGAGTGTCTTTAATAGGTATCCGTCCATACGGTTTGGAGTTCGGACATTGAGAACGTGGACAAAATTTGACTAAGAATATTCAAGATAACCTACACTGACCAGAGAAAAGTGTGAAAGAGTATTTTGTGAAGAACCTCTATCCTACACCCAAAACACAAGGGTTCAAGACAAAACATAAAATATTACTTTGGTTTAATTGAAATAAAATCTTATACTGGTAGGATCTGAAGGTATTTTCTTTTTCTAACAAATTCAGAGATACAGTCTGGTTAATTACTTCAACTTGCATAATCTCTTTCCTATTTGCTAGGTGATATGAGGCGTAGGACCAGTTTTTATAGTTGTCATTACAAGTGTCAAATGTTCTAACCAAATTTTGACATAATGTTTTTGAGATGAAAAGGCTGAGTCTCTCAGCAACCGAATTGATAGTTTCTATGGTTTACTATAGATCATGAAGGAGAAATTCTACGTAAAATACATTATCACACTCAAGTTAGTAAAAATTTGAAGTTATAAAATATATGAATTTTACGGTGAATGAAAAATTGAGTCAGTACTCCATTAGTATTGACTATTATTCGGCTACAACCAATATATCTTTTATATATATATATATATATATATATATATATATATATATATATATATATAATTTTCTTACATTAAAATCATGCTTACAAATATGAGTTATATATAAAAATTTTAAATTAAACTATTATATTAAATTCTTAAGAAAATTTACAAATTCTAGTGTATTTTACAATAAAATGGATCTTCTAAACAAGTTTCAAATTGAGGCCAGTGTGCATTGATCTTTCATATAATATAGACTGAAGTATACGGATTCCGGTAAAAGATTTCCTGACAGAAAAAATTAAATCAATATTAAGATAGATTTTCCATTCAACTGAGATGGAATGGTTACAGGAAGGTAGACACATTTCATTACATAATGACTGACACCTCTTTTTTCAGCAAAAGAAAAAAGTGACCACAACATTGTACCAAAGACACAGCAACATATGTGTTTTGCTCTTGGGAGTTTTAAGAACAGATCTTAAACGACAGACCTGATCCACACAATTTTTCTTCGATAATTTTGGACAATTTGTTTACCATAGAAGGAGAAAAGTAATTTACCCAATCACCTATTTCACCCTTTCGAAAAAAGAACTTATTGTCAATGAATTTGTCTAACTTTCCAGAAATATTTACTTCCAACTCTTTCATTTTCTCAAAGCTACATAGCTTGATTATGCTTTCAATCTCTCCAACACGTTCTTCCTCAGCAGTAAAAGGACATCCCAAAAACTCTGCAATGTTTTTCACGTAAAAATTGACATTCTCTTTGAGATCCTCGTACTTTAAGAACAATACTTTGTTTGGTCTGGCCATGCTCTCTTTCCAATACCCTAACATATGACTCCACCAAGGACCAAAGGAAACAATTCCATTACAATACATTTCAAAAGCTTCCTCCAGTTCTAATGCTGGTAAAGACATTGACCTAATTTTGTTAAAGTAAGTCCATGCAGAAATAAAAGTGTCAAAAGGGTTCCTACAAATGTATACTATCTTAGCATTGGACTCAGTGATTGATTTAGGTAATGCAGTGAAAGGAGTGTGAGTACTAAAAAGTCTTGGCTCAAGCATATTGGATAGGTGAAGAACTGGGTCATGGATGTCATCACAGAAGATCTTAAACTCAAGGCAAGGCACAAGTGTATGAGGATTGGAAGTAAGTAACGGATGATTCTCTGTAGAGAAGTATTGGCGGTTCACAATGGCAAAAGTAAGGGCTATCAACCAAGTAGTACCAGTTTTTGGAAAGCTTGCAACAACAACATCATTATCTTTTGCTTGAAAGTACTTTTGAAAACCTTTTACACCTTCTATAGCAATACCTGGGCACCAGAATTCTTGAAATAGGTAGAGGTACGAGGATGCCAAACCACTCTCTCTGCGAAGGGAGTAAGCTAGCTTGTCTTCTCCATTTGCATCTTTTGTATCCGCGGAAGCCATTGAAGTAAGTTACCACAGTAATGTGTGTGATAATTTTTCTCACCTTGGTGTAGTTCTTTATAGCATCAATCAGTCTGGTTTAAGAAGAGAAAAATAATTGAATATTTTAGTGCACGTTTAAAGTATTATTATTTTATTTTTTTTGGCAAATGGCAGACATTGTTGTGTATGCCGCCAACTTATAAATTTTAGATTGAATTTTAAAATGATTTTTAAAATGGTTGAAGATGAGAAAAATAATTTAATTTTAAAATGAAGTTGGTATCCATATATAATGGAATTGTCGTTATCACTGTCTTCTTCAATAATAGAATTGTTTTCTATTGGAAATTGGTTTTGTAGAACATTTCAATTTACAACGAACGAAAAATTATTTTAATTTAGTTGAACTTTTCAGTTTATTTTGCTTTCCATATTGGGTTTCGGAAAGCTCTTATTTTATGCCTAAAATGTGGTTGTAATTGCAATTTGAGTTCAAACCCATGTTTTATTTTTTGGAGCAATAATTGATGATCCACACCAAATAAAAGCTAAATGATTCACTTTTATGCTTATAAGATAATAAAGAAGGTTAACTAAATAATAGGTTAAATCGACTTACTCAATATTTCAATGTTGTAAAGCATTTAGTCTCAGATTTACTTAAAATATCAAAGTTATATATATATATATATATATATATATATATATATATATATATATATATATATATATATCAATTTTTACGTGAGAAGAGTTGCAGAATTGTTGGACTGTCCTTTCACAGAAGAAGAGGAAAGTAACGGAGTGATTGAAAACATGATAAACTTATGCAGTTTTGAGAAAATGAAGAATCTAGAAGTGAATAAATCTGGAACATTGAGAAAAAATACCTATTTCGGAAGGGTGAAATAGGAGATTGGGTAAACTACTTTTCAGCAGCTATATGACAGAAAAATTATCAAAAGCAATGGAAGAAAAATTAGGTGGATCTGGTCTTTCCTTTTAAAATGTGTTTTTAGATTTGTGATCACGCCACCAACAAGTGTTAAATATTATCCTTTGCATTGTTTACATTCCAAGATGAATTGGATTTGACATGTATTAAATTTATGTTTTTATGTTTGTCTCTGGATGGGTAGAGAGGCTGGGTAGAATGGTGTCATGATCGGGTAGAGTGGTATCATGATCAGGTAGAGTGGTGTCATGATCGGGTAGAGTGATATCACGATCGGGTAGAGTGGTGTCATGATCGAGTATAAGGGCAGCATGATCGGGTATAGGTACAACATGATCGGGTCAGGAGGCATCCTGTTCGGGCCTAAGTGGGAGAAGTGAAAAGATAAGTGGAGACAGGTGTGAAAGTTCCGACGAGATACAAGGACACGTTAACGACAGTTACGCTTAGTGGGCGAATATTGTGGGATTATGGGCCATTAGACACAGGCGGTTATGGCCCTTAACTCATACTCAACGCCTATAAATATAGGGGTAAGCAATCAGGTAGGGGGATCTGAAAATTATTCATTCTTATCTTGATATTACTGTAACTCTGCTGACTTGAGCATCAAAGTGTTAACTTGCAGGTTGCAGCCGTTCAAGTATAAGAGTTAGATTATCGGAAGCGTTTCGTCAAGACAGTTCGACTCGCGTTTGGTCTTGAATCCTTCATCCGAAACATTTTGGCGCCCACCGTGGGGCCCAGCGGCGTCCCGCTGAAATCACAAGGATCCAAGACAAACGCTCGGCCTCGACTGCTCGGCCATTCGGCCTCACAGGTACTTAGCCAAATTTGGCAATAGGTATTCGGCCCATCGGCCTCAATTGTTGGCCCTTCGACCTCAGCTGCTCGGCCATTCGGCCTCACAGTTACTTAGCCAAATTTGGCAATAGGTATTCGGCCCTTCGGCCTCAACTATTCTGCCCATCGGCCTCAACTATTCGGCTCGTCGGCCTCAACTATTCTGCCCATCGGCCTCAATTGCTGGCTCTTCGCCCTCAGCTGCTCGACCATTCGGTCTCACAGGTACTTAGCCAAATTTGGCAACAGGTATTCGGCCTTTCGCCTCAACTATTCTGCCCATCGGCCTCAACTATTCGGCCCATCGGCCTCAATTGTTGGCCCTTCGGCCTCAACTGCTCGACCATTCGGTCTCACATGTACTTAGCCAAATTTGGCAACAGGTATTCGGCCTCAACTATTCTGCCCATCGGCCTCAATTGCTGGCCCTTCGGCCTCAACTACTCGACCATTCGGTCCCACATGTACTTAGCCAAATTTGGCAACAAGTATTTGGCCCTTCGGCCTCAACTATTCTGCCCATCGGCCTCAATTGTTGGCCTTTCGGCCTCAACTGCTCGACCATTCGGTCTCACAGGTACTTAGCCAAATTTGGCAACAGGTATTCGGCCCTACGGCCTCAACTATTCTGCCCATCGGCCTCAATTGCTGGCCCTTCGGCCTCAGCTGCTCAACCATTCGGTCTCACAGGTACTTAGCCAAATTTGGCAACACGTATTCGGCCCTTCGGCCTCAACTATTCTACCCATCGGCCCCAACTATTCGGCCCATCAGCCTCAACTATTCGGCCCATCAGCCTCAATTGCTGGCCCTTCGGCCTCAGCTGCTCGACCATTCGGTCTCACAAGTACTTAGCCAAATTTGGCAATAGGTATTCGGCCCTTCGGCCTCAACTATTCGGCCCACCGGCCTCAACTATTCGGCCCATCGGCC
The DNA here is from genome assembly GCF_000741045.1 of Vigna radiata var. radiata. NCBI lineage: Eukaryota > Viridiplantae > Streptophyta > Magnoliopsida > Fabales > Fabaceae > Vigna > Vigna radiata. The sequence goes on along the minus strand of NC_028356.1, from coordinate 17,575,723 downwards.
TCAACTATTCGACCCATCGGCCTCAACTATTCGACCCATCGGCTCCAATTGCTCGGCCCTTCGGCCTCAACTGCTCGGCCAGTCGGCCTAACAGGAAGCCAGAAAATTGACTCCTGATCGGGTGGAACGAAGGGAGGAGAAATGAAGTCAGAAAATTGACTTCGAAGAACCTTAGGAAGTCAGAAAATTGACTCCTAATCGGGTGGCATGAAGGGAGGAGAAATGAAGTCAGAAAATTGACTTTGAAGAATCTCAGGATGTCAAAAAATTGACTCCTGATCGGGTGGAACGAAGGAAGGAGAAATGAAGTCAGAAAATTGACTTCGAAGAATCTTAGGATGTCAGAAAATTGACTCCTAATCGGGTGGATCGAAGGGAGGAGAAGTGAAGTCAGAAAATTGACTTCGAAGAATCTCAGGAAGTCAGAAAATTGACTCCTGAT
>NC_028356.1:17561978-17574456 GCF_000741045.1 Vigna radiata var. radiata | reverse complement strand
CAACGCCTATAAATATAGGGGTAAGCAATCAGGTAGGGGGATCTGAAAATTATTCATTCTTATCTTGATATTACTGTAACTCTGCTGACTTGAGCGTCGGAGTGCTAACTTGCAGGTTGCAGTCGTTCAGGTATAAGAGTGAGATTATCGGAAGCGTTTCGTCAAGACAGTTCGACTCGCGTTCGGTCTTGAATCCTTCATCCGAAACAGTCTCCATGTACGTTATTTCAGTAATTTATACACCTAGTTTGGGAAATTCTTATTTGCCATTCCTATTATGTAATTTGGTTTGTATTTTTGGAACAACAAAGCATTTTGTTACAAGTCCAGCTGAAGAAAAAGTAATACAATTATATATTAGGGTCGGACAAATGGAACGACCTACTAAAAATTGTACTGAATTAGAAATTAGTTTGTTTAAACTGAACTTGAAAATAGTTTAGAGAAACTGAAGTGAATTGTTTTTTATTTTATCAAATTGTGTATTGTACTAAATTGTATAAAACTTATAAACTAAACCGAACTACTAACTGAACTAAACTAAATTGTACTAAACTACGATATAAATTGAACTAAACTATACTAAGTGAATTGTAAACTGCACTAATTTTATAAACTGATTTTTTATATTTTCACTTAAACTTAAGATTTCCACTCATGAATAAATATCAAAACTATGTTTTTTTAATTTTACTTTTGTTCAAAATTGTTTTTTTGAAAAACTTAAAAATTCACTTAAGTAATACAATTTTTTGCTTATTAGACTATTTTGTTTTCTTCTTTTTCATTGGTCTTTAAAGGATTGTATGAGAATTTTATTATAAATATAAAATAAATATTAATACTTAGTAATATTTAATTTAATTTAAATTAAAATTTTATTTAATAGCTTTATTATTAATATATAATTAATATTATTCTTATTTATTACTGATGTTAACTTTTTTGTTATTATAAATAACATAAACAAATATTTTGCCTGTATACGAAAGATAACACTGAAATAATAAAACTGTGTATGAACGTTAACTTAAAAATAATAAAACTTTTAAAAGTAAATAATTTTGAAATAATGACTTTAAAAATTTAATGTGTGGAGAAATAGATAGAAAAGTAATTAGAAAATAATAATAATTAATTATGTCATGGGAAATTATATCATTGACGTAAGAGTTATTAATTATAATATTACACGCATTAAATTTAATACCTGAGTATTTCAAATTTTAAATATATATTATTAATGTGTTTTAATGAATGTTATATTGAGATTTAATGGTATATACGAGTGTCATTCTTGAAATATGGGAGAAAGATAAGAGGGAGTGATGCATGAGAAGAAAGAACTTAAAACCCAGTATAGTTAACTAAACCAAAAATTTCTTAAGTTCAGTTTTTAAAAACTAAACAATAAAAAAATATATTTAAGTTATAGTAAAAATGGATCAATTGTTTTTAATATAATATAATACAATTAACGATAATACAGTACATTTGAATTATTTTTGTCCGATCCTAACAATTATGTTTATATTAACACCTAGTTTAATAAAATGAATGATGCATAAGTATAACAGACTCTTATTTATAAAGGGGTTAATTTGACGTTACGGGGGTGCTTTATCCGCCTAAATACATTTTTTACGATTACAAAATCCATAGAAAAAGATAGCGTCAATAATTAATTTTCGACGAATTTTAAAAAAATGTTACTATTTCTGGAGGTTTCCTAAACCATGCTATTTATAGGAATTTTTCACCAAAATCACTGGCGAGAGTAATAAAATTATTGCTCTATATGGAAGTTTCTAAAACCCTCACAACTTCCAAAATTTCCAAAACCATCAAAACTAGTTACGGTTAACAAAATCATCACGATTGGAATTTTTTTTATTTAAATATTATCATATTATCGTAAAAAAAAACTTTAACAATAAAAGACAATCAAATATTAAAATTAGGTATCATTATATAAAATATATGGTAAACATTATTCAATACAAATTGTTCTTAAAAAATAACATTATTCAATTGTAAAAATTAAGAAAAAAATGTTTAAAAATAATTATTAATTTTGTTTATCTTCGTTGTCTTCTTCATTTAAAATGTTAACTTCATTATATATCTACAATATAAAATAAAATAGTAAGTAATCAATAATATATTAAAAAAATTATTTTATAAATTTAACATTCAACTTTAATCATTGATCTCTAAAATAAGTAAAAAACAATTCTTTGACATACATAAAATTTTTACATTTATTTAATACTGTTTTTTATTATTATTTTTTTTAAAAAATAAAAAATTTACACTTTTATAATTATTTTATCATGTAATGAATATCAATGAATATAAAAATATATCATCATACTAATCATTAATAAGTAATTAAAATTCACATCACATAGGTCAGTCAAATGACTAAATATAAGGATATCAGCATTTGATGGCTGACCACTTGGAAAGAGGCCATAGGCTTAGCATTAGTATTCCTATAATACCTAATTTACCAAAACTGTAATTAGATCCAATATATTGATAAATCCAATGCCATCAATCTGGTTATTATGCATATTAATCTTTTTGAACACACCAGTATACAGTATATATGGAAATGCACTGGGTTGTGGTTTGATTAGTCAAATGGATTGTGCTTTGATTGCTAACATTTTTCACAATTCTCGATAATCCTTCTGCTACTGAGAAATAAGAACAAGACCAATGGATTTCGTTGTTTTAGTCCTTTTGTTGTTATGAACTCTTGCGTTGGCTACCATTGATTAATATAGATATAGCGGATGATTCTAAACAATGATCTTCTCATCAATCTGATCCACCTTTTACAGAACCCTAATCTTTTCATCTAATTGAATCATAAACTTTTTCATAATCAAATTAGATAAACATTGTTCTTTATTCATCAAAAGCATAAAAACAGATCCTTATTCAGCAAAAGCAAAGATCACAACATCAATTGTTCCACACAGTAGAACATTATGTAGTCACATCTTTCATTGAAATCTAGGAATGCACTTTAAATGATAAACCTGATCCACTTAACTTTTCTTCAATGATTTTCGAGAACTTTTCTATCATAGATGGAGAAAAGTAATTTATCCAATCTCCTACTTTACCCTTCCGAAAGAAGTTTTTCTTCTCTGCAACATTGTGCATATATCCTGATTTATTCACTTCCAAATTCTTCATCTTCTCAAAGCTGCATAGATTGATCATGTTTTCAATCACTGTGGTGCCCTCTTCTTCTCTAGCGACAGAAGAGCCCAAAAACTCTACCATTCTTTTCACATGAAACACTGTATCCTCTTTAAGATCTTCATATTTTAAGAACAAAACTTTGTCTGGTCTAGTTATGCTCTCATTCCAATAACCTAGCATATGACTCCACCATGGACCAAACCCAGATATCCCATTGCAGTACTTTTCAAATGCTTCCTCAAATGTTAATGCATGTGAAAACACTGACTTTATTTTAGTAGAAAATTCCCATGCTGAAACAAAAGTATCAAATGGATTTCTACATATATAAATAATCTTGCAGTTGGATTCTGTGATAGTTTTAGGTAATGAAGAGAATGGTATGTGAGTAGAAAAAAGTCTTGGCTCAGTCATGTTGGAGAGGGAAAGAAGCTGGTCATGCAAATCATGAGACAAGATGAATTCAGGGGCAGACACAAGTTCATGGGGATTGGAAGAAAGTAATGGATGATTCTCAAAAGAAGAAAAACGTTGATGGTTTACAATGACAAAAGTAAGGGCTTTCAACCAGGTAGTACCTGATTTTGGAAAGCTGGCAACAAAAACATCATTATCTTTTGCAAGAAAATGTTTTTGAAAGTTGATCACTCCTTGAAAATAGAATGATGGGCACCAAAAATCTTGAAATAGATGGAGATAGGGACCTCCATACAAACCAATCTCCTTTGGAAGGGTGAGCATTAGCTCATTCTCTTCATTTGCTTGTTTGCCACTTGCCAAAGCCATTGTAATATAGAATATGAATGGTGACTTCTGAGTAGAATTGGATGAAACATAAGTTAGCACGAGATAGCTTTTATAGCATTGTTTAGTGATCAAAGTGTGTCTCAGTCTAATGATGGATTTAAAAAGTTTTTAATATGTAACTTCTCCTTAAGTAAAAAAACTGACTTGTAACTTACATACTTTAAATTGTCTTTAACTTTAATTGACGTGGTACTTCCAAAAATAATTAATAATTTCATAATTATAATATTGTTTGTAATTTTAATAAAGAAAATTTTATTAAGTTAACATGAATATTGATTTGAGATTAAATGAATTCTTCAACTCTCACAGCAATAATTAATAATTTCATATATTAAATATTATTTGTAATTTTAGTAAAGGAGATTTTAATAAGTTAATAGGAATATTAATGTGACATTAAATGAATTCTTAAATTCTCACAACAATAATTAATAATTTCATATATTAAAATATTGTCTGTAATTTTAATAAAAGAGATTTTATTAAGTTAACAGGAATATTAACGTGAAATTAAATGAATTATTTAATTCTCACGTAAATAGTTAATGCAATTTTATTTTATTTAAAGGATAATTTTTTTTTTATAAATGTTATACAATTATAATATATAATTTATTTTATATAAAAAAAACATAAAAGAAAATTAAATAATATAACAAAGTTTCTCTTTCTTTTAAATCATTTCTCTTTATTATTTTAATGTTGCTAAAAATTAATATATAATTAAACCTAAAAGAAAAATGCTTAAATTAACGTAGGAAGCAACAAATGAAAATATAACAACTAAGCAATCCAGTATATCAACTAATAAAGTGTTAAACATCTAAAAATTCTTCGAAACAAAAATAAAACAATTAAAATATAAATTTGAGACTTTATTAAGTTTTCTGACTTCTCCATAACCTCTTTCAACATTTTGATTAACTTAAAACAATCTCTTGTATCAAAGAAACAAACAATATTTTAATATGTAAAATTGTTAACTATAACGACATAAAGTTAGCAATAAAAAAATTTAATTTAATATATATTTTTTATTATTTCTTAGTACAGATGTTTTATGTTCAAAAAGATTGTAGGCATATATTTTTGTTTTCAAAAAAATCCATTAAATAAACTTATATTATTTTAATTAATAGAGTTCATTATTCCCTAATAATAATTAGTATTATTATTATTATTATTATTATCAGTATTATTATTATTGCTATTATTAATGTTGTTATTAGTATTATTATTAATATTATTATTAATATAATTATTACTATTAATATAACTATTATTATTAATTGTCTAGAACATTATATAATATTTTTATTATTTTTTTCTAATAGTTTCAATGTTACAATTAATATCATTACTATTAGTATTAAATAAACAGTGATGAGTTGCTTCAAGGGATGTACTGATTGCGATTAGAATTAAAACGTTACTCATTTTAAATCAAAATTATTAAGATTTTGAACTAACAAATAACATTATTATTAGTACTATCAAATTAATTTAATTATTTCTTACTTTGTGTTTTAATACTATTAGTTAACATTCTTTTTTATTGTATTGTAAATACAGATAAAGAAAAGATGTTTCAAGATAACAAAATGTTGTGGATTTATCAATTCAAGACTTTAATCTTATATATGGATAACTGACAAAACAATTATCAATTTTTGATAGTAAAATGTCTTGTTTTTTATGCTTTTCGATTGAATTTGGAATTTCAGAAGATTTTGGATTATATTTGGATTGTATCGTAATTTTTTTTATTTTGGATTATATCTAAAGTTTAATATTATTTTGGATTGAAATTTATTTAAATTTCAATTAGAAAAAAATTGTTATATTTTTAGGATGGAAGAAAAAATATTAAGTAGGTCAGTTAGACAACATGTTTAACCCACACTAGTACAAAATATATAGGTCTGAATATGGATAGTAGCACATACAAATCTAATACTTAAGAAAAAAAAGTTACTTTTTACACCGGTTGAAGTCATATCAGGTATAAAAATTGTTTTTTTACACCAGTTATAACAACATCAGGTATAAAAGCAAGCTTCTTTTAGACGATTTTTTTATACCTGATCCCAGAATACTAGGTGTAAATATCAAACTTTTATACCTGTTGCAGACAGAACCAGTGTAAAAAGTTAACTTTTTTATACCGGTTATAGAACCGGTGTAAAAAAATAAAAACTTTTTATACCACCTACTTCTATACTAACACGAAAACCGGTGTAAAAAGCCTTTTTTAACCGGTATAAAAAATCTTTTTTATACTAGTGCCATTAACTGTGCTAGATCGGATCAAACAGCATGACCCGTTTTGACAATACTATTTTCATCTCCTTATTATGAAGAGATTAGGAGGAAAGACAAGTAACCGCATACGCTTTTATATTTTTCCTCATAATTTTTATATAAATATTTCCTACTTTTCTTTTCTATTTTATGCATGTTTTTACTGTATTTTACAATTGTTATGTCATTATGCTTTTAATATGATATTGAAAAAAAATTAATAACTTATAATAATAATAATAATTATTATTATTATTAAATTCGATAACTAAAAATAATAACAATAGCAATAATAATTTTATTAATAATAATAATTATTATTATTATTATATTAATAATAATAATAATTATTATTATTATATTAATAATAATAATATTATTAAAACTAATAATAGTAATTATTATTATTATAATAATAATAATAATTACATTTTATTTTATTAATTTTAATCATAAAGATAAAATTATAATTTAATAATATTATTTATTAGAATATTTTTTATTTATCACATTAATCATATCATTCATAAATTTTTACAAATTTTATTTTTAAATTTCTTCACTTTCACTTTTCCATATTTTAAAGAAACAATTTCATTGTCTTTTATATCTTTTTAAATTCACTTACTATGTTTCCGTTAAATTATCCTTGAAAAGAAACATCGATGAACCAAATAAATATATGTGTGTATGTTTTTTTTAAAAGCCTAGGAATTGATGTTTTAGAATTGATAATGTGTATAAAATGATGAGATTCAATTATTTTAATATGAAAGTTTAAAGTATAAATAAGATTTTTATAAAGGAGTTTCATTATCTTATATCGCACCATCTCTTTAAACTTCTTTTCTTTTACAATTGTCTACCCTCTCTCCAAATTTTCTAATCATCTCTATATTTGTTTGAAGATCAGAGACCGCCAGAGTAATTCTTAAGGCATTTTCTCCATTTCCATTTGATCAGTTTCTCAAATAAAGTACAATGATTTTTTGCTCTATTCTTTGGTTTATTTTGTCCTCCTTTACATGTGAACCATCTAGGATCACATTTAGTGTTTGATTCTTCTTTAAAAGTGTTTACTGATCAATGGTTCTAGTGATGTATCCTGATTATGTTTTTGTTGTTCATAGGAACAAACCAGTATATCAACTAATAAAGTGTTAAATGTCTAAAAATTCTTAAAAAAAAAATAAAACAATTAAAATATAAATTTGAGACTTTATTAAGTTAACATTTTGATTAACTTAACAAAATCTCTTCTATAGAGATAACTACGAGAAAAATTGTAAATTTTGTAGTATATAAAAGAAACAAACAATATTTTAATATCTAAAATTATTAACTATAACGACATAAAGCAAGCAATATTAGAAATTTAATTTAATATATATTTTTGCTTATTTCTTAGTAGAGATGTTTTATCTTCAAAAAGATTGTAGGCATATATTTTTGTTTTTAAAAAATTCGTTAAATAAACTTATATTATTTTAATTAACAGAGTTAATTATTCCAATTTCAACACAAATGTAATGAAATCAAGAATCATTAATTATACTTTAAACAGTAACTTAAGGCATGGGTTAGTATTCCCTAATAATAATAATAATAGTAATAATAATAATAATAATTATTATTATTATCAATATTATAATAATAATAATAATTGCTATTATTAATGTTGATATCAGTATTATTATTAATATTATTATTAATATAATTATTATTATTAATTGTCTAGAACATTAAATAATATTTTATTATTTTTTCTAATAGTTTCAATGTTACAATTAATATTATTATTATTATTAGAATTAAAGAAACAGTGATGAGTTGCTTCAAGGGATGTACTGATTGCTATTAGAATTAAAACGTTACTCGTTTTAAGTAAATATTAGTTCAAAATTTTGAACTAACAAATAACATTATTATTAATGATATGAAATTAATTTAGTTATTTCTAATTTTTTTAATAGTTTTAGTTAATATTCTTTTTTTATTGTATTGTAGATACGGATAAGGAAAAGATGTTTCAAGATAATAAAATGTTGTGGATTTATCCATTTAAGACTTTAATTTTATATATGGATAAGTGATAAAATAATTATCAATTTTAGATAGTGAACTGTTTTGTTTTTTATGCTTTTCTATTAAATTTGGAATTTATGATTTTATATTATATTTGGATTATATTGTATTTTTTTATTATTTTGGATTGTGTGTACTATATGAAACATATCGGTCAGCACTACAATGAAATCAACCTAACGATAGGGGTAACCGATCGGTCAAGGCAGCTGCTTAGGTAATTAAAGTCTAATTAAGAGTACAATGGTCATTTACGGGCAATTAGCAGGTATATTTGCAGGCATTAATGGTTTGACTATCGTATCAAATATGAATATACGACATTAATATATAAATATCCGACATTAATGGTTTGATTGTCGTATTAAATATGAATATACAACATTAATGGTTTGACTGTCGTATCAAATATGAATATATTGCATTAATGATTAATTAATTGGCTTGATTGCTATAAATAGGAATGGGAACGGGTCGGATCGGGCACGGATAGTGCCTACCCGCAACCCGACCCGCCGGATAGAAATGTACCCGCTACCCGTCGGGTATCCGTTTAGAAAAAACCCTCCGGGTATTTTAAAACCCGCGGGTACCCGCGGATACCCGCAAAAAAAAATATTTTATACATTTTAAAATAAAATTTAAATAAAATTACAAAAAAAATATAATATAATATAAAATAAATTAAACATAAATTAAACTTTAATTTTAATTAAATTTTACCTAAATAAAATATAATTTTATTTTATTTTTAATTAAATTTAATTAAAAATATATAAATTAATTTTTTTATTATTTTTTCCGGGTAAAGGGTACCCGCGGGTCGGGTAGTATACTTCCCGTACCCGACCCGTTTAGAAGCGGGTATTAAAATACCCGCTACCCGTTACCCGCGAGTAGTAAATATCTGCGGGTAGTAACTACCCACCCTGGGTTTTACCCGTGGATACCCGTGCCCGCGGATTTTTTTGTCATCCCTAGTTATAAACCCTATACATATACAACTAATGTCTAGGTAAAGACACGTTTTTTCTATCCTAATAAAATAGAGACTTCTATACAAAACATATATGACTTGAGCGTCGTGGTGTCTTCTGCAAGTCAACAACCGGTTGGTGTGGATTGCATTCTTAAAGAGTATTAATGATCAGAACAGAGCAAGGAAGGACGACCGACCCTCGGACCAATTCAACCGAAACATTTTGGCACCCACCATGGGGCCAAGCAACATCCCCATGATACCACGAGGAACTAGACGTGTGCTCGGTCTCGACATCGCTACTTCAGATCAATATCAGGTTTTGCAACAAGAACAAAAAACTTCATAATAATTTCTAAAGGCATGTCTTTTCTTTTGAGAACTTTCAAGTAACCATTAGAGGTTTATGAGGCAAAAAATTAAATGCCTCCACAAAAAAAGAAAATATTATAAAATATTGAAGCATTTACTTTATTTTGTTTAATGCATATTTTTGTGAGCGAAAATATCTTGCATAGGAAGTTTCAGTCCCTTCCCACTCGGTCAGTTGGACCACTTATGTTCAGCCTTGTCAGATTCTAATGGCTTTTCATTATAAAAATAAACTATAAAATATTGAAGCATTTACTTTATTTTGTTTAACACATATTTTTTTGATGAAAATATCTTACACAAGAAGGTTCGGCCCCTTCCCACTCGGTGAGTTGACCACCTATGTTTAGCATTATCAGGTTCTAATGTCTTTTCAATTAAAATATAAATTATAAAATATTGAAGAATTTACTTTATTTTGTTTAAAGCATATTTTTTTTGAGTGAAAATATCTTGCACGGGAAGGTTCAGTCCCTTCCTACTCGATTAGTTGGACTACCTACATTCAGCCTTGCCAGGTTCCAATGGCTTTTCACTATAAAAATAGATTATAAAATATCCAATATTAATGAACGTTGTAATGGTTCTGAACTTTTTGTTGTACCTTTGAACTTTAATTAAAGTGAATGTGAGAAAAGTTTTGAAGTTGTCGGCCTCGAGATTCTTGGTTAGTTAAGGGAGTGTTAATGAACAACTCAGCCCAAGCAATGCAGCACTTTCAACACAAGCAAATCATAACATGGATTCCTCATTTTTGGCCTTCAAACGTTCAACCGAAGATCGAACGGTCTCGCCTGCCTGGCCATTCGGTTTCATAACCTAAACTATTTTGATATTAGTTGGCTACATTTTTCTAACCATTCAAATTCGAATTCTTATTTTCTCTTCAATATAGATGATAGGACCCTGCATACAAATCTCTCGGCCAACAGGAGCTTACTACTTGGTGATTCCAAAGTGAATGCACCCAAACTTCCTCAACCTAGGGAAAATTAAAAAAAAAATACTTATTTAACTAAAAAGGGAAAATTCACACTATTTTTATCAAAAACCTATTATCATCCTAATTACTCTAAACTACCTTAATTTTAGAAAATTAAAAGCTAAAATATCCTAATAGAAGAATATTAACACAAAATAATGGGGAAATATTAAGAGTTGTCAGTGGCCTCTCTTAAGTTCATAATAATCCATGCACATCTTATTGTGACTTTGGCAAGTGTACAAAATCGTATCAAGTAATAAACTGCTAAGTTCGAATATCATTTTCCCAAGGAATGTGTTTGGTTTGCTAATTGTGAAAGTTTACTAATTTCGCTTCAAATATGATTATCAAATGTATTTTTCTATACAATAAAGATTAAAATTCAGATTTACACTAGTGAAAAATGCTGTTTAACGTCAGCTCATAGATGTCTGTTAGCGTTTCACCGACGTCCTACGATGACCGGTGGCATTACCGTAAATAAGATGGTAACCCAGACGTCGACTTCAAGGTAATGAGATGTCTATTATGTAGTACACGTCAGCTCTGCCGTAAGCCGACGTCCAATGTAATGAGGTAGGCGAGAAGACAGACTTCTCTTGCGCATTTGGCATCGGTTGTGATGGGCCCCAACGTCTACTTGGCTGAAATTAATGCTGATCACCTGATTCCCAAGCGATTTGATGTCAGGTAGTCAAAAACCGACGTCTATGACCTGTCCGGAAGGCGGGAAGACAAAAATTTCTACATAATAGACGTCGCGTTTTTGGGTGCACGACGTCTATGTGCCCTGTATTTAATTATGTGCATCAAACTCCGAGGCACTTTGACGTCTGACAACAGAAACCCGACGTCTATATTATTATAGACGTCGGCGCCCCTTCAAAACTATCGTCTACGTCCCTGACAGGAAATGAAACGTCAATCGGTTCAGCGCCCTAGACGTCGGCTCCCCTGGTGGCCGACGTCTAATGGGCATTCAAAAAGTCAGTTTGAAGTTATCCTGGACGTCGAATTAGTTAGATAACCGACGTCTAGGTGACCCTAGACGTCGGTCTCTGGCACAACCGACGCCCCATTTCATGTTAAATAAACCGCAAACTCTTCGCGGCATTGCAGTTTCTGATATCATCGTCTTCCTCCTCTCCTTTTTCTCTCTTGCAGCATTGCATTATTGTTTCTGATAACATCATGCATCGTCTTCCTCGTCTCCTTTTTCTCTCTTGCGACATTGCATCCTAGGTGTGTGTTTTTTTATGGTTACCGTTTAAACATTGTTCAGTCTTTCATCGATTATCTTCTGGTTCAACTGATTAAAATTTATTTTCCTTGTGTTGTGTTTTAGTGCAGTTTTGTTCCTCTCTTGGGGTAACGCAGTACCACATTCTTCCTTTGCTAGCTGCCTCCTAGAAAAAGCGGCGTCTTTTGGATTTCTTGTTGCGTTTCGATCCAAAAACAACCCTGGGTCATAGCCTAGTTATCGTTTCACCGTAATTTTTCCCTCTTGCAGTTGAAAATGGAACTAAGCAAAGACCCAGGTTCGGTTTTGGGTCGAAATGCTGATAATGACATATTTTGCTATGATTTCAGTAGTGAATTGAGAGAAAATGTCAACTCTTTCTTAGCTTTATACCTTCCTTATGCCTCAATTTGTTAAGTTTCTAAGTAGCTACATCTTTAGTTGAATTCATTTAAATTGCTTCACTAATCCCCACTTTTTGGTTGTT
>NC_028356.1:17559108-17561478 GCF_000741045.1 Vigna radiata var. radiata | reverse complement strand
GGTGGCATTGTGTAGGCTGGAACTATCCAGCCAAATTTTCTCAGCTGGTCTGATATCTCAAACACTGAGTGTTGGCTGCTGTCTTTCAAAGAGAAGGCCAAAAGGGGCACCCCTATATCCTTGGAGATGATGTTAAACTGCCCTGNTCTCTCAATTCCCTCTTTCAGAACTCTTGTATTCTCCAAGCAATTTTCCATGATGTTTTTATAACCCTTATGTTCATAAATATAACCAGATGTAATGTCAGAAAACAGATAATGGCACAAGGATAACAGTGTATGATCATCAATTGTACCACTCACATAATGAAGCAAATATAGGACAGTGTTAATATCATGTATCATGCAGTTGTTATTTCTATAATTTTCTATACACAACTCTAGGGTCTCATGGGAAGACTCCTATCAGAAAGAGAGAACCAAATCCCATATGTCTGATCATACAGGTATAACTGAAATATTTAATTTCATTATTAAAAATAACCTCTTTTTTATGGGAAATTATGTCTTTGTATATATCTTGGAACTTAAAATAAAGATGCTGGACCAAGATCATAACATGTNCACCTCAAAGCCAAGCCGAATAAACTGGTAATATTGTGCACTAATTTGACTGGATCCTGTCAAAAGAAATACAAAGAAATGGGAGAGACAAAAGAAAAGAAAAGTATCATAAGATATTTAGATTATTGGAATAAAAACCAAATAACATTAATTGAGGTCCCAATGCTTGTCCCAATGCTTATTACTAAAACATCAGCACTTTAGCAACTTCATAACAGTTCTCTATCTAGCATAATCTTTTTTCTGACAGCAAGGGTTAATGCTGAATAAACATAACACTAAGCTGAATAAGGTAGTTGCTGCATGTATGTAAACAGGGACAGGGAGAAATAGGTTCTTGAAAATAGCTTTCAATTGCATTTTGAGCTGAATATTTTGGCAGTGACACATACTCGAACCATGCCTAAAGAGCATATAGATATAAAGATACTAATTGCATGAGAGAATCAAAATACATGTATTAATTCATCATACCTTTAGAGAAATTCAATGTGAAAGTGGGCTGATCAGAACCAAGATAATTGATGTGAAAAACAAGTTCATCTGGCAAGTCATCCTTACTCCTCCAGACAACCCAACCAACACCAGGGTAGACAAAACCATACTTGTGACCACTAACATTGATGTTTTTCACCAATGGCAAACGAAAATCCCACTATAGATCAGGATAGAGAAATGGAGCAATAAACCCCCCACTGGCAGCATCTACATGAATTGGGGTATCCCAACCTGTCTCCTTGTTCTTTACAGTGAGAAGTTCATTGAGAAGTTTCACATCCTCAAATTCATGCAAGACTAGAACATATTTGTGTCCACTAACATTCATGCTCTTCACTAGTGGTATCCGAAAGTCCCACTCAAAATAAGTGTTTTGGTTAATTCCTTGACTCCATAGTAGTTTGTTTTAAGACCTGCTTCAGCTAATTCATATGTTTCACTTACTATTTTACTCCAATCAACACGACCAGCATTTTCCTNCACCAAACAACTCAACAATAAACTTGATTTCTTTAATGAATTGATTAAGGGAAACATCTATAGTTGATGAAAAACCACACGGCCAGGGAGACCAAGTTCTTTGAGTTTGTCAACAGCTTCAACACCCCTCTTCTCATCTCTGGCTGTAGTTTACATGTTTCTATATTCTCTGTTTTCTTTACTTGTTATACAACATATTATACTTCTCGTATATCTTATATATTCAATCTTGCTTTTAATTGATATGNTATTTTCTTCATCAATGAATTCATCTGTCTTTGTTATCTTATAATAATTTTGCATATTTCTCTTGTTGATTGAATCATATTTACACTCTTAATTGCATCATTGCACCTTCAGGAATATGGCCTCAGGTGGTTCTATCCCTCCTCTTCCACCTTCAGGAAAATCTGATAAGGGGAAGGGAAAGAAATCTTATGTAATCAAGTTGGCAGACCATTTCAATAATGAAATTGGTTCAAGCAGTCAGCCAACTACCCCTACGTCCACCTCCACTNGTACATCTGTTCCATCTCTATTACAAGTTACTGGCTTGACTTCATCTCCACATCCATCTACACCTACCTCTCTTCCTGGCTTGACACCCACTTCAAACCAACTGCCTACTAATCAAATGGCATCACTCTCTCCCAATGTTGGTTCTAACCCATCAACTCCCACAAATATTGCACCATCACCTGGTTCAGCAGATGCAAATGCACAATCCAGTTCAGACACTAATGACGTGGAACAATGTTCCAACATTCGTCCAATGATTAGACCCATTGGAGGAGGGTAACAAAAATGCAACTCAATTAATATTTATAGA
>NC_028356.1:17541532-17557378 GCF_000741045.1 Vigna radiata var. radiata | reverse complement strand
AGTATCTAGGTTTGATTGTGAATGTTGAGTATCTAGGTTTGATTGTGAATGTTGAATATCCAGGTCTGATTGTGAATGATGAATATCCAGGTTTGATTGAGTGTTGAATATTTCTTCCTCAGACTAGCTGGGAAACGTCTATGCACAAAAAAAGTCAGCTGCTGTATATGTATCTTATATACGGAAAATATCCGTATATAAGTTATATGCACGATTACCCTATATAAATTATATACGGATATAACCGTACATAAATTATATACGGATATGACCGTATATAATTTATATACGGATATTTCCGTATATAACTTATATACGGATATTTCCGTATATAAGTTATATACGGATATTTCCGTATATAACTTATATACGGATATTTCCGTATATAACTTATATACGGATATTTCCGTATATAACTTATATACGGATATTTCCGTATATAAATTTACCTACGAGGGTTTTATATACGGATTTTTGTCCGTATATAAGCCGTATATAACCAACAGTTATATACGGATTTTGAACCTTATATACGGATTTGGACTGTAGATAATGACTTTTTTTCTTGTAGTGATCAGCAATGACTTGAGCAGATTGTGAACTCATTTGCCCATCGGACTTAGTCCGAGCTGCCTTCCACATCTCGTACCTAGGAATTGGATCTACTAGCTCAGAAGACTCTAACCCTGCAGCCTCTGCTTTGGACTTTCTCATACGTTTCTCCAACAATGCATACCCACCTCGAGACAATAGGTGGGGGGTATCATTAAGTCTTTGTTTTCGTTGAGCTTCTTCCCTTATTTTCTGCCACACATAACAAAACAAGACATAAGAAATAATAATGTATGATTTCATGTAAGTATAATAGAAATGAAAAATACAAACCAGTCAGTCATCATTCAACCGAGATGCACGAAATTTCCCCCAACTTCCTCGGTAATGGATTGGTATTTGCTACAGGGATTAAGATCTTTGTTCTTTCCAAACACTCATTCTCTTGTGAGGTAAGTCTTGAAAGCCTTCCACCTAATGCCTATTTTAGATAAGACCTTCTTCCGAACTCTCTCAGTGATTGGAGTTATATCAAAAATATGCTATAAAAAAGAATCATATAACAAATTAATTACTTAAGTAAATATATGAAACATCTAATGTTGACATGAAATAAATAATTACCAAAATATCCTGCCATAGCAGGTTCTTGTCTGCCTCTTCAACCTCATCCCATAAATGAGTAAGAATAGAAACCCGTTTTGCTAAAATTCCCATATAGGTACTAAACGTAATAGCATATGGGCCTAACGGTTTACCAGATCGAGGATCTAACTCGATCGACAACCTCTCTTTTGCAATCCGTCTAACAATGACCTCAGGCAACCGAGTGATAGATCTACCAGGTACGGTCTGCCCACTTCCTGATGTAGAGCTCGACATATCTAAAAAATAACATTGTTAGTAAACCACATAATCGAATTTCTCTAACCAAATGCACAATCAAATGCACCATGATATCAAAAAATGATGGTGGAAAATACATTTCCAATTGACACAATATTGTGATTGCCTCATTTTCCAAATCATCTAAGACTTTAGGGTTAATAACTTTCTTACATATGGCATTGAATAAGAAACACAAACGTGTTATAACACCTCTAACCGAAGTAGGCAAGATGGCACGAATGGCTACTGGTAGAAGTTGTTGCATAAGCACATGGCAATCATGGGATTTTAAACCAACTAACTTCAAATCTTGCATAGACACAATACTCTTAATATTTGAAGAGTAACCTTGTGGCACTTTCACACCTTTTAAACATTGACAAAAACTTTGTTTTTCATTTTTAGAAAGAGTATGACAAGCTGGCGGTAAGTATGTGCGTCTTCCAACTGGTTGTGGATGTAACTCAGAACGGATGCCCATGTCAACCAAATCTTGTCGTGTTTTTATTCCATCTTTTGTCTTTCCTTTAATGTTCAGTAAAGTCCCAATCAAACTATCACATACATTCTTTTCAACGTGCATCACATCTATACAGTGTCTTACATCAAGTTTGCACCAATACGGAAGATCATAAAATATTGATCGTTTCTTCCAATTGTTCTTCTCAGTGTTTTTCTTCTTATGTTTTCCAAACACAATGTTGATGTTTTTAACCTGCTTATATACTTCTTGACCATTGCGAGGTCTTGACACAACTTCATCTTCTTGTCTTCCATTAAATGTTTTCTTCATTCTACGATAAGGATGAGTACGAGGAAGAAACTTTCGATGTCTAGTATAAACGATTTTTTTTCCATGCTTCAATTGAGTATAACTTGTATTTTCTTCACATATAGGACATGCAAAATGCCCTTTCACACTATAACCACTCAAATTACCATATGCTGGAAAATCATTTATTGTGCAAAACAACATTGCACGCAAACGAAAATTTTCTTGACAATATGAATCGAACACATCAACACCTTCCTCCCACAACAGTTTCAAATCATCAATCAAGGGCTTTAGGTACACGTCAATGTCATTTCCCGGTTGTCTAGGTCCAGATATCATCATAGACAACATCATATATTTTCTCTTCATGCACAACGAAGGAGGAAGATTGTAAATCATTAACAAAACCGGCCACGAACTATGTTTTCTACTTAAGTTTCCGTAAGGATTCATACCATCTGTAGCAAGCCCAAGTCTTAAGTTTCTTGATTCTTCACCAAATTCTGGAAATATTTCATCAATCTTCTTCCATTGTGGAGAATCAGTTGGATGTCGAAGAAGATTGTCACTTTTTCTTTCATTTGCATGCCAGGTTAGGTTCTTTGCATCTTCTTTAATAGCAAATAATCGTTTGAACCTAGGAATTATGGGAAGGTACCACAACACTTCAACGGGGGGACCTTCTATTTCTTCATCATCACTATTCTCATTAACCTTCTTTTTAAACCGAGACATCCCACACATTGGACACACCTTTAATGCAGCAAACTCATTTCTATATAATACACAATCATTAGGGCATGCATGTATCTTCTTGTACTCCAAACCCATTGGACAAAGAATTTCTTTTCCCTCGTAGTTACGATTAGGTAACGTGTTTTTTTCTAGAAGCATATCCTTTAACAATTCCAACAATTCTGTGAAACTTTTATCGGTCCATCCATTTCTTGCTTTCAAATTGAATAATTTTAGAGTTGCGGACAATCGTGTAAAGGTAATGCATCCTGGGTACAATTGTTCCTCTGAATCGGACTTCAAAGAATCATACACATGAGCTCTTCCAAAATTTTCTTCACCAAGATCACGTACCATATCTTCTAAGTTATCATTCATCCATTCTTCAACATATTTTGTTGTTTGTGACATAGTAGGGTTGTCTAATACTTCTCCATGCCAAGTCCAAATCGTATAACTCTTAACTATACCATAGACGAAGAGGTGATCATGTATTTCGCTCAAATTTTGACGTATCTGGTTCAAACAACGAACACAAGGACAATAGTATGTCCCGTTCATAGGTCTCGCGTGTTCTTGAGCATATTGCAAGAAATAAGCAACCCCCTTTTCATAGTCTTCACTAAGACGACGTGCGTTCATCCAGCTTCGATCCATAACTATATTGGTAACAAACTCCATTATTCTCACATTTTGGCCCAATATATTTTTCACTTGTTTATCTTATTTTATTACATAGGTCACTATTCTTTGTTCTTTTTTCTTCCTCTCATATCCCCACTCTAATTTAGGTAAATTTTTATTATCACTACATTTACTTTTTGGTAGTAAGTTAAAAGAAATATTTTTAACTAAAAATCAAATTCGTAGCATACACCATATCAAAAGTGTGGAAAATGTATATTTTTATAGTAAATACATTTAAGAATAAATTTCAATTATTAATAAAAATTTATCTAAATAAATACTTTTAAATATACTCAAATTTACATATAAAAAATAATAATAAAACCGTCCGTCAAAAGGACGAACCATATAAAAGCGTAAACAAATATATATTTTAACAATAAAACAGTCGGTCAATCATTTCACCCAAATATTTAATAGTGGAATATATCGAATTAATTATTATGCACGTTTTGATTTGGCGTGGACAAGTCAGAGCATAGTATAATCTTTCCCCATGAAAAATCATATGCACTAAATTTGCAACCTCCACTGTCTGTACAGATTCCATCTAATTCTATTCAATATTCAAATACATCTAACATTAATTCACTTTAACCGAAAGATACATTCGATCTAATTCTATTTAATATTCAAATCCATCTAACGTTAATTGACTTTAACCGAAAGATATTTCCAACACGGATAGCTATAAAATAATTTATTTTAACATTAATTTAAAGCTTTAATTTACATTGGTAAAATAAGAGAATAAATTAATCTTAATTGACATAGATAAAAGATATTCTTATTAATATTAATTGAAAAATTATAATTAATGTTAGTTAAGAAATTATAAGTTCTTATTTGATATAAGAAAACCTAAATAACATGAACTAAAACGTATAACACTATATATGGACGTTGATTGAAAAAATTGTAGTTGACAGATACCATTTAATAAATATTGTTAATATTGATTCAAAAGAAAATTTAAATTGATTGATATGATCTTTAAGAAATTATCTCCTATGATGATAATAGAAGACAAAAAAAATTCATTGCCATAAAACTAACGATGCTTAACCAGTCACATATTGATTTACTTGTGATTTTGGTAATATAAACAATTGAATTTCAGTGAAAAATATTTTTTAATTCTTACTAAAACACAGTTTGGTTTTTGTAAATATCTTGTCTACAAAGAAATCAATCTAATAAAAATCATATCAGACTAAGTCTAGTTTTGACAGGAGGAAGAAAGAACAATAGAAAGCGAAAAGACTAAAAAATGGGAAACAAGCACATCAACCATATGGGATTGCCCAAATTCATAACAATATCTTCACTGTTTGCAACATCATCACCGTCAAGTAGCCATTTCCACGCTCTTTCGAGATCTCGTTTTCATTTGTTTTTCACTAATAGTGCTATTATTAACATCTCACTGGGTCATTTTTCATTTCCTATACCAAACCCTAATCTCTTATTGCATTCTATTACTCATAAATTTAACTCTAATTCAAAATACCTTTGGTCCTATCACCGAATAATCTAAATAGTTTTCCCTTTCTTCTTATCATTCCAACTACCCACCTTTCACTTTCATAAGAAGATTTGTAATTTAAAACAGAGTACACACAACTTTCATGTAAAAAAAAAAAAACTTAGTTCATCGTACCTGTATGTCACTGAAATAAGGTTGTTATTGTTGAAAAACGTTGTTGCAGCAGCAGTGTAATGAGTAGGAGTGTAAAGGTTGAAAAGTGAAAAATGTTTCCAGAGTTAAAAGTGAAGTGAGAATGAGCAAAGTAAAATGTTTCCAGAGAGTTAAAATTAAAGTGAAAATGAGCAAGTAACGTAGGTTCAGGTTAAAAAAGTTTTTTAAAAGTCTTTTTTAAGTCTCTTAAAAAAGTTACAGATGTAAAAGTATTCAGTTATATCTTTTAGAAAATGAAGAGTCACTTTTTTAAGTCTTTTACAAAAGTAACAAATGTAAAAATACTAATTTAAGTCCGTTAGAAAATTAACAGATTTAAAATTATATTTATTTAAATCTGTTAGTCAACAACAGACTTCAATAACTAACTTTTATTTACCAAACTACCACCGCACATCTTTTAAGTTTGTTTTCTTGTGAACAGACTTAAATTCGCAGACTTAAAAGGTCTATTTTGCACTAATGTACCGATAAAACAATCATAACAACAAGATACATACATATTGATTATATCAACCATAATCAAACACACAACAAGATACGTATCTTCTGATTATACCAGCCATAATCAAACATACAACAAGATACATACCTTCTGATTATGACAACCATAATCAAACACCCCATACATAGTAGTATTAAAAATAGGATTACTAATCCTTTAACATAAACAATTCAATCATACTGAATTATGATAGGTTCAAGGGAAATGTTTATATTAGGAGAAATAAAAGGGAGAGACGGTTATAACTGTCTGTGGGTAGGTTTTGTTGTCTCGTTATAAAGTTTGTGTAGGCAGATGCTTTCAGCAGTTTTTTCATTGTTTTTATACATTCTGAAAAGAATAGGAAGAGTCGAGAGTCTGGTTCTCTCGAATAACCATCAATTGTATGTGTTTGATTTCTCCACATTGGAGGAAACCTAGTATGTTGTTGGAATAAAGATCTATAGTTTCTAAAACATCTCATTATAGGTTTGAAAACTATCAATTGGCATCCAGAGCCTCATTCTTGGTGAAGTGGGAGCAAATTGAAGGTTATGGTCAACCCAAGAATGAAGGAAAGATGGGATGGGTTGGAGAAGATCGTTCAAGAACAAGAACACACGAATAACCATTGCTTCCAACGGTTGGAAGAGATGATTCGAGGACTGATATGGGTGGTTGAACGCCTGACATTGATAACGGTTGAAATATCGTTACTTTTATACTTAATTTTGATACTAACAACACCCTTTATGACTTAGAAACTACCTGGAAATCATGTTTTTGCTTTAGTGTTGAGAATAAGAGAGTTAAAGGTGATATTATTGGTTTTATGTTTGGTTTTCCTTGTTTTGACAGAAATTAAGATGAATTTGATGAAGAAGTTGAAGTATCAAGGTGTTGGAGTCAGGAAAAGCTGGAAAAAGTGACATCTAGAAGAATCGCAGCCACCGCTAAGCGGCATCTAGGGTGCTGAGCGCCAATTTTCACTGTCTGGCGCCTGAGCGCCAGTTTTCACTGTCTCATGCCTGGGTGCCATCGTTGAGCATCATTTTGAGTGTTGTGCCTACCGTTGAGCGCCATTTTCACCGTTGAGCATTGATGACGTGGGCTTGGGCCAGTTTCTACTATTTTTTATAAACTATATAAGGGTTTGGACGACCTAGAAGGTCAATCTTTTGACAAAAAGAGGCACAAAAACACTCTTTTCACCCCTTGGAGGCGGATTTTGGATGCAGAAGCTCCGATCTTCAACTTTTAGGGTTTTATCTTTCATTCTTTTCCATATTTCATCTAGCTTCACCATAGATGGTGAACTAAACTTCTATTGTTGTTGGGAACAATGTAATCCTTTGAAACTCTCATGTATTGAATTGATTTATAGTACAAATGCTTTACTCATTAATTGTTAGGGTTTTCCTCTACGCTCAATGCTTGCTTTGTTTAACTCATTTTATTGCATGATAATTGGTTTTGTCGATATGGACACATACGGGGAAATCTAGAACTGGGGAAATTCTCCCAAAGGTAGTATTTCCTAACATAGGAATATGAGGGTTGGTTGCATATACACTTCTGAGCTTCAGAATTAATTATTAGGGATGCTAGGAATTGTATGAACTCGTAATTAAGGATACGCTTATTTACCGAGACATCAGGTTTAAGTGTTTTGGAGAATGGCATTAACAATAATGAAGAAGATGAATTTGTAAATACATGAGAGTGGATAGGATAAGTCGAAAACCTCAACAACATAATCATTCCATATTTTATGAACCATTCGCATCTGCATTCTTCTGGTTAATTGATCGACACTTGCATTCATATTTAATTTTCTTCATTATAAAAAACAAATGTTTTTGTCCTCAAGTTTTAAATAATCAATAAATCACATGATTGTCTAGGCCAATGAGTCTGTAGGGAAAACGATACTTGGTCTTACCATTTATATTACTTGATACGATTCGGTACACTTGCCAGAGTCTTAACAAGTTTTTGGCCTCATTGTCAGGGGACTCGTGGTTTAACTAGTCTATTCGTGTGATTATTGATTAACTTTGACTTGATTTTTTTTATTTTTGTTTTTGTTTGTTCTAATAAGTGCTTTCTAGGGTTTTGTTTTCTTGTGTATGCAGGATACAATTAGTACTAGGAGCAAGAAAAATTCAGAACCTCTTCTTGAAGGATTGAGTGGAACAAGAAGGAGAAGGAAAAACAGAACATCTAGAGAATTATTCCCTTCTCCAGAAACACTTTTACAACCCTCACCACAGGAATCTGACCAAACTGAGGAGAAGGCTGGAGAGAACAATGGAAGACGCACTCTAGCGGATTACACCACTGTTGTTGGCCCTCATCACTTTAATAGCATTGCAAGGCCGATGGTCAATGTTGCAAATATGGAGGTAAACCGGCGTTGATACAATTGGTGAAGAGCAACCAATTCAATGGACTGTCTCATGAAAGTCCATATGAACATCTGACCACATTCAACGAGATTTGCAACACTGTGAAGATCAATGGTGTGCCAGATTACGTGATAAAGCTTAGTTTGTTTCCTTTTTCATTGGGAGGCAATGCTAAGCTATGGTTGAATTCTTTCCCGGAGGATAGATTTACTGACTAGGAAGTTGTGGTTTCAAAGTTTTTGAACAAGTACTTCCCACAGTCTAAAATCAACAAAGGGTAAGCAAGAAATTTCTTCTTTTAGGCAAGGCATGGAAGAAACTCTAATTTGTTGACTAAGGAGCCTCTATGTTGACTGTCTGTTAGAACTGTTTTAATACAGTCGACTGGATTAGTAGGTTGTTCGATTGAGAATGACAGGAAAACTATAAATAGAACAGAACATGATCTGATTTGTATGACTTTGTGATCTAACATTTTCATTGTCCTGTTTAAGAGTTATTTCTCAGTTTTAAAACCTCCAAGAATTCTCCAAGAAGACGGTGGTGATCTTTCTTGAGAGAGATTCAGATTGAGGAGTCAACTACGCATACTGTTTGATCAACATCTACACAAAGAAGGTGCTTCTGGTTTGATATTGAAGGCTTGGCATCCTGTGAAGACTGTTGTATTTGATTGAAGGCTTGGCAACCTGGGAAGGGTGCTGTTATAGGCTTGGCAACCTGTGAAGCGTGCAGTGATAGGCTTGGCATCCTGTGAAGAGTGCTAGTTACATGTTGAGGATTGTTCAGCGTGGGTTCAGATTGCAGAAGAGGGGATTCTTGATGCAATTCTGGTTATGTGTGCAGTTATATTTAGTTTTGGATTAGAGGGGAGATTTATATTTTTGCATTGTGCTTCTATAAATTCCTTGTTGTAAAAACTACAACCATTATAGTACATTTGCATCCAAGATTGGAAGGACACTGGATTTAGGCATTGTTGGCCGAACCAGTATCAAAACTAGTGTTTGATTTTCTCTATCCTTGTATTCTTTATTTCAGTCGACTTTATCTTTCTAGCAGTCAACTACGTTTTTCCGCTGCATTGAAATTTTCATTACTTGCATTTCAAGGAAAGATCATAAGCTTTGAATTTTCATACCAAGATTGCAAAAAGATATTGTTTTTGAACTAACACCAATTCACCCCCCCTCTTGGTGTAAATCGAAGCCAACCTATTTCCTAACAATTTGCACCAGAGCTGGTTTTCATAAAATATTTGAAAATTCAGTCGACTCTGTTTTTTCTATTCGACTGTAAAACCTGGGGATGGCATCAAATTTTCAAACATTTGGTGAAGGTGCTTCCATAAACAGACGACCTCATTTTGCTAGTGAAAACTATCCCTTTTGGAAAATTCGCATGTAGATCTTTCTTGAATCGCAAGATAAAGGAATTTTGGATGCCACTTTAAATGGTCCATATGTCCCTACAAAAACTGTTGGTAGTGAAACTGTTTTAAAACCTTTTACTGAGTGGACTGCTGATAAAAATAGAAAAGCTCAGTATGATGTTAAAGCTAGAAATATTATTGCCTCTGCACTAACAATTGATGAATTTTTCAGGATATCCCAATGCAAGACTGCAAAGGAACTGTGGGATGTTCTAGAGGTAACACATGAAGGCACAAATGAAGTCAAGAGAGCCAGGAAGAATTCATTGATACAAGAATATGAGTTGTTCAAAATGAAAGCTGGTGAGAACATCTATGATGTCCAGAAAAAGTTCACTCATATTGTAAACAACCTGATGCCTCTTGGCAAAGCCTTTGAGAAAGAAGAGATCAACATCAAGATTTTGAAAAGTCTGAACAGGAACTGGCAACCAAATGTCACTACAATCTCTGAATCCAAAGATCTTACAACTATGAATATGGCTACCTTGTTTGGCAAGCTACGTGAACATGAATTAGAACTTGGTAGATTGAAGGACGAAGAGAAGATTGAATAAAAGAAGTCCATTTCTCTGAAGGCTGCAAGTATTAAGCTCACAGAAGCAATGATGGACGACAAAGAGCTAATGACCTTGATTGTAAGAAAGTTTAGTCGACTTATGCAAAATGAT
This sequence comes from Vigna radiata var. radiata, assembly GCF_000741045.1. NCBI lineage: Eukaryota > Viridiplantae > Streptophyta > Magnoliopsida > Fabales > Fabaceae > Vigna > Vigna radiata. The sequence goes on along the minus strand of NC_028356.1, from coordinate 17,547,047 downwards.
AGTCAATTGTCTAACCATGCAAGTCAAAGCAAGAAGAAGAGCTTCAACACAAACACTGTCCAGTGCTATGAATATGGAAAAGAAGGTCACATCAAGCGTGACTGTTCTGAATTACAGCCAAAACAGAAAGGGAAGAAAAGATTTCCTCAAAGCATAAATACGAGAAAGAAAGGAGCCTACATTGCTTGGGAGAATTCTGAATCTGAAAGCTCAAGTGATGAGGATTCTGATCAAGTGGAGGAATCAAATTTGTGCTACATGACAGGTGTAACATGGGATGACTATGACAGTGATGCAGACATATCAAATGAGCCTGTAGAAGTCAAATATGATCTGCTCCAAGATGCTTTCAAAGAATTACATGCTGAGGCTATGCGACTGTAGTACAAGGTAAATCGACTGTGCTTTGAGAGAAGAGATTTTGAAAATAGAATTAAAAACCTTGTTATTGAAAATGAAAGATTAGAGAAAGAATTGCATATAGCCTTGCTATCTGCAAAGAATATTTAAATTAAAATTGTTACTGTTGAAAAAGCTTGTGAAAATTGTTCTTTGCATGTTGAAAAGATTGATTACTTGACTGGCAAGCTAGCTAAGTTTACTCAAGCAAGTGACAATTTAGATGTTGTATTAAATTCCTCTAGCAGAACCAATAATAGGCAAGGAATTGGATTTAAAGGATACTCTAACAGAACCAATGCTAGAAAGCTTAATGAATCAAGAAAACCAGCTAGAAATGCATGTTTTTACTGTAGATGTGTTGGTCATACTGTTAGAAATTGTTATTATAGACATGTTGCTATTCCTCAAGGATTATGTGTATGGATACCAAAGGAACATGTGACAAGGACTGAAAATCAAGGACCCAAAGTTAAATGGGTACCAGCAACCAAAACTTAACTGTTTTACAGGTTATGCAGCTGATACAAAACTGTTCTCAAGGATAAATCAACTATGGAACATTTCAAAAACCTTGAGTGTCTACAATTGGTAAATCTGTATCTACCTACTGCATCATGCATATATTGATTGAAATGCTCTATTTGAAATGCTCTGTTGTTTGAAATGTGTTATTTGAAATGCTCTTTTTTAAACGTTAAAGATTAAACTTTAGGGCTTAAGCAAAACCGTTGGCACGTTTTTCATCTATAAATGAATGAGATTGTCCAAGACACTCAGATACAATCTTGCAAGCAAACCCTTATTTTGATTCTTGTGAAATTTATCTTCCTCCTCATTGCTCAAATGGTTTCATCATCATCAAGACCAGGAAATCGTCAGATGTATGCAAGGAAAGAGGCTGACCCATTTGGATGGTTTAGCGATGATTGATGGGTGTCGCACCCCATACAAAATTTAATGTGTATAAAAGAATGCAGTATAGACTAGGAAGTGACTCCTAGGTCGTCTCTCAAGGACCACATCGCGGTTCAAGAATTAGGTCTAACACGTAGTGGGGGGGGTTGTTGAAAGGTGATTGTGAATGCAGATGAACTAAATTAAAACACGGATACAAACAGAAATGCAAAATGGAATCAAATACAAAATAAAAATGGTCGGTCATTAACTCAATTACTATGCTTCCTATCCCAGATCAACAACAAGTACACACTACTCTAATCCAAATCCGACACGAATCAACCAACTAAGCGAAGGCTAATTTGGTCTTCAAAATTACAGACTAAGCGAATGCAATGTACAAATTTAATCAGCCATCCACCATTCAGTCTAATCAACTAAGCGAAGAATTGACACCGATTAGGCAACTAAACGTATACCTAATCACAGACAGACAACAAATTAAATATTAAGCAGAATCAAAGCAGCAGTATGACAATTAAAGTTCAAAAGTCTCAAGGAAGCATAGTAACTATTAACAACCAAACCGACTAATTTAAACTAACATGACAATTAAATTATCACTACTAAACATGCTAGACAACATTAAAGTAAACGAAAATACTGGAATAAAACATTCAATGCTAAAATGTTTAAACAATAAAATAGAATGAAAATGCAACAAGTAAGCTAAAGAAATGAAAAGGCACTTTATCATGGCAAAAAGAAAACTCGTTAATAATAAATATAAAATTAAATGAGGCAGTAGCTTGGACTTTAATTCATTCTAGCATATATAATATAATATGAAAATAAACAATGGTTAATGCGTAAAAAGAAAAGTAGCAAACGTTCAGCCCTTGGACGCCACATCACGTGTGCTTTCTAAATCAAATAGAATGCAATGCTCTTCTAATGAATCAACATATCTTTTCCAAAGTGAACGAGAGCAAATCCCATTATGCTTCCTCGCTGAAATCAGTGCTTGCTTGAAGAAAGGAAATGCGCTACTTAAATGAGCTTTTCAAAGCAAAAATAAAAAAAAATCAATGGGAAATGAAGCACTCAACCCGTAACAGCACATAATCAAAGCAAAGAAAATGAGCTTTTCAATTGAAATAAAAACTGCTCCAGGTCGTGGCCCTACTCACCACACTTGAAGACTAAATTAAAGAAACATTGCCCATGTTTTTAAATGAAGAAAAATAAAGGTAAAATTGCAAATGAAATCACTGTTTGTGCTGCTTCAATCAAATCAACAAGTGCAATATTAAAATAAAAATGAATTTCCAAAAGAAAGAAAATTAACGTATGCTTCCAAATGCTAAATGAAATCAACCCGTGCAGACTTGTGACACCACCAGCTTCCTTTTCTCAACCAAGATAAAATTAGCACTTTTTATATTAAAGCAAGATGCACCGTAAGAAAATAAAAAAACTGGACAAATGCTTCTTCATTCATCCATATTCAAACACTTGAGACATGGTTCCAAATCCAAAAGCTTCGTAAAGAAAAATTTTCCAAAACCCAAGTCACGGCTCTCTCTCCATAAAAATGTTTAAAGACCCCCTCCTTCTTTTGGTTTTTCCAGCAGCAACGTTAAAACCAAAAGCCACCTCTTAAGTGATGGCTGGTAGGTCTCCTAGGACCATGTGTCCTCCAAAAATGAGGTGGGGTCCACCCTAAAAGAAACCCTAGGATGACAAGTGTCCTACAACTATTTGGGCCGATCATTTTTTTCCAAAATTATGTCCAATGTGCACAAACTTGTCCAAAAAGTTTAAACAATTAAATTACAATATAACTAAAATTTAAAATGTCTAATTGGAGAGTCTTCAATCAATTTGTTTCCATCCCAATGCTCCAAAATATATCTCCAAAATTTTCCCTGGAATTAAAAAAATGCAAATAATTAGCTCAAAAAATTCAAATTAATTAAAATTAGAATTTTCGGTCAAATTAAGCACAATTAACAGAAACGGGAAAATACCGGACAATTAAGCACAATTCCCTGATTAATTCTAGCACAATAAACTAAGTGAAATCAATAAAATATCGACTCATCAATGATGATCAAAGAACTGACTTCATTTGTAGATGGGGGTTTAAAGAAATTCTAAAGCATAAATGTGTAAACACCACATTCTATAGAAGAGAAGGGTTCAAGTTTCAGGAATGGCTAATCGGAGAAAATCTTGCTGGCTTTGTGGAACTTCGAGGTGATTGTTATCCTAACTTAGTTAAAGTGTTCTATTGTAATCTCAAGAGGGAAGGAAACAATCTGACATCAAGAGTAAAAGGTATTGACATTGTTATCAATAACACGATTTGGGAAAAGATTGCTGGATTACAAACCAGGGGTATATATTCCCATCATGGTATTGCTGGTTTTGACAGTAGAGGATGATATAATTCCATGCTAAGGAAGCCTGACTCGTCAAAACAGCCACTACAAGAAAAATCGCTATTACATACGGCCAAAATCCGTATATAACCTCAAAAATCCGTATATAAAGTGGTATTATATACGAATTTTATACGGAAAAAAATTCGTATATAATAGGGGTGTAGGTAAAATTACATACGGATAATCCGTATATAATTTACATACGGATAATCCGTATATAATGTACATACGGATAATCCGTATATAATGTACATACGGATAATCCGTATATAATTTACATACGGATAATCCGTATATAATTTACATATGGATAATCTGTATATATTTTACATACGGATAATCCTTATATAATATCCACATGTAAATTATATATGAATAATCCGTACCTAATATACTATATAATTATATACGGAAAATCCGTATATAATATCCGTATATAATTTACATACGGAAAATCCGTATGTAACTTTATAGCTTTATAAAAAAAATTAAATGATCTCATATTTGCATCTAGTAACTAGAAATTTTATATATTTGGTAAGAGAAACATAACTTTTGAATTAATAACACATATATGCAATATATATATAATAAATCCACAAAAATATGTATTTAAGAAACTGAATTCAAATTACTAACACAATTAAAGTGCAATATATATTTATACACAAACAACTTAAGGAAAAAAATTGAGATAAAAGATTGAAATTACAATTTGTGGTGCAGTTTTACATTTCATCCATGCTTAACATGCTTAACCTCTTCATTAGAAATCTGCATTATAATGAAGAAAACAATATCATAATTAGTTTCCAAAAATATTCCTAACTTTGCTCTATATATCTGTGCATTAAGAAAACAAGCCCAATCTCAACGTGAAAGATCTTGCATTTGTATATTTGTGCATTAAGAAAACGAAGCCCAACAAAATATGCAAGTCAACATAGAAGGATACAGATACATTGAAGAAAGAAACAATGTTCAGGACATCAATAAATAAACTGAGGAGACTCAAGTTGTATGTCAAGAACCGAAGCACCTTGGAACATAGGACGACGATATTCTTCAGAATTCTGAGTAGAGTTTACAAAAAAAAATTATGAAGCCATGCCAGGAGTTTTCAGAATAGACAACATGTATTAGTTGTATCCCCCATACGTTAACTTTGGCTCTGGTAACCTGGTTGATATAAAACTAGTTGTCTTTCCCCCTTTTACAATTTACTTTTGATAGCTCCATCCTTGAGCTATGCAGCAGATTCGTGAGCTTCCAAGACAAAGACAACAACAACGGATGAAATGGAGTAAGGTAAAATGAATGCGCAGCGGAGTAGTGTTGATATGATTCGGTGAGATGGTTTGAAGTGCTTTTGGAGGTATGGATCTAACTCAGAAGGCCTTCACCATTGGAAGGAAGCTAGAGGATAAGGTGGAAGAAGCACAAGAATATGACTCTCGGTGGAGAGAAGACGCTGAAAATGCTTCAGCATATCTATTCTCTCAAAATATCCAAAAGTGTAGTTACAAACTATGCCAAGATGTTTTATAGATGAACCTCTCGGCCTCCACAAGGAAAAATGCCTATGCCAACTAATCAACATGTGCTAAAGGAGCTTGGCTTCTAGAAAGCCTTAGGAATCACGTGACAAATGAGTTCTTTACATGTGAAGGAAAAACAATTACTAATGTCGCCCCTTATGAGGATAAGCACACCCCGCTCCCTTTGTAGAAATGACCATTTTACCCCTCTCCATGTTCTTGGGTTATCCT
>NC_028356.1:17529828-17533772 GCF_000741045.1 Vigna radiata var. radiata | reverse complement strand
GATGCAGAATCAGGTCTGCTTCACACAATTACAGTAGCTGCTGCAGCAAATATGCAGTCACTGCTTTGAATTTTCTGCAGCACCGAGAGCCAAAATTCTTTGTGATTTCCGCCACTTATCCACTCCCTAATATGCTACCAATGGTTTAGGATCTCAGCTAGATCAATTTCCCCTGTGATGACACTTCAACCAGATCACAAGTTTTCCACAAATTAGTTCACGAAAATATTGCTGCTGCACAGAAATGGTTCAACACAAGACTCCACCACAACACCTTTTAACAAACAGGTGGTAGGCAAGAGTTCCAACAGGGACTTTAAAGCAAGAAAATGGCATTCAAACACGTAGGCACAACAAAAAGGAACTTAAGAATTGCTCTAGATTAGATTCAAAAACCAAGAAAAGCAAAACATGCTGCAGCTAATCGAATTTTGATTGATTCACAAAATTTAGCAAACTGTTCGATGAAATGACTCAAAGAAAACAGAATTNTGATTTTTCTGCTGTTGGCTTCCACGGTTTCTAAATTGGATTGCGGGATTATTAGCTTTTTAATTTTGACTTGCAAGATACAATGACAGTAATGACTGTTTTAAAATGATCCCAGCTTTTGCCAATCCCAACAATTAAGTCAAGACATCAATCACAATTTTAATGGAAAATCAAGCTGTATGCACTGCTGTGATGACTGGAAATTTGCTTGAAAGAGTAATGCAGCAGTGTGATTTGATATTTGCAAGTTCCAACAAGTTTTAAGGATGCTAAGATTGATGTCTAACCAGTAATGCAGGCACAAAACAGCACCCAACAAAATTTCACTATGACACTTCCTAAAAAGATGGTCAAATAAGGTGTTCTAAGAGGTGGCACCAAGCATATTCGAACAAATGACCATATGAATAGTAAATACCAACTTGGATTCACTTAATACAGATNTTTAATCCACCAATTCAAGATAAAACANCTGTATTAGGAATATGACTGTCCTAGTTGATGATTTCAAGCAAAATGAGGAAGTAACATGATGATTTTGTGCATTTATAAAAGATTGACCATAAAATCAGTTTAGGCACATTTCAAATGATCAAACAAAGTTGTACAGAGGTGTTAAATGCACAAAATACTGCAAAGATTCAATTTCACCATTCAAGTTGCCAAATTATGCAGAAATTTGTGAAAACTGCAGCATTTTAAACCAATCTATTCTGGAAGCAAAGCTGGCTTAAGCAACAATGAATTCAAGGAAATTCTAACTCTAGATCTAGCTTGAGAGTTTAAGCTAGCAGAAATACATTTGCCTAAGACAATCAAGAATTAAGCACGGTGCAAGCTTGGAAAAAATTTTAACCATATCAGTAACAAATTTCAGATCATGGCACACTCATTTTTTACTTAACTCAATTTTGATTTCTACAAAACAGTGTTAAATCTGAGTTTAAACAACTTGAACCATGATTATAAACCTCAACTAAATTGCAGCAAAGTTCAGAGGTTCCAAATCCAGACAGAAAAAGTGTGAACGATATAAACNAGAGATTAATTTTNAGTGCAGATTTTGCAACNNAACTTCTCGGTCAATGCTCTAAGCTGCTTTGATCAAAGCTAGGCAAGGCCTCATTGCTTTGTATGATCCAAATTTAGCTAGAAAATGCATTGATCCATAGAGAAATGAAGAAAACCAAGCTGAACAGAATAAAATTCACTTGACAGAGTAAAANTGCAAGAATTTTGCACATGACTGGACAGAAACGGAAAAATAGAATGGAAACTGGAATTTGACTCAAAATTTAAAGAAACACCGATTAAAATGATGGATAAACTTCTAAAGAAATAGTGAACAACACAAACATTCACTCAAATAGAAGATTCAAACCAAAACTCAATGAAACAGTAACATATGAATTAAGACAGTGCAGGAAATACATGATAGTATAGATCTAAATGAAAGGACACTTAGCTCACGGGCAGTAGCTTAAACCTTGCTCTGAATACCAAATGATAGCTCCATCCTTGAGCTATGCAGCAGATTCGTGAGCTTCCAAGACAAAGACAGCAACAACGGATGAAATGGAGTAAGGTAAAATGAATGCGCAGCGGAGTAGTGTTGATATGATTCGGTGAGATGGTTTGAAGTGCTTTTGGAGGTATGGATCTAACTCAGAAGGCCTTCACCATTGGAAGGAAGCTAGAGGATAAGGTGGAAGAAGCACAAGAATATGACTCTCAGTGGAGAGAAGACGCTGGAAATGCTTCAGCATATCTATTCTCTCAAAATATCCAAAAGTGTAGTTACAAACTATGCCAAGAGGTTTTATAGATGAACCTCTCGGCCTCCACAAGGAAAAATGCCTATGCCAACTAATCAACATGTGCTAAAGGAGCTTGGCTTCTAGAAAGCCTTAGGAATCACGTGACAAATGAGTTCTTTACATGTGAAGGAAAAACAATTACTAATGCCGCCCCTTATGAGGATAAGCACACCCGTCTCCCTTTGTAGAAATGACCATTTTACCCCTCTCCATGTTCTTGGGTTATCCTTATGTATAATTTGGTTACCACAAATTATACATTCAAGGGTTAAGAGATTTTAAGCAAAGTAATGTACAGGGTAGCAAGCTCATCAAGTCACTATAGCATGTAACCCTTGAAACCAAACGGAAAATAAAAAAATTGGATTAGATATGGGATTTATTTAATTTATGGATTCAATACAAGGAAAACCTAACATCAAGACAACAAGTCCTCAAGTTTCTACAGCTAGATTGTATTCATTATGTTTTACTTTCACTTAACTCTTGTTCAATAAGAACTCATGTACTAAATCACTTACTACATGGTCAAGATGTGAAATACCACTCGACTGAGCACTACGTTTGATTTCTTCAACATCTCCATCTGTGTAGGCAGCAAGTAGCTTGCTAGCACAACGATTCTGGTCACTTCTGAGAAAGGCATCAACCCTAGAGACACCACAAACATTTATTATGCCCCTTTATTCAGCAATTTAATCAATTTCAATATAGATGAAGACAATAACAAAAAAGTCTCCATTTTTTAAAAGCAAAAACTTTACCGTGTAATTTATGCTAGGAACTAGAAAAACTTAGTTGGAAATCAAAAGAAAAAAAAAATAGCAGGGACACCAACAAAAACAATGATGACAAATTCAAAGCTATAATGATCCATATCACACTGTTTGAGTTTGCAGCTACTTAGCACAATTACAAGGAGTCAGAAACTTACTGAGAACAGTCATTATAGCCCTTCTCAACTTGCTTATAGTCATCAACATAAAGGTAGATAACAACTGCACTAAGATATGCCTGCAATATGACAAGGAACATGCGAAGTTTATCACAAATTAATACATTAAAAATTTTGCCTTCTACTGTCTGACACAANTTTCTTATTTCTAGCCTTGGACCTGGCCACATAAACATGTGGAACAAAACCAAGCGCAACAGGAAGAGTTTCAAAGAAATAATTTTTAGTCAACAATATTCAAACAAAGGATGCTTATCCATTGCCTTCAACTTGCATCCAAGTTTCCAAGTGCTAATTTGAATGTTCTTAATACAGGCAAAATGATGAATAACAGTGCCCGCTGCTCTTATTCTAGATACTTATAATACATCATGCAATGCAGTTCTGGAGAATCTAAAATATTATAACAATGCTAAGCACATTTCATGGTAGAGTATAATTGTGTCCAGACTAAGGAACATGAAATTTAGCCTCAGATTTTATTAGTGAACGAATTAACTTGGAGAGGTGAACCTAAAAAGAAACACAATGCGTGCAATCTAAAAATTAGCTATTAGTCCAAAACCAACTTGGTATAAAAATTTAAAATATTATTTTACTTAGCTTGTTTTCAGCCTTCTTTTTGTTTCCTTTTAAGGTTCTCTTGTTATAATATTGACTACTAATGCAAGTTATAACCT
>NC_028356.1:17516355-17529533 GCF_000741045.1 Vigna radiata var. radiata | reverse complement strand
ATATATATATATATATACACACACACTAATTATTAGAGGTGGTAGGTAAGTAGTTGCTTGAGATAACTTTTTTTTTCTCATTTTTGTACATATTCAAAAGTCAAACACTATATTGATCTTCTTCTATGCAACTTCCTATGGATCATTATCAGAGTTTTAGTTTATGGGAATATAGCCAGAAACTCAATAAAAGATGTAACAAGAAGGATCGAATAACTAAAGTCATCTTTAGGAAAATCTATAATATTGAAGTTTCATCCAATCTAAGGCCAAAACAACTCTCTAATTTATAAACTTAAAATAACATACACCAACCAAACAAGAAGAAAAAAAGATCATATTGATCATGAAGTGCCCGATAGTTGACTCCCCAATCTGATTTTGATGATAAGCAAGGTCCGCTCTAGTAGAAAAGCAACTACTAAGTAAAGTAGCTAGATACATGACATAAATAAAGTATCAAACAAATTTAATTCTTACCATTGTATATGTCTTTCCTGAACCAGTTTGACCATAGGCAAATATACAAACATTGTACCCATCAAGAACAGATTGAATCAGTGGTTGAGTGTCCTTGAATACTTCCTCTACAAAAAAACAAAATTGATGAATAAGTTGAACGTTACAATCAAGTAATAATAATGTGAAATACAAATGAAAAAAATGTAGTACCTTGACTTGTTGCTTGACCAAAAACCTTGTTAAATTTAAATAGTTTACGATTTTCCTTTCCTTGTTTAAGAGGATTGCTAACAACTAGTTCTCCATCATCCCCAACAAACTTAATTGTTGTATGGCTTTGATTTTGCCCTGGAAGAAATGGTCTAATACGACAATACACCCTTATATTACCTATCCATAAAATGATTTAGAAACAAAAGGAAAATAAATCAGATTATCAATCAAACAGGAGCTCAAAAGTTCACAAGCTGAAAATATAAGCATCGTGTATTACCTTTGAAATCTTGAACTTCATTATACAATTTCCTATTTTCTGCTAGAACTACATGATAATTTTCAGCAGCCTCAGCTAGACCTTTCAGCTTGGTTCCTACATGTACACATCTTGTAAATGGTAAATACATCTAATCCATTATGAGGTAAACACATCTTGTTGCTTAATGTTCTTTCATTTATCATCTTTTAATCAAGAAGCTGACTCATCATTTTTTTAGCTCCCTGTCACGTATTTTCTTTGATTATTCCACTGCAATGTTTATCTCATTTATTAACTCATATAATCCAATAGCGTAAGATGCAAAGTTTAGTTTGGAATTTCATTTCACATGTGGCAATTTTTACTTTGCTTGGATAAAAAGTTGGTCACGGTGAAGATATAATCTTCATAAGCACATTCTTCTTTTAGAAAAAGCGAATTGCACCTTTATTGGAGAGTCACGGAGCTCATGATGGATATTGTTTAAAAAGCACATTACATTTTTTTTTATTATTTGATTTCAAGCAAGAGGTGTCATGGGATTTCTTTCATGCGCTAAATCCATTTATTTAGAAAGTCACATTCCATTTTTCACAAGCATCTCTTCCCTTGACTTTGATTGAAGCAGTTGCATGTCCATTTGGAGGAGAATTTAATAGTTTCATTTTATTACCATGCATGAACCGAGAATTGGGTTCTTTTATTACAAATGAATTTAGTTTTAGTCATTTGATCTTATTTTCTCTTTTCATGTGTTTTTAATTTATTGTTTCCCGATGGATGGCATTGAAGCTTCCTCCAATGTGCATTTTAATTTTAGTCAAGTGTTTCCTTTGTTACTTGTTGCACTTTAATTAGTTCAAAAACTTTATCTTCGGACTGTTCAATTTACTATTTTTGTTTACTTTAATGCTTTTAATTATGTTCAGTTTAATTTCCATTTTTAGTTTAGTTTAATTTTCCTTGCAAAAACACTTTCACAAACCCCCTCCACTTCGTGTCTGACCTAATTCTCGAACCACATTTGGTCCTTGAGAGACGACCTAGGAGTCATTTCCTAGTCTATACTGCATTCTCTTATGCAATTAAATTTGTATGGGCCGCGACACCCATCAATGGGGGAACACCTATTCGACTGTGTTGCTGTTGTTTTTGGAATTCTATTATGCCTACATGCTCCAACGGCTATATTTTCAAAAGTTAGTTAGGATTGACTGACTGGGTCAACTATAATGAATGTGCATTAAATTGGTTGACTAAGGAGCCTCTATGTTGATTGTTTGTTATAACTGTTTTAATACAGTCGACTATATTAGTAGGTTATTTGACTGAGAATAACAGGAAAGCTATAAATAGAACATAACACAATCTGTTCTATTTGACTTTGTGATCTAACATTTTCATTGTCCTGTTTCAGAGTTATTTCTCAGTTTTGGAAGCTCCAAGAATTCTCCAAGAAGACGGTGGTGATGTTTCTTGAGAGAGATTCAGATTGAGGAATCAATTGTGCATACTGTCTGATCAACAAATGCACAAACAAGGTGCTTCTGGTTTGATCTTGAAGGCTTGACATCCTGTGAAGACTGTTGTATTTGATTGAAGGCTTGGCAACCTGGGAAGTGTGCTGTGATAGGCTTGGCAACCTGTGAAGCGTGCTGTGATAGGCTTGGCATCCTGTGAAGAGTGCTGGTTACATGTTGAGGATTGTTCAGCGTGGGTTCAGATTGCAGAAGAGGGGATTCTTGCTGCAATTCTGGTTTTGTGTGTAGCTATATTTGGTTTTGGGTTAGAGAGGAGATTTATATTTTTGCATTGTGCTTCTATAAATTCCTTGTTGTAAAAACCGCAACCATTATAGTGCATTTGCTTCCAAGATTGGAAGGACACTGGATGTAGGCATTGTTGGCCGAACCAGTATAAAAACTAGTGTTTGATTTTCTGTATCCCTACACTCTTTATTTTATTCGACTTTATCTTTGTAGCAGTCAACTACGTTTTTCCACTGCATTGAAATTTTCATTACTTGCATTTAATGGAAAGATCTAAAGCTTTGAATTTTCATACCAAGATTGCAAAAAGATTTTGTTTTTGAACTAACACCAATTCACCCCCCTCTTGGTGTAAAACGAAGCCAACTTGCTTCCTAACATCTATTAACTGAGAAATTAATTGGTTTGACTGGATTGTTGCTATTGTGTCTTAACTGTTATAACTATTATAATAGAGTTGATTGTGATCTTTCTTTCAAGAGTTTCTGAAGGAGAACTGCATTGCGCATACTGCTTGATCAAAATCTGCACAATTGAGGTGTTTCTGGGTTGACCAAGAATATTGTTTGGCATCCGTGGTAAAAAGATGTGAAGATCAAGAGGTTAAAGCTCTTCATAGAGGTCAGGTGGCCACAACTGGGATGATAGTGGGCCTGTACGATATACCACCGGTGCACAGGTGGACTATGGATGAGTTCCATAGTGCTATGGCATGGCCACAGGAGCACGCACACTGTAGTGGATCTGGAGCAGCTGAAGCTCCAATGATGGATGACGATGAGGAGGATGACGCCTTTGAGGATGCAGAGGCTAGAGATGATGATGATTTTGATGACAGCATGAGCTTATTGGACATCTACTGAGGGATGTCGCATGCAGTGGAGCATGGTTTATTATTTTATTTTTTTTGTAATTTGAACTTGTAGTGTAGGTTTGCTTCAGTTGAGTAGTATAGGTTTGTGTGAACTTGTTTGAACACCTTATCTGATTGTGGTTTGACTTGTTTTATTGCATGATGAGTGTGCTTGATGATGCTTGATGTGGATGATGATTGAGATTGTTATATATGCTTCTATACAGGTGAATTGTTCACAAGCTGTGTGAAAAGATGCATGATGAGTTATGATTGTGGTTATGATGCTAAGCAGGATGTATGATTGAATGATTGAGTAAGCACAATTGTGAGAGGTTTTGAGCTTTAGAGTGCTTGTTGATGTATTTGTTATCCCATTGAAAGCATAAATGACATTGCTTGAATCTGTATGATTGATTGAATTACATTCTTATGTCATATGATCAAGGCCATTTTTGGAAGCCCTTCTTAGCCAAATTTTTTCCCAAAGTAAAGAGAATCATGTGTTATACCTTTTTTTGAACCTTAGCCTGACACACTTTGAAAACCTTGTTGAGAAAAATCTTTACCTTGAGTTAAGTTGAGAATAATTGAATGGTATTGATAAAGGTTCAAGTTTAGGGTTGGTAGGGGAATTGAAAGGCAAAAGAGAAAACATTGAGAAAAATGTGTTGAATGATGAAAGCATGAGAAAAATAGAATAGAAAAGAAAAGAATGAAAGATAAAGCTCAATGCAAAAGAAAAAGGAAAAAGTTGGGAATGAGTAGATTGGTTGAAAGAGAGTTTGTGCTTGAACTATGAATATTGAATAAGTCTCTTAACTCAAGGATTTGGTGATATGAAAAACCAATGTTTCTTATTAGCCCAACCATTTTATAAGCCTTAAAAAAAGTCCTTGTGATGACAAGTATGTGTGAGAATGTTGTTTGTATTAGATGAAAGTCAATTTAATTGCATGTGACAAGAGGATAGTAGAGGGAAGAGTGACCTCCTGAAACACTTGAGTAATTGAGTGAAACACTTTGCTTGGAAAGGATTGATAAATATCATGATTACATCTCTGCTTAGTGGATTGGTCATTCATAAAAATAACATCTATTGGAGAATATGTGATTATGTGAGCAATTCGTGAACTTCATGAATTGAAGCATGTTTGCATCTTGATTGGAGTCCATTAAAAAGCTGAATTGAGTTATTACTTATTGTGAAAGGATGTGTTTTGAAAAGTGTTGAACCATTTTGATGATAGGTGGAAGGTCAAGTTTTGTTTTGTTTGCTTGAGGACAAGCAAAGTTCTAAGTTTGGGGTTGTGTTAAGTCCCTGGCAAATGTACCAGATCGTTATCAAGTAATATAAAATGGGTAAGTCCAAGTATCGTTTCCCAAAGGACTCTTAGGTTTTTAAATGCAAAAACAAAAGTAAACATGCAAATGCAGTGAATCAATGGATAAGGATAAACTATGAATGAATGGTGTTGTTGGGGTTTACAACTTCATCTTATCCATCCTCATATATCTACTCTTCTTATTTAATTAGCTTATTTATCATATTGCCATGAAAATGTTCTTTGTCTACCCTTAACCCAATCTGTTGGCGAAAAGAGCCTATTACTAATTACATGTTTACTATCTCTAGCCTCCCCTAGTAACTAATAATGCATAATAAACGGAAGCAAAATACAATTGATCGTCCTACCCCTATCTCTAGGTGGTATTAGCATAATCAAGGAATTCCCCCCAATTAATGACATTATTGTACGTCTCCTTATCAATAAAGACAAACAACATTTACCGAATGACTTAAACGATAAAAGCATTAAATACAAGTAAGGAACCCAGCAATTGATAAATCAAGCATATGCAAGCATATAAATTAAATAAGAATTTGGGTATATGAGAGTTTCAAAAGATTACATTATTCCCCAACAACAAAGAGTTTAGTTCACCATTATCATGGTGAAACTAGATGAAATATAATGGAAAAATGAAAGGATGTGTATCTATGTATTGGAACTTGAAATTAGCATATGTGAGGTTTTGAACTCCAGATTTTTTGATTGAATGATTGCTATTACTTTGAGAGCATGAATGACTTTGCCCAGGTTTCTATGATTAAATCACTTGCTTGCATGTGTCATATGATCAAGGCCATTTTTGATTTAGCCCTTTCCTAGCCAATGCAAAAAGTTTCGTCCCAATTAAAAAGAGCACAATGTGTTTACCCTTTTTGAACCTAAGCCTTAAATAGTATGAGAAAACCCTTTTGCAAATCTTTACCTTGAGTTAAGTTGAGAATTATTGTGTGGTATTGATAAAGGTTCAAGTTTGGGGCTGTTGGGAAAGTTGAAAAAGAAAAAAGATAAGCATTGAGCAAAACATAAAAAATTGAAAAGATAGAAAAGAAAAAAAACTGAGAAGAAAAGCTCAATGCAAAGAAAAGGGAAAGTTGGGAATAAGTGAGTGATGGGCTGTTGCAACCCATACAAATTTGATTGCATATGAGAAATGTAGTATAGCTAGGAAGTGACTCCTAGGTCGTCTCTCAAGGACCAAATGTGGTTCTAGAAATAGGTCAGACACTCAGTGGAGGGGTTTGAAAGGTTTTGTGAATGCGGATGAATTAAATTAAATGACGGATGCAAAGAAAAGTGTAAAACTGAAATGTAGACAAAGACATGAAAACGGAATCAAATACAGAATAAAAATGGTCGATCATTAACTTAATTACTATGCTTCCAATCCCAGATTAAAGACAAGTACACACTACTCTAATCCAAATTCGACGCGAATCACCCAACTAAGCGAAGGATAATTCGGTCTTCAAAATTACAGACTAAGCGAATGCAATGCACAAATTTAATCAGTCATCCACCATACAGTCTAATCAACTAAGCGAAGAATTGACACCGATTAGGAAACTAAGCGTATACCTAATCGCACGCAGACAACAAATTAAATATTGAGTAGAATCAAAGCAGCAGTATGGCAATTAAAATTGAAAAGTCTCATGGAAGCAATGCAATTTTATTAACAACCAACCAGCTAACCTAAGCTAACATGACAATTAGATTAAGAAAAACAATTGATAAATCTAAAAATACATCTTATGTCATTAAAATGCAACGACGAATGCAAATTGAACACCAAGCAACAAAAAAAAAATCCATTTCAACTTTCTTAAGCAACTTGAATTGCAAGGATAAATCATCAATGTTTGTAATTACTAATAATAAGAAAATAAAATTCACAAAGGATTCAACACTTATAATAAAATGCGTGACAACAAAAATAACTTAAGGAAGTAAACTACTCTAGGCTGGATGCATTCTAATACAGAATAATATCCAAGATGAGTTACAGTGTAGGCATAAAGCTAATAAAATAAATAAAACCATGTTGCCCATTGCATGAACGTGAGCTAGCAGCTCCTTCATTTCTCCTCCTACGCTGATGCTACATCTTTGTTGTTTCAGTATGTTCTCCACAATAAAAAAATATGTATTGTGCTTGTGGCAGCTGATGCTCTTTTTAAGGAAGCAATCACGAGACTGCATGTCGTACCCTACTGCCAGCGTGGATTGGCTGGACCTTGGAGCATTGAAACTGCTGTGCCGTCTTGTGCTGCTGCTGCAGCCTAAAGTTGCTACTGTCCGTGAGGTGCTTGTTTGTTGGACGCACCAGTTCTTCCTATCTTCGTGCCATGTTGGAGCTGGATGCATGAAGGAATCAACCCAAAATTCACGTGCTGGGCTCTTGCAAAGTTGCTGTTGGACCGTGAGATATGTGGCAGCGGGTGGACTTCCATCATTTGGAGTTGCTCTTCTTAAAAAATGTGCAACCTGCTGTTGGCTGCACGCACCCCCTCTCCAAGAATTGAATCAGCCTGGGTCGTGGCATATTCCAGACTTTAAATGAAGATGAAAAGAAACACATAGTTATGTTGACTTTGGGTCGTGATCTTCTGCTTAAAAAGTTGCAGCTTCCTATTTAATTGAAGTTACAAATAAATCCATGTGGTTGGCAGCTGGACTTTTGCACGTGCTGCTGCATTATGTTTTCTCCAATTGTGGGCCAGGGTGCTTCTTCACGTCACACCCTTCTTCAATGCTGGACGTGAATCTGCAGTTGGGCTGCTTTTTTTATTTGCTGGTGATGAGTCGATATTTTATTGATTTCACTTAGTTTATTGTGCTAGAATTAATCAGGGAATTGTGCTTAATTGTCCACTATTTTCCCGTTTTTCCCAAATATGCTTAATTTGACCGGTAATTCTAATTTTAATTAATTTGAATTTTCTGAGCTAATTATTTGCATTATTATTTTGAGGGAAAATTTTGGAAACATAATTTGGGACATTTGGAGGACACCAAATAAATTCCAGACTCTTCATTTAGACATTTCAAATTTTAGTTGTATTGTAATTTTAATTGTTTAAACTTTTTAGACAAACTTTTGCACATTGGGCCATTGTTAAAAAATTATGAGGGGCCCAAAATTATAGGACACATGGCCTAGGGTTTCTTTTTCTTTTAGGGTGGACCCTGATGAAGGTTGAAAAACAGTTATTTTCATATGTCAATTCGGACCAAATTATGCCCTTTACTACTTGGAATGAGCCTAGAATCAAGCAAAACTCAATAAATGAGTCTGTAGAGAGTCAAAAGCTGTTTTTAGTGATTTTATGCTTGTTTTGCATTGTTTTGAAGCTATTTTGAGAAAGTGAAGAATGAAGTTAAAGATACAGGTCGTTGACTCAAGAAAAGAGTAGAAAAATGAAGATTTGAAGAGTCGACGCACCGCCCGGCGGCACACTTAAACTGCCGGGCGGTCCAGGACGAGGAGTAGGCATGGCGATTGACGCTGGGCGGTTCTAAGGGAAACCACTGGGCGGTAGCGATTGCCGCCGAGCGGTTTGGAGGATTATGGGAAACCGCCGGGCGGCACACTTAAATCGTCGGGCGGTGGCTCGCTGGGCTTGGGTTTGTTTTCTGTTGCGCTCCTCACCTTTAAATAACCATATTTCGAGTTCAGAGTTATTCTTTTGACATGGGAGAACGACCAGACCTAATTTTGCTCTCTAGAGAGGATCTCTTGGATGCTTAGGCTCCTTTTCATCTTTTCTAGGGTTTGCTCTTCCATTCTTCTTCCATTTTTCATCTAGTTTCACCATGTCTATAGTGAACTAAACCCTATTGTTCTTGGGGGAAACAATGTAATCTTTTGTTACTCTCTTTTATTGAAACTCTTGACCAAATCAGTACCCACCACACACTGGGGAGCCCCCTCTACTAGAGGAAGGGAGCAGCATTGGACTTTTGGTACACAGGCACTGGTATGCGATTACAGCCTGTCTGTAATCACTTACACAGGCACTGGTAACCTATTACAGCCTGATTGTAATGAATTACACACACAGAAAATCATCTTCAATAATAATTCATGAACAATACTTTAGCGGTATTGATTTCCTTTCATATATCTCTGTACAATTGTGTAAAAATATTAAATACAATAATTCATTACATCACAACCTATATCCTTCCTACTGACAGCACCATTGCATGAAACTACTAACACCTAATTATGTGCACACAGTCATATCCTTCCCACCATAAACAAGTCCTCACATACCTCCTTCTACCTAAGAATCAACCAACAATGTACACATTCTTCCAAAAATTTCACCAATATCAGGTCCAACCCCTCCATGGGGAGCCATGCATCCAAAACGTGGGAGTAGTGATGAAGTTTTGGTACAAAAGCATTTTTTCCACTGTGTAAGCGATTACAGCTTACCAATAATCTCTTACACAGGCACATCACAACCTATTTCCAACATCTTTCACAAACTTCACAACATATAAAATCTACCAAATCGATTAACTCACGTTCAAACGGTCCATGGGGAGCTATTCTTAAAAAAACATGGGAGCAGAGCGAAGTTTCAGTACAATTTCCTGTCCTTCAATTGGTAAACGATTACATACTATGTGTAATCGATTACACACGCACATAGCTGAAAACATTTTTACAGATTACAGACACAACTTCCACCAGTTCACCAACAACCAATTCAGTATACACATTCTTAGACTACAATGCCTCATCAGTACAGGGACAAAAATTCTAACAAATTTGAAACAATAATTATTAGATAACAATTAAGTTGTATACATTCAATATAAGTTATGAATACAAAAATCATTTACAATTTGCCACAGTTCTCATCAATGTTTATTGTTTTCAAAGTAAATTACAATCTAAACCAAAACAACAGATTATTCATAATGCTAAATCAATCCAAGATCGTGAAGCGTTTCAATTCTTCTGACGTTGTCCTCATCCATTATCCAGTCCCATATAAACTTCTTCGTAAAACCAGCCAACTCCTCCTGAAAAGAACAGTTTGTAATTTAAATACAATGTCATGACAAAGATAATGACAAATATACCAATTTGTTGTTTACCCTACATTTGTTTAGTCAAGCATGCTCTTGCCATCAAATTTCTCCTCTCCATCTCATATTTCAATATATTTCATCATGATTACACCACAATCATAACTGTTACAATTAATCACAACCATGCATTACTTTTATTAATAGAAAAATCAATATTTCAACAAATGTCAATATATTAGTAATTCAACTGGAGCACAGACAAATCTATCTATATTTATAAAATAAGAAAGCCATTACACATGATTTTGAATTTCATTCTCAACATTGTAATGAAACAGGCTAAAGCAATCTTTATGAATATGCTTGGACTACAATGTTTTCACTTTAATATGTTGGAGAGTTAATTACCATAAAACTGAACTAGCTAAGTCTTGCTATAATTAAACTACACCAGATTTTGCTAAATTTGCTGTAGCCTACTATGTTTTTATGATCCCAGAATGATCTGAAACCAAAAAGCATTGGAATTAGTTTTCGATGATTGGTTATATCTATTTTATAGCTAAATTTTGTTGCCAACATGCAAAGAAAACTAAGCATTGGATGCAAGATATCATTTCATGTAGCCATCACTTAATTCTTAAAGAGGGATTGTACTTTCTTCTACAAAGGTTGGATTCTACATACTGTTATACCTTTGCCACTTATATATCTGCAGTTTCAAAGCAAAGCATTTGGAACCTGCTTTTGCCACCAATAGCAAAAGCTAACATATTAAATATAGACAGATTGTGAAAGTTATACAGACCAAATGTGAGATTAGTTTTGATCAACATATATATATATATATATATATATATATATATATATATATATATATATATATATATATATATATATATATATATATATCATACATATAGTCAATTATGACTCAATTCATTTTCTGCAAATTGCCTCATTTTCGAAGTTATAATAGTTGAATTTGGCGCTTAAGGATAGAAGTGATGAGTGCATAAAGCTTTATGATATGCCAAGAGGGTGCCCTGTTTTGTGGTTATTAAAGAGGCTTAAACATGCCACCAAAACTTTAGTTTAGTATGAATATATAGCAGCAAAAGCAAATCCAATTAAATATTATTAAAAAATAATAAAAAATAATGCTCTCTTTATTATTAGAAATAGTTAAAAGAAGTAAAAAACAATAAAACCAATGTCACAACAACAGTTGAAATTTGTCACAATCAATTTATAAAACAACGCTCCAAAAGAACTCACAAAACACAAAATTTCACAATCTACTTACATTGCTTTTACATGGAACCATTTTTAGTTGTTCTAATTCAGTCAATCAAATATTAACCTAACATAAAATAATACAAAAGTAAATAATATTAACTTCAATGCAGTTGCTAAAAATATCGGTCATAAAATATGATAACCAATAAAAGAGGACATTCAAGTACTCGTGAATAAAATGTCCAACAAAAAAACTACCTAGAAAGTGTGGGAATAAGTTTTACCTTTCGATTATAAACCAATAATCGATGCACAGATACTGAACAGCAAAAAAACCTATCCTTTCACCGCACCCAACACCTTCAGGCAAAATAAACGCAAAATAAAGGCAGCGAACACAACAACTAAATGCACAATAAGGATATCGAAAAAACCTCTCTTTCGACAAAGCACTCGAACGGTTGCACAAAGCCAGACTTTCTTTCACCCTTAACAATGGCGGATAGAGAAACGTCGACCCAACCACAAAGAAAAGGAGACTTCGATAGAGCTTGCGAGAGATTGATGATCGATAGAGCTTGCATGCAATGGCTTCGTTTTTGATAGAGAGCACTCGGCGGTTTTTGAGAGAGAGCACTGAAGGGGAAAAAGGAGAATAGATCCTAAAGCGCCAACAGGTTTCACTGTCCTAAATTAAATTATACCTATTTTAAAAATTCAATTAAGCCAACCAATGAGACAATGACACCTGTCGTTGTCAAGCCGTTGTCAAAATGCGGTTGTCAAAGAAATATTTTCCTTTTTTAGTAGTTGTTTTACTTCTGTTTTACGTCCCTGCATGATTCAAGAGAAAGTATGGATGTTATATTTTTGGGGCTGGTCAACGGAGGGCCTTGTCTGTAGTTGGTCCCAGATAGGAAACCTTCGATGCTCATTAATATCGTTAAAATAAAAAAAAAAACGTAAACTCGCAACTTTGAATGATAGGATATTCTAGACAACGGTGTAAAACTAGAAAGGAAGTTTCGGGTAGAGTTTTAAAACCGAATTATTGGAGTAATGAAGAGAGAGCCTGAGGTTACTTTTTTTTTTTTTTAAAGCGGAGGGTAGGTAAGTTTGAGTAGTATATATTAGATTAGGATCCCGATATTTTGACACTCTTTTAACAACGCCACGCGTCAGCATGTGATTGGGTGTGGATATTTTTTTAAAAAAAGTGAAATTGTGACGTCATTTTGGAGGCAGAGCTTTGAAGTTTTTGATTCCAAGTTTGCCCTTGTCCCATATTTCTCTGAAATTAACATTGTCTTTCATCCTGTTTCATCAAATTTGAAAAACTCATTCTTCCCATTTCTGCATTCGAACTTGGGTTTGCTTTCGCCCTTCTGTTGCCTTCACTCTCGCCATTTTATTGCCTTCGTTTTTGCCTTGGTCTTTATCGTTGGTTGTTAACCTTCGTAAGCGGTGTGGGTCTCGCTGTCGTTGCGTCTTTTGGTTCGTGGTGTGTTCGTTTTGCGAAATGGTGAGTTCTTCTTCCAGGATAAGTGCGTTAATGGTTTATGGGTTTTGAAGTTTAGGTTTTCGTATGTTCAGTTTTGGTTGTGTGTTGTTTTTGATTTAGGATTTTTAATTTTTGATTTTTGGTTTTTGTATGCAGTTGACGGTTCGTCACTCTGTTTCAACCAAGTACATATGTGGTTTGAACAAACGTCTGACAAAGGAGCACTGGTCACTGATTGCTGGCACTCCTTTTGGATGGTTTTTAGATTTTACTGATAATGTTAAAGTTGGTAGGAAAATATTGAGTGAGTTAGTCTTCAAATGGGTAGATTCAAGTAACGGTTTCTTAATTGGAGAGAAAATTGTTCCTATGAATGAGAAAGAATTTTGTTTAGGGTTGGGGTTGAGTTTAGATGGAAAAGAGATTAATTTAAACGGAGAAATGAGATTAAGTAGATGTGTCAAATACATTGGGAATA
>NC_028356.1:17511536-17515370 GCF_000741045.1 Vigna radiata var. radiata | reverse complement strand
TTTTGATAGCTTTCTTAGGACATATGTAACATGAACATATTTTTTGTAATTTGGTTTTTATTATGTTTAATGTGAAAAAATGCAATTTGCCTTCATTGTCATATTGTTACTTAGATAGTGAATTGCGTTTCAAATTGTAAATGGGAAATCTGGTTTTGTTTGAATTGTTAATTAATAAAGTTTTCATTGAAATGTTGTATTAATTTATTTGAAGGATGAAGGAAAGAAGGATTGCTTTACGTACATAAGAAATGTGTTTTGTGAACAAAAAGAACTTAGTGCATGTTTTAGAAGAAGTTATGCAGAAACTGCTGTGGTAATCGTTTACCACAGTGTCGTAAACGATTACCAGAGCTGTTTTCGTGATTTGGACACAAAGTTGTTCACAAAGAACCCATATTTTGTTCACAGGGGACCACGATATTAGTTGCTGTTTTTTCTAAAGTTTTGGACCTGTTTTGGTGTCATGTAGTGGTTGGGAGGTGTTATAAGTGTGCTTGTTCATGTTTGGATAGGCAAGGAAGGTATGATGTTGAGTGCAAGCCCCTAAATAATGTCCTAGAAGAATTTATGCAGAAACAACTGTGGTAATCATTTACCATAGTGTCGTAAACGATTACTAAAGCTGTTTTCGTGATTTGGACACAAAGTTGTTCACAGGGAACCCATATTTTGTTCACACGGGACCACGGTATTAGTTGTTGTTTTTTCTGAAGTTTTGGACCTTTTTGGTGTCATGTAGTGGTTGGGAGGTGTTGTAAGTGTGCTTGTTCATGTTTGGATAGGAAAGGAAGGTATGATGTTGAGTGGAAGCCCCCAAATCATGTCCTAGAAGAATTTATGCAGAAACAGTT
Source organism: Vigna radiata var. radiata (assembly GCF_000741045.1). Taxonomy (NCBI): domain Eukaryota; kingdom Viridiplantae; phylum Streptophyta; class Magnoliopsida; order Fabales; family Fabaceae; genus Vigna; species Vigna radiata. The sequence goes on along the minus strand of NC_028356.1, from coordinate 17,514,516 downwards.
GTGGTAATCGTTTACCACAGTGTCGTAAACGATTATCAGAGTTGTTTTCGTGATTTGGACACAAAGTTCTTCACAGAGAACCCATATTTTGTTCACAGGGGACCACGGTATTAGTTGCTGTTTTTCTCAAGTTTTATTGTCATCTTATAGTGGATAATAATGTTGCTTTACTTGATGATGGAGACAAGACACAATTTTCAATAGTTCACCCAACTTCATTCATTCGAAGAAAGCATCAAAACACTTTTGATGAAATATAAAAACAACATAACTTGAACTTAAATTGTGGATGTCTAATGTGGTTCACACCGATATTGGGTGGTTAATATTACAATGACATCCATTAATGTGAACTTCTATTATGATATCATCTTACACTTTGTTTTCTTGATGCCATTGGACCTACGGTGATAACAATGACCAAAAAATAGTTAGGTTTTGCTACAAACCAATACCTCTCTATTGGAGATGAGATTGCAGTAAGTTTCCAGTTTCACTTACCCCAAATATAAGAACAAAACCACAATACCCAAGCACCGACAAAGCCTAAGAACTGAGAACGACACCACGATTCTGAGAGCACGAGAAAGAGACCACTTTTCCGAGACCACGAGAACAACGACAACGCCTGAGAACAAGACCACGATTCCGAGAGGACGACCAAAGCACGAGAACCAGAGGAAGACAACCAGAGAACGAGAACGAGAGTGATGAAATCTGAAACCGTGAAAATGAAAAGGGCGCGCCAAATCTAAAAATTCATTTTTTGGTATTTCCCAGTTTGCTCTCACTTAAGTCAGAAAAGCATTAAAATTTGAAGCTAATGCACAGACACCAGATGGCGTTGTCAAATGAGTGTTAAAAAAAGGGTTTCAACATATCATTTTCCATTAGATTAGCAAAAGGAGGTTTAGGGCGGCAAGAGTTGTGAGGAAACCCTAGGAGAAAAAAAAAAGAAATCCTAAAAGAGGTGAAAGAGAGAACGGAGGTCGGAAGCACTGAGGAAGCCTAGCTGCTGCCGTGAGCAAGGAAGGGACCGATCACTATTGTAGAACCCAAGGAATTCTAAAGCTCTTTAGAAAAGACCAGGTAAGGGGAGTAAACTTTTATTTGTCTGTGTGGGTGTTGGGTTTTGTATTGGGATGATGGGATAACTTTCCACGTTGTTTATGGGTTGTTAAGATTATATCTACGTGTTTCGTTGGTTGAGAACGACTGTTTATTTTTCATGTGATGCATTATAATGAAGCTATTCATGCCACTGGATTGGTTTGATTTTTGGGTGTTGATGAATGTAAAAGTGTGTGCGAATACTCTTGAGTTTGTTTGGGTTGCTTGAACAACATAAACAATGTTGCTCTTGGGGATGATTACGGTGCTACCTAGGTAGACCATAACGTGAGGTGAGCGAGAGTGTGGCTCCTTGCCTTGGTAAGGTAGATGGTGGGAGCACTGGGAAAACCAGTGACGGAGAGAGGCACTTAGGGTGGTCTTCGGGTTTGGGGTGATGGGGAAAAATGAGAAGGGATTGATGGGTCTACGGGAGCACTCGTGACTACATGGAAGGGTAGGGTAGTAAGCATAGGAAGGGTTGAGTTAGAGGGATGAGTGTGTGTGCGGAGTAGGTATCTGTGAGGACGTCCACGGGTTCCATAGTGCAATGGGGAAAGAAAGAATGCATGAAGGGGGGGAAGGTCTCTGGGAAAGATGTTGTGGAGGAGATGAGTAGTCGTGAGTGTATGAGTGTGAGGGTGTTGTAAGAAATGAGAAAGGGAGGGTTAGGATAGAGTAACGGGTATTAGAAGTTTAAGAAGAGAGGGATGGGAAGAGATGTATGGTAACTTATTGAACTTTGGGTTACTGGAGTGTGTGGTTTCTGAAACTGTGAAAGGTAGAGGTGAAGGTAGAGGTCCCTTCATTTTAGTGGTGAGAGAAGTGGGTGGTGAGTTTTAGGTTCTGGGTAGTTAAATTCAAGAGCGATTAAAACATGGGAGAAAGAGTGTGGGAATAGTAGTTAAGGATAAAGAGGCGGGGTTAGGTTTGAGAGGAAAGAACCTTGTGTGTTAAAATCTTGTGTGTTAGAATCTCGGCAGGGGTGGTTCTGTGAGAGTAAGGGAGATTTTTGTTTTCTTTTGTTTATTTAAGGGAAAGAGGAAGTAGTGGGCAAAGAAAGAAATGGGGAAGGTTAACCTCGGGTTTCGCGGAATAACAAAATTAATGTTTGCATGGAGGAGAGAAGGCACGTCCAGGAGTTTCTAAAGCAAAGAAGATTGGATTCTTTATTCTTTTATTAAAAAAAAAAAACAAAAGAAAAAGAAGTTAGAAGTATATTTGTGGTGTCTCGTATTGTGAAGAAAAGTAGAGATCTTAATTGGTTTAGGTGCAGAGGATAATGTAAGTATTATATTAGTAACGTATATATTTATATATATATAAGAATGTGACGTAAGTTTATATATTATATAGTATAATTTTATATATATGTATATTACCGTGGGGTTACGTTACAGGGTAAGCGTTTTCTTATTTTGAAAAAGGAAAATGTTTGTTTGACACTCTTTATTGACATAATTTTGACACAATTTTGACACACCTCCACGTGTCAAAATTCTATTGCATGCCATCAGATTTTGAATAAAAGGGTTTTAAAGATGTGCAGAAGGGTATTTTTGGAAGAATAGTTTTATGAAATTTGAGATTGGCGGTTTAATTTTTCATCCTCTTCACTTCTCGAAACCAAAGTTGCATCTCTCCCATTCTCTCTCCCATTCGGTTCCTCTCTTCATTCCTCTCACACCCATTCGGTTCCTCTCTTCCATTGGTCTCTCGTCTCTCCATTTGTATTCATCCAAACTCTGTTGGTAAGCATTATTTCGCGTTTTGCGTTTTGCGTTTTGGGTATTGTTTGGTTTTTGCATTTCACTCATTAGAGTTTTCACTCTATATCGCATTGTTTGGGTTGGGGAGGGTTTTTGTGTTT
>NC_028356.1:17499089-17503431 GCF_000741045.1 Vigna radiata var. radiata | reverse complement strand
ATTATGTGTGTAGGTGATTTGTATCACACCCCATGATGGATTAGGGGAGCACCAATGCTTCAAACATCACCTAACTTTCAGTTGCTGAAGTTTTTGGTGGAAAAAACAGAATGGTAATCGTTTACAGGGCCTTGTAAACGATTACCCGAGTCTGGTTGCATATTTGCATGTCCTGTTGCACTGTAGGAACCACCAGTGCACACCTAAGGGACCACTGGTCAATTTTTGAGTTTTTAAGCCCAAGACCACTGGGTTTTGACTCCAAATACTGATTATGTGTGTAGGTGATTTGTATCACACCCAATGATGGATTAGGGGAGCACCCATGCTTCAAACATCACCTAACTTTCAATTGCTGAAGTTTTTGGTGGAAAAAACAGCATGGTAATCGTTTACAGGGCCTTGTAAACGATTACCTGTGTCTGGTTGCATATTTGCACGTCCTGCTGCACTGTAGGAACCACCAGTGCACACCTGAGGGACCACTGGTCAATTTTTAAGTTTTTATGCCCAAGACCACTGGGTTTTGACTCCAAATACTGATTATGTGTGTAGCTGATTTGTATCACACCCCATGATGGATTAGGGGAGCACCCATGCTTCAATCATCACCTAACTTTCAGTTGCTGAAGTTTTTGGTGGAAAAAACAGAATGGTAATNGTTTACAGGGCCTTGTAAACGATTACCCGAGTCTGGTTGCATATTTGCACGTCCTGCTGCACTGTAGGAACCACCAGTGCACACCTGAGGGACCACTGGTCAATTTTTGAGTTTTTAAGCCCAAGACCACTGGATTTTGACTCCAAATACTGATTGTGTGTGAGACTTATCTTCTATGTCATTTGTATGATAATCTTTGTTATTTTTTCAGTCAATCACATTGGTTTTTCAATGACAAAATAAATCCAAAGGATTTCATTACAATAAGATCAGGTCCAACATAACATTAATAAAAATATTACATTCATGACATGACATATGTAATACTTTTGACCTCCATTACAAAAGATATACCAAAAGATAACACGAATCCATTAAAGACAATTACATTGTCACCTACAGAACGAAATATAAATGAAACATATGTAACATTAGTCCTTAAACTTCAGGTTGTTTGGATGATGATGATGCTTCGTCAGTTGGCGAAACAAATTTGCGGAGGATGACTGCCACATCGACATTGTTTTCTGCCCGCATCAGAAGTCGAATGACAAGTTTTGGCGTTTCCTTCACAAGGGCAAGTGTTGGAGGATAAATATCTGGTAGGAAAACCTTCAACGTGCAAACATACATGGTTGAAAAATAGTGACGCACCGTCAACTGCTCAACCAAAACAAATCAAATGTAAACACAGAACCAAATTAGAAACAAACCTAAAAGGGGTCGAAAAACCCAGAAAGAAACCAAAAACAAAGAACACAAGACCCCAAAACAATTACACAAAACACAAAAACACACTACCTTTACCACAACATCAACAACGACGAACATAAATCAAAAACCCTAAACAAAAAAACACTAAACCCTCACCACAACATCCAGAACGCAACACCACAAATCAAAAACCCAAAACTCAACAACGCAAACCCAAAACCCAACAACGCAAAACAAAAACCCAAAAGTCGAACAACACAAAAACCCAAGTANCCTAACAAAAAACCCAAAACCCAACAATGCATTTACCTTCCTACAANGAAGCTGTTGTTCGGGACTTTCCATTTCCACCAAACNNCGACAACGGAGAACCAAAAACCAAANGTCACACAGACCAACCAGGGGGCAACCACAAGGGAGGGAAGAACGAAATGAGAGAGAGAACGAAATCTGAGACAAAACGCAATGGAACAGGCAAAAGGGTATATTTGGAATGAAAAATTTTCCAAATTCTATTCATTTTGGTTCACAGATTTTAAAAAAAAAAAAAAACAACCAATGCCAGCTTGACACGTGTGTGTGTCAAAACTGTGTCAAAAAAGTTGTGTTAAAATAACGGGATCCTTTGAAAAAGGGGTTTGTTTTCTTTCAAAGCAAAAGTAATGTTTCTTCAAAAGTTACATCACGTAACTTTCCTCTGTAGGTTGATATTATTTTTAGCTTTCTTTACGAGGGATGAAATTTTAAGAGGGTGTACTTTTCTTATGGGTCTCATTAGGATGTTATATTTAACACTCACTTCAAATGGAAGTGACGAAAATTGCTTGGTCGCAGAGAAAGAATTATTTTATTTCTGTTTTCTTTTTTTGTTTTGGGTATTTCGTAACATGGTTTGATTCATTACGTGCTTAATGAGTTTTTTTGAGGCATGGACTACTGATAAATATATACTTGTAACTATGTGATGAACCGGAAGTGTTATTATTGAATTATGGTGATTGAACGATTATTATGGTCTAGTAAAATATTGATAAGTTAACGCTGTTATTGAGATTAAGAGTGAAATTTATTGAGAATGAGTATCGATATGTGGTTGTGAATATGAAATTATGTTATTTCCTTGTAGTGTGGCCAGTCATGGAAGAACTTTTCGTATTGTGGTATGGTAATAATGTTTTGGACTCTTGTTAGAGATAGTAATTCGAGTGTCACTTCCTTCTGCGGGAGGATGTGGATGTCTCGCCCAAATGACTTCGGCTCGTGTTGAGTATAGTGCTCAGTGGGTGCGCCTAACCAAAATTTTTACTCGTAAGTACTTGAGAAGTCGGGGAGATATGTCAGAAGTTGCGATGGAAGACGACTCGAATTGCCCTGTTTTGCGGAACAGGTAATGACGCCATAGTAGAAGGAAACGACATTGAATGATGAATGTTTTGGCTATGTAATGTTGTGATGAAATATATTGTGTGGTTATATAATCTGTGGTTAATATAATTATTGTATATTCTATGTTACGATACTTTTGGTTGCTCACCCTTGTTTGATTGTCATTGTGCTTTCCACCTGCGATGATCGTACTTGTACGGGAGTAGATGGTAGTGCAAGTAAGGCCGGTATGAAATAGTTGACGAGAGCTGGGAGTCTAAGTTCGGGATGAATTCTTATTTTGTGAATTTACTTTGAGTTTTAAACTTGGTTTCATGTAAAAGCTACAATTCGAAGTTTTTGTTTTGTTGAACTATATTATAAACGTTTGTTTACTTCCGCATTTTAATTATTGGATTTATGTTAAAAAAATTGAGAATATTGTTGTGAATTGTGATTTCGATATAAATATTTTTTTTTTTATTTCTGTTACTCGTGATACTCCGTTAGGGGTGTTACACGGCCCGGTCCAAAAGAATTAAAACGGAGCAGAAATAGGGTCCGATCCACGTGAAATCACGCTCAACCATCGTAAGGTGCTCGCCCAAGCGTGAATCAAGGGTTCTGTAAGCCTTGGACGCCAGTTTTGGACACCTGAGCTACGAGCGTCCGTCGCCCAGGCGTCGGATTCGTCGCCCGGGCGACCAGCGTTGTTTCTGACCTCGCTGATTTTCGCTCCTGTCGCCTGGGCTTTGGGTTTCCTCCCTTTTTGGTGCCTTTTTGACCCCTTTTGAGCTCCTATTTCATGGCTTTTCACTTCTTCTTCCAGTATTGCTTCAATGTCCGTCAAAACAAGGGGAATTTGTTAGAAAATGGTTAAAATCAACCTCAACTCTCTTATTCACACAATTTACTGAAAATATATGAGTTCAAGCAAGTTTCTTAGTGAAAAAGGGTGTTTTTAGTATCAAAATCATATAGTAAATAACGGTATTTTCATCCGTTATCAGAACCCCAAACTTAGAACTTTTCTTGTCCTCAAGCAAACAAAATGCAGCTCAGCTTTTTCAAAACAATCTCTACAATGACTCAACCTTTTCCAAAGACTTTTTCAAGACAAGAAATCACTTTTATCAATTTCAATATAAGACTTCAGTCAAGATGTGCAGATGTTTCAATGTATTTTCAATAGATGCTGTCTTTAAGAGTGATCAATCAACCAAGCAGAGATGCAATTAGAAATTTAGAGAACTATTCCTCACCAGAGAAAGTGTTTCACTCAAGCAATCAATCATATCTCTCAACACAGGTTTTCTCTAAAGTTGAAATTCCACTTGTTTTGACTGATTAAATTTGTGCATTGCATTCGCTTAGTTTGCAAATTTTGAAGACCAAATTAGCCTTCGCTTAGTTGGGTGATTCTTGTCAGATTTGGATTAGAGTAGTGTGAACTTGTCGTTAATCTATGATTGGAAGCATAATAATTGAGTTAATGACCAACCGTTTTTATTCTGTATTTGATTCCATTTTGCATTTCTGTTTGCATCCCTATTTTAATTTAATTCATCCGCATTCACAAACTTTTCAACAACCCCCCCCCCC
>NC_028356.1:17495445-17499069 GCF_000741045.1 Vigna radiata var. radiata | reverse complement strand
CCCACTTCGTGTGAGACCTGACTCTCAAACTACAGTTTGGTCCTTGAGAGATTACCTAGGAGTCACTTCCTAGTACTATACTGCATTCTTTTATGCACAATCAAATTTGTATGGGTTGCGACACCCATCACGCTGAGCTTTGAAAAGCCCAAGCGTGGTCTGCGCTGCAACCGTTCAGCGGTGCGTGTTAAAAATCTCTTCCTCTTTTTTTTGCCTCGTTTTGTGTGATCGAACCCTGTAGCACTTGATTTCGACCTTCAATGTTTCAATTACATGCCTTTCCCCTCTCAAATGCAACATTCAAACATATAATGCACTTAGAACAGAGTTAAAAACAATAAATAATCAACTGGGTTGCCTCCCAGGTAGCGCTTGTTTAACGTCACGAGCCTGACCCAAACCTTTCTAGCACTCATCAGTAAGTGCCTCCCAACACCTTTTAGTAGGTTTAATTACCTGTATCTTTCAGTAGATACATAAAATTTAGCATCCCTTAGTAGATGTTACCCAAAAATTGTTTAAAAATGCAAAAATTACATGTCCAAAATAAAAATAAAAAAATTGTTTTACAGCAATTGGGATTCATTCAAATACTATCATGTCTTCTCATCCCAATTATGGTCTTCATCAACCCAACTCATCAGTTTTCCTTTCTCCACTCTTCTGATTGCTTTGGAGTATGGTCTTCTAATCTTCACTACTCCTTCTTCTTCAAGCTTGTTCACAATCCACTTTCTATTTTTGAATCTTACTTTTGAACCAAGTAGAAGTGGTGTGTCCTCTGAGTGGATTGTTCCTCCTTTATCTACCTCTTCCTCCTTAAGTACCTGCAAAATATTACAACTGTGAGTATCAGTACCTGTGCTTTCTTCACTTGCATCTTCTTTTTTCAACTTTTTGACTCTGTCTCTTTTCCTTATTCTCAATTTGTTTGAGCCATTATATGTTAGCACATGTTCTTGATCTCTTAACATCATCCTTCCGTCATGGATACGCATCACCATTTTAGAAGTCCTCATAAAAGGTCTTCCCAAAATCAATGGAATTATCCCATCATTCTCCATATCCACAACTACAAAATCGATCAAGAACTCTAGCTGCTCAATACGAACAATTGCATCCTCCACCCTACCAACTGGCTTTTTAACAGAACCATCTGCAACTGTTAGAGAAATATTAGCTGGTTTTAATACTAGCCCTTTAATCTTTTTCAGATAACTCAAAGGTATCATATTAATGCTAGATCCAGAATCTATCATAGCTTTTCCTATATCCACATCAATAATAACAAGTGGAAGAGTCAACCATCTTGGATCCTTCATTTTCGGTGGATGATGTTTCTTTCTAGGCTTAATAGAAATTTCCTGTTCTTCTTCATCAAGATCTATCACTTCTCCAAGATAATATTTTATTCTCTTGGAGTAAACAAGAATTTGAGGAAGAGTTTGAGTTAAAGAAACAACAGTCACCTGGTTAAAAATTTCCCTGAATGGCTCATAGTGACTCCCTCTTTCCTCATTCTCTCTCTTCTCTTTTTCTCTTTCAAATTTTTTTTCCAACCACTCTTCTTCTCACTCTTCCTCACTGCTCTCGATCTCCACATTCTCACTCATCTCTTCATCTTCCTCCTCACTACTTTCTATCTTAATAACTTCCCCTTCTGCTTTTCTTTTGCTCTTTGTCACAACAACTTTGCACTCCTATTTAGGGTTAACATTAGTATTAGCCCTAAATTGATTCTTTTCTGTGATCTTTACCCTCTGTGACAGTTGACCACTTTGCATCTCCAAAGATCTGAAACTGGCTTGGTTACTTGCTTGTGGAGACTCATAAACCTTCAAAAATTTGTCAAATCTATCACTAAAGCCTCTGACACTCTCTGTCAACTGGTTCACCTGTTGCCACAAAAGTGAGGGTTGTTGCGGCCTGTTATTAAGGAAGCCTCCTGATTGCCCAGATGGGTTATTTTGAGATTACCCAATACTAGGATGGTTTTTCCAACCTTGGCTAGAATTTCCATGGTTGAAAATTCCCTCCCTATACTGGAACTGGTTACCCATATAATTAGCCTCCTGTTGCATATTTTCTTGCACAGCACATTAACCATTAATATGGTCACCACCACAGAAATCACACAGTTGTTGAGTTTGGGAGACATTCCTAATCTTCTTTGGAAGCTGAGATAGGATCTTCGTCAAGTTATCAAATTTTTGTGTAAGAAGATGATTTTGAGCTAGCATGGCATCATCAGCAGGCAAATGCAAAACTCCCCTCTTCTGTACTGGTGTGCCCCTCTCATTGTATGTATCCTTTTCATTGGCATCCATACTCTCGATCAAATCATAGGCTTCATCCTCAGTCTTCCTCTTTATGTCACCTCTAGTTGAGGCATTAAGCATCATCTTCGACTGAGTGTTTAGACCTTCAAGGTTTGCAAGAACTAGAGTGGTATTGTCAAAACCATGGACTGACGTCTCCTCAATAGGCCTTTAAATCCTTCCCAAGCTTGACCGAGAGTTTCTTCCATGTCCTGTATAAATGAAGAGATCTCCAACCTTCCTTGGGTGGCTTTTGAGTGTGGGAAATATTTATTCACAAATTTTGATGCCACAGCCTCCCACATAGTAAATGTTCCTTCTGGAAAGGAGTTTAACCATGTCTTAGCATTACCTCCCAATGAGAAAGGAAACAGGATAATGTTTACTCGTTCATCCGATATTCCAGTCATCTTTATAGTAGTGCAAATTTCACTGAATGTTGTCAAATGATCATAAGGGTTCTCATTTGACAAACCATGAAATTGGTTGCCCTGTACAAGATGAATTAACGCAGGATTCATCACCATGTTAGTTGTATTATCTGTTGGCATGGCTATACTTGTGAAGTGGAATGGGCCCATAACATTAGATGCATCACCAAGTGTGCGTCTAGGAGGAGGTTGCTCATTTGCCATCTCTTCAGAATCTAGTGTACGAGCTTTTGGTGAGGGTTGTAACAATCTTTCAGGAGAAGGAAACAACTCCCTAGATGGGTGTCTGACTCTTCTTCCTCTCCTATCTAATATTCCTTCAAGAAGCGGTTGCTGATTTTTCTTACTTCTAATATGAATAGCTTCCTACATACACAAGAAACAAATACCCTAGAAGAACTTTTTATAAAAAAAATAAAAATAAATCAATAAAACAAAAACACAATATATAAAAACAAGTCAAATTCAATCAATTTACACTACTAGAAAAGTTAAACCACGAGTCCCCGGTAGTGGCGCCAAAAACTTGTTAAGTCCCTTGCAAGTGTACCAGATCGTTATCAAGTAATATATAAACGGTAAGTCTGAGTATCGTCTCCCAAAGGACTCTTAGGCCTTATCTTTCATTTAAATTTATCTTATAAGACTTGTAAAGAAATAAACATGGATGAATGGAGTTGTTGAGGTTTACAATTTACCTGTTCATTCTTTAGAGTCAGAATGCATTAACCACGTTGCAGGAAGTACACTTGAATCTGACTTGCAGGAACCCACTCTTGAGCTGAAACAGCTCCCAGAAAACCTCAAGTACGTGTACTTGGAGGATGATGAGAGGAAACCGGTGATCATTTCTACCTCCCTTGATTCTGTTCAAG
>NC_028356.1:17487481-17495045 GCF_000741045.1 Vigna radiata var. radiata | reverse complement strand
CGGTGCATGCTTAGCATTTTCAGCGACTTTCTTGAGAGTTGCATAAAGGTGTTTATGGATGACTTTACTGTTTATGGATCCTCTTTTGATGCATGTTTAGATAGTCTGGAAAAAGTTTTGAAAAGATGCATAGAAACAAACCTTGTTCTCAATTTTGAGAAATGTCACTTCATGGTTGAACAAGGTTTGGTTCTAGGGCATATCATTTCTGAAAAGGGAATTGAGGTAGACCCTGCTAAGGTATCTGTGATTTCGCAGTTGCCTTACCTCTCTTGCGTGCGAGAGGTGCAATCTTTTCTTGGACATGCAGGTTTCTACAGGTGCTTCATCAAAGATTTCAGCAAGAAGGTGCTTCCCTTGTCCAGACTGCTGCAGAAGGATATTGGCTTTGCTTTTGATGACAGATGCAAACAGGCGTTTGATTGCCTGAAGGAAGCTTTGACCACCACCCCGATCATTCATGCACCGGATTGGACAACCCCATTTGAGCTCATGTGTGACACGTCTAACTATGCATTGGGGGCTGTCCTAACACAGAAGATTGACAAGCTGCCTAGAGTGATCTACTATGCTTCCCGCACTTTGGATGCTGCCCAAGCTAACTACACCACGATTGAGAAAGAGTTGTTGGCAATTGTTTTTGCCCTTGATAAGTTTAGGTCGTATTTGCTTGGATCTCCTGTTATTGTGTGTATTGACCATGCAGCTCTGAAGTTTCTGTTGAAAAAGGCTGAGTCAAAGCCTAGATTGATTAGGTGGATGCTACTACTCCAGGAGTTTGACTTGCAGATTAAAGACCAGAGTGAAGCACAGAACTTGGTCGTAGACCACCTCAGCAGGATTGAGAGAGCTGAGGATCAGGCTCATGTTTTGCCCATCCAGGATGACTTTCCTAATGAGAGTTTGTTAATGATTTCTTCTTCTCACCCTACTCCTTGGTTTGCACACATTGTGAATTATTTGGTTGCTTCTGTTTTTCCTCCCTTAGCATCACGTGCTCAGATTGCTAAAATTAANAGTGATGCTAAGTATTATGTTTGGGATGACCCATATCTGTGGAAGTTGTGCAGTGACCAGGTTACCAGGAGATACATTCCGGACCATGAGATTGACTCGATCCTGCAGTTTTGTCATGCCTCCTCACCTGGTGGTCATCTGGGGATATAGAGAACAGCTCGCAGGGTGCTTGACTGTGGTTTCTATTGGCCTTCCATCTTCAAAGATGCGGAGAGGATTTGTAGCACCTGTGAGCCGTGTCAGAGAGCAGGAGGACCTATTTCACAGAGACAAGAGATGCCCCAACAACCTATGCTGTTCTGTGAAGTGTTTGATGTCTAGGGTATAAATTTCATGGGTCCTTTTCCTGTTTCTTTTGGTTTCTCTTATATTCTCCTTACTGTGGATTATGTTTCAAAATGGGTGGAAGCTAAAGCCACCAGGACTAATGATGCTCGGGTTGTTGTAGATTTTGTTAGATCTCACCTCTTTTGCAGGTTCGGAGTGCCTAGAGCCATTGTTAGTGATCAGGGNACCCATTTTTGCAACAGATCCATGCAAGCCTTGCTCAAGAAATATGGGGTGACGCACAGAGTTTCTACACCTTACCACCCTCAAACAAATGGGCAGGCTGAGATCTCCAACAGGGAGATTAAGAGGATTTTGGAGAAGATTGTCCAGCCCAACAGGAAGGATTGGAGCAATAGGTTGGACGATGCTCTTTGGGCCCACAGGATTGCCTACAAAGCACCCATTGGGAAGTCTCCCTATCGGGTTGTCTTTGGAAAGGCATGTCATTTACCAGTTGAGATTGAGCATCGGGCATATTGGGCTGTGAAGATTTGCAACTTCTCCATTGACCAAGCTGGAGAGGAAAGGAAGTTGCAACTGAATGAATTGGATGAGATCCGATTGGAGGCCTATGAGAATTTGAAGTTCTACAAAGAAATGACCAAGAGGTTCCATGATAGTTCTATTGTTAGAAAGGACTTCGAGGTTGGCCAGCAGGTTTTGTTGTATAACTCTAGGCTCGGCCTCATGGGTGGTAAGTTGAGATCAAAGTGGATTGGACCTTTTGTTGTGACTAATGTTTATCCTTATGATGATGCAGTAGAGATACAGGATCCATCTGCAGCTACTAGCTTCAAGGTGAACGGGCATAGACTGAAGCCTTTCCTCAACAATCCTTCTTTATTGGATGCAGTGGTGGAGGAGACGTCTTTGGTCTACTCCACCTACCCTCCCAGCTGACTCAGGGAGTTTCTTTTCTCCTTCCCTCCTCACTTTTATTGCACTTTGTCTGTATCTGATGATTGTTCTAATTGTTGATCTGTTGATTGTGACACACTGAGGACATTGTGTTGTTTAAGTGTGGTCTAGTAGGGGAGGCTGTTCTTTGTTTAGATTTTGTTTTCTAGTGAACTTTGTTGAGTCTTGTGTACAGTTTTGCATGTTTTTTGTGAATTCTGGACTGTGATTAGGTTGTTTGTTTCCCTTCACTGCATTGATACTCTGTTTTGTTGGACTCCTTACTCTTCTTGACTTGGAAGATAATCATGATGTTTGAGAGTTGGATTAATTGTGACCAATTACCTGTGTGAGATTTGAGCCATTTGATGATCTTTGTTGTGTGTGATATGTCTCTAGATTGCTTGCACATTTGCCTTGGCTTGACTTTGTTGTTAATTCTTGATTCATGAGCATGTTTGAAAATGATAAAGGCATTTTGTTGATTGAGCCTCTCTAGCTAGATAGCCTACCCTGTTATGATCTCTTTGTTAGCCCCCTTGGGCCTATACTTCCCCTATTTCTTTGTTTTCAAGCTCATACCATAGCCTAAGTGAAAAACCATGATTACCTGAACCTTAGGGAATTTTGGAGCTTTGGAATTGTTTTGGGAATAAGTGTGGTCTCTTAGGAGTTGCAGATGAATTGGCTAGTGAGTCCTCTTCTTGCGGTTGCATTGTAAATATCATGTATCTTGTCTTTTGAATTGTATGTTGAATAGAAAAAGAAAAGAGACAAGATGAAAAAAAAAAGAAAAAATACAGAAAAATGAGGAAAATTAAAAAAATTGTGTGAATAATGGAGTCAAGAAGAGGATTGAATTAGAGGTTTTGGGTGTGATTTGACTTTGTTTACAGTTGTTCCCCATTGCTCCTCTGTTCCTTTCGGTTTATAGCTTCTTATCCAGATGTATCCTCCCTTGTCCTTGGCCCCATTACAACCATGAAAAGACCTTTTNATTTGAACATGCATATGTGTTTGAGTGTTGATATTAGAGGCTTGCCAAGTCTATCTGTGTGTGCTTTCTTGAGTGCATTGAGTGACATCGATTTACCTTAAACACTTGAGAGAGACACTGATTGTGTGCATCTGTGACGCTCTGTTGCTCTTCATTCATCTCTTGAACTGATTGACTGTTTTCCATGAACTGAATTGTTTGGATGATTCTGTGAGTATCTGCTTTCATTGCTTTTGTCTTGGATACTGTCCACTTCCTTTCACTGTCTAGATTTTGTGAGAATTGTGCAGCTCTGTTTCTATTTTGTGAGTCTTTGTTGTCTATCTGTCGAGTCTGTGTCACCTCCATGATGTTTGAGTAGTTCCCTGGTTTTCGTCTTGGTTTTGCCCAGGAGTGCAAAAGACTAAGTGTGGTCTATTTTGATGAGTGGTTATTTCTTGAACTATATTTAGTTTATTGCACTTAAATAAACTAGGGAATTGTGCTTAATTGTCTGTTATTTCCCCGTTTTCCGAATTTTGCTTAATTTGGTTGGAAATTTGTAATTGTGCTAATTTGGGTTTTCTGAGCTGATTAAGTGTATTTTGGTTGTAGGGAAATTTTGGGAAACATAAATTGGAGCATTAGGGATGGTGGCATAATTATTCAAGACTCAACATTTAGCCATTTCCATTTTTATAAAGTTGTAATTTCGTTTTTTTTAGAAACCTTAATTAGATTAAGTGCATTTAGGCCCTTTTGTGGCAAATTTTGTAGAAGCCCAATGTGTGGGACACTTGGCACCAAAACCCTAGGTTTTTAGGAGGTGGACCCCACCTATTTTGTGATGTTGGACGGTATTTCCTAGGGCATTGTCGAACACACAAATAACTCTCTTCATTCCACACTTTTGCTTTGGCTTTGCATGTATGAACTCTCTCTTGGGAGCCTTGGGTGCCATTTTCGTTTTTGAGCTTGAATGGATTAAGATCACGTTTTTCTTCTTCTAATGTTTGCAACAATGTTTGTTCTTGCTTGATGGAATGAAGCTATACCATTTCTCTCTTTAGATTTTCGTTTTGAAGGTTGAATGCTTGAGTTTGGAGCTTATTCTTTGTTTTTTCATGGTGGTTTCTTTGATGGAAGGGAGACCCATTGTTCATTTCGGTTTTCTCATCATTTTGCTGCAGTGAATTCGAATTTATCTTGAGTTTCTTGGTTTGGAGGATGAAAATGGAGTTGTTGTCAAGTTTGGTAGTGAAAAAGGCTTAAGTTGGTGCATGGGTATTGGGTTCTTGAACCATTTTCTTCTAGCATTTTGTTTTTGATGTTTGGAAGCCTATTTTGAGCTGGACTTTTTTATTGTTGATGGTGGCTGGATGGTAATGCAAGGGAAGATAAAGGTTTGGTTTTGTTTTGGTCAAAAAGTTGAAGCAAAATGAGTGGTGAAGTTGGATTTATGAAGGTGGAACTTGGTTTTGCTATGCTTGTGTTAATTTGCATTTGAACTTGGGTTTCTTTGTGTGTTCTCGGTAATGGAGAATGGAAGGAACAATTTGAATGTTGCTTGTTGAAGAAAAACCAAAAAAAGTGGTGCAAGGAGAGAGAATGCTTCATTTAATTCTTTACCCGATTTGGCCAAGCATAGTATGAGCACATTTTCTTAGAATGAAGATTTCCATTTTGGTCTTGTCTTTTGCTAGCAATATGGCCGTGAGATGCTTGAAGAATGGGAGGTTATTGTGATTGTTTTCCCTTGCCTTGACTTTGCACATGTGGCATCTTGAAAGAAGAGAGTAAAGCACCCCTTTGAGTTGTGGACATTTTAGAAGCATTCTTTGCACCCAACAATTGCCTTTTTCACGTGAATTGCTTGGCTTGGTGTGGTTTCCATTTTATTTTGCTACATGCAAGGAGTGGTGGACGGTTTTGAATGATATGGAAGGCACATGATTGTTGTCTTGAAGTATGGTGCATATGAGACAAAGAGTCAACACATCTTGCATGGTTCATTTTAGGAAGAAAGTCAAGAATTGAAGTTGGGCCTTGGTGGACTAGGAGCTCACAGCCCAAGGGGGTTTTCTCAAGCTAATTGCACTTTTAATTTCATTTGGTAGATGAATATTGGTCACATAATTGATGGATTAAAAAGCATGTTTAACTACCCCTTTGTTTTGCATTAATTTACATAGTAGGATTAGTTGCTTTTGATGTCTCTAATTTAGTGTTGCATTTTATAGTCTTACTTGTGTTTAGATAATTGTTTGTTGAAATGTTGGGATTAGCATTTTATTTTACCTTGATGTTTTCTAACTTACACAATTGAGTTTAATGTCCATTTGTTTTAATTTAGTTATTTGTATTCGCAAAAACACTTTTCAACCCCCCCCCTTTTTTTGTGTTAGACTTGACTCTGAACCGCAGTTGGTCCTTGAGAGACGACCTAGGGGTCATTCCCTAGCATTATACTGCATTTCTAAATTGCAATCAAATTTTTATGGGCCGCGACACCCATCACGTACTCTATTCAAGCCTTACACCGAATCATTCAAGAACTTTAAAGACCAGTTTTTCAAGGTCGTTATCACCGCAGCCGGTCGTAAGGATTTCTTTGACCCGGAGGGTTCCCCTTTGTTTCCCCTGTATTGGACGGAGAATCCTCGCAAGATGAATGCTCTTACTAAGCGGGAGTTGGAAATGGAGGATTTCTGTGTGGTAGTTATTATTGACACCCTCTCACGCCGTGTCCCCGCCCGTTGCTTGGTCGATTGCATTCCTTTCGAGGATTGCGCTCAGAGAGCGCTCGGTATGTGATCCATTCCATTTTCTGTTTTTAGTGGGGTCGTAACTTAGCAGAATTTTTTATTTTCTTTCAGATTGTATGGCTCGGCTCCTTGCCGCCAAGAAGGCCTCGGCTCGGGCTGCTAGTTTCGGCCAAGAGCAAGCCATCCCTCCTCCTATGCGTCCTCCTCCTTCCGCACGGGTGACAGTCGCCTCCTTCAGACCCCAAACGGGTGCGGCCAGTAGCGCGAATTTGCCCAAGGCTTCCCCTATCCTGATTGGGGAAGGTACCTCCGCTCCCGTCCAAGTTCGTTTTGCTGCCCCTCCAGCCGATCGGTCGACCGCAGCTGCCAACAATCCTGTAATCGAAGTGGTTTCCGAGTCGGCTGCATTCATGGCGTCTGCTCACAAGAAGAGGAAATCTTGAAAAGGAAGCAAGTCTTCATCCAAGAGGTGCCGTCGTGAGGGCAAAGAGTCGGTCGTTCCTCTCCTGGGTGGTGTCTTTAGCCCTGAGTACAACGTGAGTCGGTTCATTGATTTCCATAGGGGACCGGCCTATCTTGCTATGTTGGAATCGTTGTCGGGCCGTGCCATGCTGGATTTCGTATTCGAGATGGCCTCCCGAACGGCCTCGATGATCGGATATATTCGCGAGTTCGGCGACATCCGAGGGTCTGGAGAGGTGAAGAGCCTCCTGTTGAAGGGGGAGGAAAAGATCACGGCTTTAGAGGCAGAGCTGGCGAGTGCGAAGAAAGCCTTGGAGGAAGAGAAGTAACGGGCGGCCGAGGGCGCAACAAAGCTCGAAGAGGCTGCCAAGCGCTTAGAAGAAGAAAAGACCGCCAAAGCCAACCTAGAGGAGGAGTGTAAGCAACTTAAGCTGGCGGCTACCGAGCAGAGGGAGATTAAGCGAAGGCTTCAGGGGAGAACTGTGGAGCTGCACACTGAGTTGAAAACCGTCCGAGCGGAGTTGAAAACCGCTGAAGAGAAAATATCCGCTCTTAACGATAGCTTGGTGGCCGAGCATGAGGATGGTTTCTACAAAGCCCTCCGCCAGGCTGAAGTGTTGCTCAATGTGGAAAAGCCTCTTGAGCTTGGCTTTGATTTGTACAAAGATGTGTATGGGGGTGTCTTGATAGATATCGAACCGCCGAGAGAGGCGGTCGCTGAGCCTGAGGGTGTGGCCGAGGTTGTTGCTGGTTCGGCTAGCGATACTCCAAAAGATGTAAGGGTTTAGATTATAGGTTTAAGTTGTTTTTTTTTGTTTGGGAATTCATTCTCCTACCGGCCGGACGGTAAACAGCGTGATGTGCTGTTTACTTTTCCATCCAATTATATCATTTTTTGTATCCCCTCCTTTTTGATTAATAAAACTTCTTTTACTTCTCGCTATTAGACGCATTTTCTTTTCTTTTTTTTTTAAGTTTTGAATAATCCCATTCTTTGGTTTGGTCTTTCGCTTGGGGGTCGCCGGGCAGTGCCCTTCACCGCCCGACCAAGTTGGCAAGATAGTTCCATTCGCCAACTTGGACCTTTCGCTTGGGGTCGGCGGGCAGTGCCCTTCAC
>NC_028356.1:17460734-17487061 GCF_000741045.1 Vigna radiata var. radiata | reverse complement strand
TCCATTCGCCAACTTGGACCTTTGCTGGAGGTCGGCGGGCAGTGCCCTTTACCGCCCGGCCAAGTTGGCAGGATAATTCCATTCGCCAACTTGGATCTTTGCTTGTGAACGAAGGTAGATTAATCGGATCATGTGGAAACGTCTTATCGTTCATTAAAGTACGGGAGAAGCTACATGAAAGGCATTACATATTAACTGAAATAAAGCTTAAGATGAGACGCATTCCAAGTATTGGTGACATGGCGGCCGTCCAATTTGGTGAGACGGTACGCACCATTGCCCAGGGATTCTACAATCTTGAAGGGGCCTTCCCATTTAGCGGCTAGCTTGCCATGCGTGGCTATACGTCGTGCTTCCCCTGCCTTTCTCCAGATGAGGTCCCCTTCCTGGAAGTTCCGTGGCGCACCTTCATATTATACTTCCGTTCTATCATTCGTCGACAAGCCTCTGCCCTCAAAACCACTCGGTCACGCCGTTCGTCGATTGTGTCTAATTCCACTCTTAACTCTTGGTCGTTCAGCTCGAGGTCCTCCATATTCCTTCGTAAAGAGGGTTCTCCTAACTCGACTGGCAACATGGCATCGGTTCCGTATGTTAAGTTGAAGGGGGGTTTCACCGGTGGTGCCATGTGGTGTACACCGGTATGCCCATAGGACTTCTGGGAGCTCGTCCACCCACGTTCCTTTCTTTTCTCCCAAGCGCCTTTTAAGCTCTACAACAATGGCTTTATTCATGGCTTCTGCCTGGCCGTTGGTCTGAGGATGTTCTACTGAGCTCGTTACGTGCCTTATTCCCAGTCCCTCGAAGAATCTTTCCAGCTTCCGGTCAATAAACTGTCGCCCGTTGTCGGTAATAACCGTCCGGGGTATTCCGAACCTTCAAATTAGCTTCCAGCAGAATTTCTGAACCTGAGAGGCGGTAATGGTGGCTAGTGGCTCCGCTTCAACCCATTTGGTAAAGTAGTTGACGGCCACCAATAAAAATTTTCTCTGGGCGAATCCAGGCGAGAAAGGCCCGACAATGTCCATTCCCCATTGGGCGAACGACCACGGGGAGACGATCGTGTGGAGTGTATGAGACGGAGCATGGTGGTTGTTGCCATGAGCCTGACATTGGATACATCGTCGCGTAAATTGAACTGCAACACTTTCCATCGTCGGCCAGGAATACCCTGCCCGTAGAATCCTCGCCTTTAACGTTCGTCCTCCGGTGTGGAACCCACAAACCCCGTTGTGTAATTCATCCATTACATATTGGGTCTCTTCCCCGGCCAGACACTTGAGCAAGGGTGTTGAGAAACCTCTCCGGTACAAATCACCTCCGATTATTGTGAATCTAGCAATCTTTTTTGTCTCGCCTGGACGCAGGGTTTCACCGTGGTCATGTTTATTGATCAGCCCTCGGATCTCCGTTCTCCAGTCGGCGACATCGTTCGTCGCGATAGCGTGACACTCGACCGAGGGCTGTAGGAGGACTTGGCGGATGATGGTCATCAACTGTCCTTTCTCCTTTCTGCTCCCAGGGGATGTGCTGGATCTTCACGCTCTCGAAGTCCTTGATTAGGGTAGAGGCCTGGTGGTAGTATCGGAGGAGATGGTCTTCCCTAACTTGGAAATCGCCGTTCATTTGCCCTACGACTAATTGTGAATCAGTTCGGCAAGTTACCCTATGGGCTCCCATATCTTTGGCCAGTTGCAAGCCGACTAATAACGCCTCGTATTCTATCTAATTATTCGACGTTTTGAACTTGAAGATGAGGGAGTGTTCCAGTAAGAATCCATTTGGTCCCTCAAGGACTACTCTGGCTCCACTGACCGTCCGGCCAGACGCGCCGTCCACGTACAAGTTCCATTTTCCTCTTGGGCGGCCAAAGGCATTTCTACTGCGAAGTCAGCCAAGTGATGACCCTTCACCGATCCTCACGGTTCATACTTTATTCCAAATTCGGATAATTCTACCGCCCATCCTACCATTCTCCCGGCCAGATCGGGTTTTCTCAATATTTTCGAGATAGGATGGCCTGTGCGAACCACTACCTGATAGCTTTGGAAGTAAGGCCTGAGTCTTCTAGAGGCGTGCAGAAGGGATAAAGCTACCTTTTCCACCTGTTGGTACCTTGTTTCGACCACGGTGAGCGTCCTGCTGACAAAGTAAATCAGCTTTGGGGTAGGCAATACTTGCAAGAGAACGACACTAACAGAAGCGTCAGAGATGCCTAGGTAAATCTGGAGCTCTTCGCCTGGAGTGGGTCGGTTCATGATCGGTGGTTGGGTGAGTATTCTCTTAATTTCGCGAAATGCCGCTTCACAGTCCTCATCCCATACGTTAGCTGACGTCTTCTTCATCTTCCTTAGTATCAGACTGGAGCGTTCGGCGAGTTTTGGTATGAAGTGGGATAAGGCCGTAAGACGGCCGATAAGCCTTTGAATGTCCTTCACTGTGCAAGGGCTCTGCATCTCTAACACCGCCCTGCACTTGTCTGGATTAGCCTTAATTCCCCGAGATGTTAGCATGAATCCCAAGAACTTGTCGGCCGCCACGCCAAATGTGCACTTAGATGGGTTGAGCCTCATCCCGTACCTCCGTATCTGCCTCAAGACCTCTTCTAGATCATGTAGATGTTGACTTCCTTCTGTCGATCGTACAACCATGTCGTCAACATAGACATCCATGCAGCGGCCTATCTGCTCGGCGAAGATACGGTTCATCAACCGTTGGTAAGTTGCACTGGCATTCTTCAGCCTAAAGGGCATGACTTCGTAACAGAAGTTGGCTTGGTCGGCTATGAAGGCTGTTTTTTCCCTATCCGGTCTGTGCATAGGTATCTGATTGTAACCAGAATAGGCATCCAAGAAGCTCAGGATTCGGTGACCGGACGCCCCGTCCACCAGGACGTCAATGCTAGGGAGGGGGTACGAATCCTTTGGACATGCCTTATTCAGGTCGGCGTAATCTGTGCACATGCGCCACTGGCCGTAAGCTTTCTTAACCATGACCACATTAGCTAACCAGGTGGTATACGTTATTTCTCGGACGAAGTCGGCTTCTTGTAACTTTCTCACTTCTTCTCGCACGACCTTCCTCTTTTCCTCGCCCATCTTCCTCTTCTTCTGTGTTATGGGTCGGGCCTCTCTAAACAAGGACAAGCAAACAAATCCCTATTGCGCCACAAAGTAGCTCTCAGTTTCCGTTCCACTTCCTCCTCCAATCCCCGGGCAACGGATGTTACCTGCGTGGGGTCTTTTCCTACGATCACGGGTTGAGTTTCTCCCCGTGGTTCAAGTCGATCTTCCGTGTTGGTCCGGGGATCCAGGTTGGCCATCGTGACGTCCGTTCCACCCGTCCTTCTTCTCGTCTCCCGAGGATACATCTTAAGCCCTGCGGCGTAGCATTCCCGTGCTACCTTATTGTCGGCTCGGACTGTGCAAATCTTCCCTCTCCTGGTAGGGTACTTCATTGCCAAATGGGGCGTGGAGACGATAGCGCCGAAGGAATTCAGCCACGGGCGTCCCAACAATACGTAGTAGGACGTGTTGGCGTCTACCAACAAGTATCTTATTCTTTTCTCCTCACCTTCTCGCCCCGTCCCTAAGCGCGTCCACAAGTCTAGATACCCCTTGGTATCGACCCGTTCCCCTACGAAGCCCACTAACTGCTCGTCGTAGGGGACTATGAGGTCGTCCAAAATGTCCATTTGTCTGAAAGTTTTCCAATAGAGTATGTTGACCGAGCTTCCCTGGTCCACCAATACCTTGCTTACCCCGTATCGGGCAATCTCTACTGTAATGACCATTGGGTCGTCCTGCTCCGGATCTAGTGCATGAAAATCTTCATTGGAGAAGGTGATGGGGGGCATCGTCCTCTTGGGAATTTCCACTGAATGAATGGATCGCAGGTGGCGGATGCTTCTCTTGCGTGCCGACAACGACGTCGCACCACCCGCGAATCCCCCGGAGATGGTGTTAATTACTCCCCTCAACCGTCGACCGTTCCTTGGTTCTTGACTTCTACTTCGGTTCCTGCTCTTTTTTCGGGACTTCGGGTCTTACCGGTCTGTCCTTGTCGGTATGGTTAGCGATCGCTCCGGCGGCCAGAACGATTCTCGTATCTTTTGAAGGGCCTTCTTCCGGCCCGCGGCGAGGCTTTCGGACTATCCTCCCGCGGAATTGGGCATCTCGCAGGAGATGTTTCGTGTTGATATGTCCGGATGTAATGTTTCAGGTGCCCAGCTCGGATTAGTTCCTCTATTCGGTCCTTTAGGGTCATGCAGTCTTCGATGTCGTGGCCTATGTTCTGGTGGTATAGGCAATGCTTACTATTGTCGGCCCCGAGAGGGGTAGGACGCTTTTGTGGGGTCCGCATTACTTGCACACTCAGAGCCTCTTGCAATATCCAAGCCCGGGGGGCGTTTAACTGAGTATATTGTGGAAAACGGGGACCTCTGGCCCCTCTCGCCTCTTTGAAGTTCCTGGGCGGTGGGATTGCCCCTCCCGCTTCCCCTCGCTCCTGTCCTTCGCCTCCTGTATTTCTCTTCGGTAGTTCTGCTTCATCTCTTCTACTCGGGCCTGATCTGTCGCTCGCTGGCGTAGTTCCTCGAGAGTCTTAGGCGGGGTACGACAAACGCTTTCCTTGAATGGTCCCAGCCTTAGAGCCGACATCACATACTGCAAGGTCATCTCCAGGCTTAGGCCTCTGACTCGCCGGACTGTCTTCGTGAACTGGTCCATAAAGACTTTGACTGGTTCGTCCTTTCCTTGTTTTAGATTCATCAGATCCACTAGGGTAACATCCTGTACTCGGCTTGCAGCAAACTGCTCAATGAATGTGTTGCTCAAGCTTTTAAAATTCTCTACTGAACCATTGGGAAGGGAATTAAACCACTCCAAGGCCTCTCCTTCGAGGGATAAGGAGAACGTCCGGCACCATATAGCATCACACCCCGTACGGAATGCCATGGCGTTGGTGAACGACTTGATGTGCGCCTCAGGGTCGGTGGTGCCGTCGTATGTCTTAAACTGCGGGGGAACGAATTGGTCCGATATACACATGTCCATCACCGCCTGTACGAAGGGTACTGGGACCGATGGTATCTCTGTCTTTATAAGCACTAAGCTTTCTTCTCCCTTTTCCTTTTCCTCCTCCGCCTTCTTCTTCTCCTCTTCCCGGCGTTGGTCCTCCTGGCCCCGGGCGCTACTATGGGCCTCCTTGCTGCCTTCTCAAGTCTCCTTTTCCCTGCCTTCTCGTAGCTTAGCTAAGCATTCGGCTAGCACTGCCGCCATCTCTTCTTCGTGCTTCTCTTGCATCTCTTCATGCCTCCTCTGCATCTCTTCCATCCTCATCTCTAGAGTTCGGATTACTCTGCTTGCATCGTCATTGCTCGTATTTCTCGTGTTCACCATTGGTTATAATCCTCCGGCCCCACGGTGGGCGCCAAAATGTTCCTGTTGGAAATGTCTCCGAATCTCCCTATAAAAATTTCCGCCGTTAACCGTCCGGTCTTTGATTCTTCCCGCTCGGTTGTTCTTTGACTTGAAATACTTCGACTCCTGCTGTGTCCGGCCGGGTACCTGCTAATGACACTCCAATGCTCAAGTCAGTGTCCGGTATTTAGTATCAGGGGTAGAGATAGAAAGAGAGTGAAATAAATGTGCATTAATGTATCCACCTACCTCTTACCTTTGACTTGTATTTATAGTTTTCTTCATGGGCTGATGATTAGTGGAACCTTAATTACGGCCCAATCATAGGCCCACCATGGTTGATTTGGTCTTACCTTAATCTTGAATGCTTACCATACCTTAATCTGCGACCTCCACCGGGCACTTGTACCAACCGTTCCATTGGGGAGCTTTGGCAAGAGACCAGTCCGACTTGAGCTCGGACTCTTCTATCTACATGACCATCCGGCGCGGGTGTTATTCCTGGACGTCCGGTTCATCCGGTACAAAACATATAATTTACTTAGAATAGAGTTAAAAACAAGAAATAAAAAACTGGGTTACCTCCCAAGTAGGGCTTGTTTAACATCACGAGCCTGACCCAAACCTTTCTTGCACTCATCAGTAAGTGCCTCCCAACACCTTTCAGTAGGTGTACTTACTTGTTTCCTTCAGTTGATACATAAAATTTAGCATCCCTCAGTAGATGTTACCCAAAAATTGTTTAAAAATCCAAAAATTACATGTCCAAAATAAAAATAACAAAAAAATGTTTTACAGCAATTGGGATTCATTCAAATACTATCATGTCTTCTCATCCCAATTAGGGTCTTCATCAACCCAAGTCATCAGTTGTCCTTTGTCCACTCTTCTGATTGCTTTGGAGTATGGCCTTCTAATCTTCACTACTCCTTCTTCTTCAAGCTTGTTCACAATCCACTTTCTATTTTTGAATCTTACTTTTCAACCAAGTAGAAGTGGTGTGTCCTCTGAGTGGATTGTTCCTCCTTTATCTATCTCTTGCTTCTTAGGTACCTGCAAAATATTACAACTGTGAGTATCAGTACCTGTGCTTTCTTCACTTGTAGCTTCTCTTTTCAACTTTCTAATTCTGGCTCTTTTCCTTATTCTCATTTTGTTAGAGCCATTATATGTTAGCACATGTTCTTGATCTCTTGACATCATCCTTCCGTCATGGATAGACATTACCATTTTAGAAGTCCTCATAAAAGGTCTTCCCAAAATCAATGGAATTCTCCCATCATTCTCCATAACCACAACTACAAAATCGATCAAGAACTCCAACTGCTCAATACGAACAATTGCATCCTCCACCCTACCAACTAGCTTTTTAACAGAACCATCTGCAACTGTCAGAGAAATATTAGTTGGTTTTAATACTAGCCTTTTAATTTTCTTCAAATAACTTAAAGGCGTGATATTAATGCTAGATCAGGAATCTATCATAGCTCTTCCTATATCCACATCATTAATAACACATGGAAGAGTCAACCATCTTGGATCCTTCATTTTTGGTGGATGATGTTTCTTTCTAGGCTTAATAGAAATTTCCTATTTTTCTTCATCAAGATCTATCACTTCTCCAAGATAATATTTTATTCTCTTGGAGTAAACAGGAATTTGAGGAAGAGTTTGAGTTAAAGGAACAATAGTCACCTGGTTAAAAATTTCCCTGAATGGCTCATAGTGACCCCTCTTTCCTCATTCTCTCTCTTCTCTTTTTCTCTTTCAAAATTTTTTTCCAACCTCTCTTCTTCTTTCTCTTCCTCACTGCTCTCGAACTCCTTATTCTCACTCATCTCTTCATCTTCCTCCTCACTACTTTCTATCTCATTAACTTCCTCTTCTGCTTTTCTTTTGCTCCTTGTCCCAACAGCTTTGCACTCCTCTTTAGGGTTAACATCAGTATTAGCCCTAAGTTGATTCTTTTCTGTGATCTCTACCCTCTGTGACAGTCGACCAGTTTGCATTTCCAAACCTTCAAAAATTTTTGAGACTCATAAACCTTCAAAATTTTTTCAAATCTATCACTAAAGCCTCTAACACTCTCTGTCAACTGTTTCACCTGCTGCCACAACAGTGAGGGTTGTTGCGGCCTGTTATTAAGGAAGCCTCCTGATTTCCCAGATGGGTTATTTTGAGATTGCCCAATACTAGGATGGTTTTTCCAACCTTGGCTAGAATTTCCTTGGTTGAAATTTCCCTGCCTATATTGGAACTGGTTACCCATATAATTAGCCTCCTGTTGCATACTTTCTAGCACAGCACATTGACCATTAATATGGTCACCACCACATATATAACACAGTTGTTGAGTTTGGGAGACATTCCTAATCTCCTTTGGAAGCTGAGATAGGATCTTCGTCAAGTTATCCAATTGTTGCGTAAGAAGATGATTTTGAGCTAGCATGGCATCATCAGTAGGCAAATGCAAAACTCCCCTCTTCTGTATTGGTGCGCCCCTCTCACTGTATGTATCCTGTTCATTTGCAGCCATACGCTCGATCAAATCATAGGCTTCATCCTCAGTCTTCCTCTTTATGTCAACTCTAGCTGAGGCATCAAGCATCATCTTCGACTGAGTGTTTAAACCTCCAAGGTATGCAAAAACTAGAGTGGTCTTGTCAAAACCATGGACTGGCATCTTCCTCAATAGGCCTTTAAATCTTTCCCAAGCTTGACCGGGAGTTTGTTCCAAGCCCTGTTTAAATGAAGAGATCTCCAACCTTCCTTGGGTGGCTTTTGACTATGGGAAATATTTATGCACAAATTTTGATGCCACAATCTCCCACGTAGTAAATGTTCCTTCTGGAAAGGAGTTTAATCATGTCTTTGCACTGTCTCCCAGTGAGAAAGGAAACAGGCTAAGCTTTACTCGTTCATCCGATACTCTAGTCATATTTACAATCTCATTTGACAAACCATGAAATTCGTTGCCCTGTACAAGATGAATTAACATAGGATTCATCACCATGTTGGTTTTATAATCTGTTGGCATGGCTACACTGGTGAAGTGGAATGGGCCCATAACATTAGATGTATCACCAAACGTGCGTCTGGGAGGAGGTTGCTCATTTTCCATCTCTTCTAAATCTAGTGTATGAGCTTCTGGTGAGGGTTGTAACAATCTTTCAAAAGAAGGAAACAACTCCCTAGATGGGCGTCTGACTTTTCTTCCTCTCCGTTCTGATATTCCTTCAAGAAGCGGTTGCTGATTTTTCTTACTTCTAGTATGAATAGCTTCCTGCATACACAAGAAACAAATACCCTAGAAGCACTTTTTATAAAAAAAATAAAAATAAATCAATAAAACAAAAACACAATATATACAAACAAATTAAATTCAATCAATTTACACTACTAGAAAAGTTATACCACGAGTCCCCAACAGCGACGCCAAAAATTTGTTAAGTCCCTGGCAAGTGTACCAAATCGTTATCAAGTAATATATAAACGGTAAGTCCGAGTATCATCTCCCAAAGGACTCTTAGGCCTTATATTTCATGTAAATTGATCTTATAAGACTTGTAAAGAAATAAACTTGTGGTTCAATGCAAAGAACAAAAATAAATATGCACATGCAAGTGATTCAATTGGCAAGGAAAAGATATGTACGAATGGAGTTGTTGGGGTTTACAATTTCATCTTATTCACTCTCTTCTATCTAATCTTCTTATTAAATTTGCTTTATTATCTAATTGTCATGCAAACTTTCTTAGTCTACCCTAAACCCGATCCATCGGCGAAAAGAGCCTATTACTAGTTACTGGCTCACTATCCCTAGTCTCCCGTAGTAATTAGCAATGCATTATATCACAGAAGCAAAATACAATTGATTGTGCTACTCCTATCCCTAGGCAATATTTCTTAATCAAGGAATTCCCTATTAGTTCATGACTTCCCCGTATGTCCCCGTATTGACAAAGGCAAATATCTTTATATCGAATGAGTTAAACGATAAAAGCTTTAAGCATAGATAAGAAACCCAACAATTGATAATAAAAGCATATGCAAGCATATGAGTAAAACCAGAATTTCAATAAAAGAGAGTTTCAAAAGATTACAATTCCCAACAACAAAGGGTTTAGTTCACCATAGACATGGTGAAACTAGATGGAATTAAATGAAAGAATGAAAGAGCAAACCCTAGATTTGATAAATTGGAGCCTAAGCATCCAAGAAACCGTCTTTAATGAGTGTAGAAGAGCTCTGGACTTCTCTGCTTGCCATAAGAATACACTGAAGATCGCACTAGGGCTATTTATAATGCATAAAAGTAACAGAATTTCAGCCCAACCCCTCTAATTGCGACACCGCTCAACGGTCTATTTCACCGCTCAGCGATTTGCCTCTAATCGTAGAACCGCTCAATGTCATCGCTTGGGTGCCAGACAGTGGATGCTTCCTCGAATATGGCGCTTAACACTGGGATTTAGCACTGAGCGGTGCCTTTGACTCTTCCTTTTTTCCTTTTTATCCTTTTTTTTTTAGTCTAAGTCCTTCCTACTTCACTTCCATCTTTAATTCGTATCAAAACCCTACAAAATAATGCAAAACAAGAATAATATCTCTAAAAACAACTTTTGACTCTCATGTGACTCAACTAAGTGTTTTTACTTGATTCTAAGCTCATTCTAAGCTACAAAGGGTGTGTTTTGATATCAAATTTAAGCATGAATTGAAACTCTCCTATATCAAAATTCTTGTTTTATTCATATGCTTGTATTATCAATAGTTTGGGTTTTCTTATCCGATTTTAATGCTTACATCGTTTAACTCATTCGGTGTTATGATATTTGATTTTGTCGATATGGGAATGTACGGGGAAGTCTCGAATTGATAGGAATTCTCTTGGTTAAGCAATACTACCTACGAATAGGAGTAGGACGACCAATTGCTTTAAACTTCTGTTTATCATGCGTTATTAATTACATAGGGAGACTAGGAATGGTAAACTAGTAATTGATAATAGGCTCTCTTCGCCAAGGAATCTGGTTTTGAGTAAATTAGAAAGTTGAATGACATTGATAATAAAGCGAATTTAACAAGAATAGTAGATATAGGAGGATGGATAAAGATGAAATTGTAAACCCCAACAACTCCATTAATTCATAGTCTTATTTGCAATTGATTCAATTTGCATTTGTATGTTTAAATTCTATTTTTGCATCAACACTACCAATTATTCTTCTTTCAAGTCTTATGCAATCAAATCACACGAACGTATAGGCCACTAAGTCCTTTGGGAGAACGATACTCAGTCTTACCGTTTATATTACTCGATAACGATCTAATACACTTGCCAGGGGCTTACCCAAGCCATCCAACACCATCTCATCACTCACGGCCTTCATACACACTACTCTCCACCGTTATCAATTTCACGCCCAAGACCCCTTCACTGTTCAATTTCACGGCCCCTCACAACCCCCGACCACCACTGCGTGCACCCACCACTCAAGCCCTTTCGTTCATCCACCACTCACGGGGTTGCCATTTCTGCTGCTATAGTTAACCTGACTCACGCCTTTCTCACTCAAAGACTTCAAGCACGCTCTCAAATTCCAAGCTTTAAATCTCCAACTCAAGTTCGCAATTTTATTTTTTTATCGAATAGTCTAGTGTGCTTTTGCTTGTTGTTTGTGGTGTGATGAGTCAATATTTTCTCGACTTCACTTAGTTTATTGTGCTAGAATTAATCCGGGAATTGTGCTTAATTGTTCGGTATTTTCCTATTTTTCCTAATTGTGCTTAATTTGACCGGAAATTCTAATTTTAATTAATTTGAATATTCTGAGCTAATTAATTGCATTTTTAATTGTAGGGAAAATTTTGGAGATAAAATTTGGAGCATTGGGAAGGAGACAAAATAATTCAAGACTCTCCATAAATGTTTTAGAATTAGTTGTATTTTAATTTAGAAGTTTAGTTTTTTCTTTTAGGATGGCTCTAGAAATGTAAAAAGCCTAATTGTAAAGATGATGACATGGCACCTAGGGTTTTACAAAAAGGTGGACCATACTCCATTTTTAGAGACACACGGCCATTTGCTAGCTAGAGCCGTCACACTGATGGAAGTCGCACCCCATGCAAAATTTAATGTGCATAAAAGAATGCAGTATAGACTAGGTTGTGACTCCTAGGTCGTCTCTCAAGGACCAAATGTGGTTCGAGAATTAGGTCAGACACAAAGTGGGGGGGGGGGTTGCGAAAGGTTTTTCAATGCGGATGAACTAAATCAAAATACGGATGCAAACACAAAAGTAAACACAGATGTAAAAACTAGTTCAAAGACAGAATGAAAATGGTCAGTCAATAACTCAATTACAATGCTTCCAATCCTAGATCAAAGACAAATACCCACTACTCTGATCCAAATCCGACACGAATCACCCAACTAAGCGAAGGTTAATTCGGTCTTCAAAATTGCAAACTAAGTGAATGCAATGCTCAAATTTCATCAGTAATCTACCATACAGTTTAATCAACTAAGCGAAGATGCAATCACCAACTAGGCAACTAGCGTATACCTAATCGCAGGCAGACAACAGATTAAATATTGAGTAGAATCAAAGCAGCAGTATGCAATTAAAGTACAAGAATCTCATGGAAATAAAGTAATTTTATCAACGACCAACCCGACTAACCTAAACTAACATCACAATTAAATTAAAAAAAACTTGTGTAACTCACTTGAATTGAAATTGCCAAATTAGAAATGGATCTTCCATTAATTAAAGACATCACGTAGAAACACAACTCAACAAGAAATAAAATGCCAATTCCGTAGAAAAAACTTGAATACAATAAAGAAAGAGAAAATTCATTAATTCACGCTTGGACAGTGCAGTTATATCAATTTAGGCAATTGCAACGATAAAACAAGAAGGGAAAAAGGTTCATTATAGTAGAAAAGTAGATGGCTCTAGAAATGCTAAAAAAATGAAACGAAAAATTACATGGCTAGTAAACAAGGGACTGAACATTGAGAAATGTGAGATGAATTAGCAAAGTAAAGCACGGTCTTCAACGCAATTCATAAAAAGTAAAGAACAACACCTATGCATTGCACATTGTTGAATATAAAAAAAGATATCAATAAACAAGTGAACATCATCACTTAATCACTATTCATCCATAAGAAATGTAAAATGATTCTCTCCATTCACTATTGCATAAACAAGGTTCAAGAAAAACTAGCTAAAGAGAGAGTGGCGGCTACACCTAACCCATATCTCTCCATTCCATCCTCAATATTTTTTTCAAGAATGAAAGCTCTCTCCCTCACACGTTCCAACCAAAGTCAAATTCTCGGCAGCTCCCCCCTTCTCCAATGTAATAGTGTCGGGTGTTGTGTGTCCTAGGAATATATTGTCAAAGTTTTTGTGTGTGGCGGCTGGAGTTTCCCGAGACAACCACGTGCTGGATCTCAAAGCCCTAATGGGCCATGTGGTGCTGCCTTCCGTAGACACCTCCCTTCTTCACAAGGCACACACCTCAGATAAGAATTGCTGGACCGAGGTTGCTGTAGGAGTGTAGAAGCGTTGCTGCACATGGGCCGTGAGTGAATGAGGAGCTCCAGTTGGATGTTGCTATTGGCTCTAGATCGTGTGTGGGATGCGGGTAGGCTATGCTACGGCTGGAGTGTTTCTGGACTTCAGTTTCAATGTGGGCTGCTGTCTGCTTGCAGAACGTGTTGCTGATGTGTGCTTGGACCGTGAAGATGCATGAGGGCTGCTATCCGTGATGGGTGTTGGACCTTGTGTGGGCTGCAAACGTTTGACGCTGAAAGCTGCTAGTGGATCATGTTGGCAGCACCGTGAAGCACCTCTTGGACGTTGCATGCTGAATGAAGCCATCCTTCCGAGCCCAAATTCAGCTGTCGTGTGCACCTCTTCTGGATCGTGACAGCCCTCTCCATGCTTCCAAAGAATTCAGCACTGCTCCTCCAATTCCTTGCTGCCAACGTGTTTGCTAAATGAAATCCATCCCATTTAATTGCTGAACGCTCCTCCTCGGATTGCAAGTTGTTGGCCTGCAAGGTGGATTGGATCATATGGGCCTATTACAATTAAATGAAATCAGCAGCCATGCCTCACTGCACGTGTCACCATGTGCTGCCCTTTCTCCAATTGGCAATCCAATATCTAAGCTTATGCGTGTGGTTGCACATCATTTAATCACCCATGTGTTGACTGTCTAGCCCAATTAAAAGTAGCGTGGATTTTTTTGAAGCTGGACCGTGCATATGTTGGACGTGTGATGATGTGTGGGCCGCGGAGAGCTAGACTTCCTTGCTTGATGGATGCGTGAACGTTGCTGCTTTTGCTGGAGCAATGTGCTTCAATTAATAACCATTGTGCCTCTTGGATGTAGCCACTTGCTTGACTTCATTGTGAATGTGAGATTAGCGCATATTGCTTTTTGCAGCCCAATTTTTTTTAATTGTTGAATGGTGTTGCACTTTGCTTGCTAAATGTCACACCCTTTGTCCAAGCTCACACCTCATTTAATCTCCCTAATGTCTCAAATTATATTCCTAAAATTTTCCTTGCAATTAATAATGCAAATAATTATTTCAAAAAATTCAAATTAATTAAAATTAGAATTTCCGGTCAAATTAAGCATAATTAGGAAAAACGGGAAAATATCATACAACTAAGCACAATTCCCTGATTAATTCTAGCACAATAAACTAAGTGAAATCAATAAAATATCGACTCATCACACACACCTTTAGGTTTTAGTTTTAGCCACTTTACCTTGCTTAGGGGGATACGAATTTTTTTGATTCTCGCGGAATTCATTTTACAAGGGCTGGAACGTTTGGATAGTTTTTCTTTTTCTTCTCTTTGAACCATATCTATGCACTTGGACGATGGTAGCATTTTGAGATAAGAAAGTTCATTCCTTGCTTGGAGCTTACATGTTCTATTGGTAAAATAAAGGGGCTGCTACGTTGATTAATGGAAAAGCACACGGTGATTTTAATTTCTTTTAGAATGAAAAGTAGAGTAGGTGATGGGATGGGACATTCTTGGCAGCCATAGGTGTAGTTCTTTTTCCTTTATTTATTTAAGACTGAAGGGGAGGTAGGTAGAAGTAGGTGTACGGTGATAAGGAGAATAGTTTATTTCCATTTTGTTTCATTTAAGAATTGTATTGTCCCATCATGGTAGGTAGATTAGAGTTTTGGAAAGTCAAGGTCATTGCTTTGGAGAATGAAGAGGTAATTTGATGGGGGAATGTGTGTGAAGTCACGGCTGGAAGAAAGAGAATTGCCACTATTCTTATTTTATTCATTTAAATTTTGCATGGGGTGCGACACCCATCATGGTGCGTATTGCATAATCTGCCATGTTTTTTGGTTTACTTTTGTGCATATGCTTGTTCAATTTTTCAGTTGGCACACGTGTTCCAAACCCGAGACGTGAGGAACCTAGGTGTCCTTGCAATTTTTTCTGCTTGCACCGCTTCCATTATTGTGACAATTTTTGACTTGGAATCTGGTTTGCAATGAATTTTGATCTAGTATGATTCCAATTTCAAATGTGAGTGCACCTTGCTATCATGTGAATTTCATTATATGCCTTGTGTGTGTTCCATGGGTGTTGATTAATGCGAACCTTCTAGGTTGAGCCATGGCTGTTTGAGATTCCTGTATGCAATAGAAATAATTGCTTTTGTGCGGACTAAATTGGATGCTACTGATTTACTTTAGGGGAACAACCAATGAATCTGCAGAAAATTTTTGCATCACCTCGCGCCCGACACCCTTTATAGGGCGCCCAGGCGCCACCAGCTCACACTTCATTTGGCCTGCACCATTTGTTTGAGTTATGTTTTCATTTTCTGCCTTTTCTTGTTTTCCTTTGTGTTTCCACTATGTTTTGTGCTTTGTTAAGTCCTGATTGCGCACCACTTTGAATGTTTGTTGCAAATGGTTTCTCTATTGAATGCTAATACATAAAATCCTTTATTTCAATTTTTTATGAAGACATGGCCTCTTCCTCTGGTCCAAAAAGGATTAAAGCAGCTACAGTGAAAATTGATAAGGGGAAGAAAAAGAAGCAAAAGTTGTACAGCCACAACTTCCTATCCAAGAAGCATGAGGAACACTTTTAGATGGTCCAAAACCGCCGACTGCTTATGGAGAGGCGTGTTGAGCATCTCATTCTTGAGGCCTCTGACTTTGGTGATGAGCTATCACGAAGGCATTGGACACGACTCCTATCCTTTCCTGCACCTGCGAGCATTTGTATAGTGAAGGAGTTTTATGCAAATGCTCGCCACTTTTCTGATGAGGAGGAGCCGTTCATGAGTTATCTCAGGGGCACACGAGTCCCATTTGATGCTGCCACCATCAACACCTTCCTCAACACCAAGTGGCCGGAGGGCAGTCTTTCTTGTGAGTATGTTGCAACCCTTGTGATGAGTCGTTATTTCTTGAACTATATTTAGTTTATTACACTTAAATAAACCAGGGAATTGTATTTAATTGTTTGTTATTTCCCCGTTCTCCGAATTCTGCTTAATTTGGTCGGAAATTCGTAATTGTGCTAATTTGGATTTTCTGAGCTGATTAAGCGCATTTCTGGTTGAAGGGAAGTTGTGGAAACATCATCTGGAGCATTGGGATATGGCGTGACACATTCAAAGGCTCAACATTTAGTAATTTAGATTTTAATTAAAGTTGTAAATTCGTTTTCTAGAAGTCCTTAATTAGAATTAGGTGTTTTGGACCTTTTTAGGGGCAATTTTGTAAAAAACCCTTATGTAGGACATGTGCCTTTTAGGTTAGGGTTTTAAAATTGATTGTGGACCCCATTTGGAAGGCAACTCTTGATATTTGGAGAGCCTTGGCCGACCACACACTCTTAGGCACCTTTACACATTTCCTTTTTTCATGTCTTGAACTTTTCTCTCTTAGGGTTTCATGTATGAACACTCTCATGGAGAGCTTGACTTGGGTGTCTCGGTTTTGGCCATTTCAATGAGCAAGATGCATATTTTCTTCTTCTCTTAACTTACTCTTGGTTGTCTTAGCTTATTGGTGGTGAAAAACCATTCATTTCCACTTCCATTTGCTTGTTCTTGATGCTTGGAGTTTGAGTTTTGGAGCTTGTCTTTGCATTTCCATGGTGGATGTTGGGTTTGAGTAACTTTATATTTCTTTTTCCTTTACCTTTGTTGCAGTTCCTCTCGGTTTTCATTTCATTTTATTTGGTTGGATGATAAAAATGGAGTTCTATGTTAGTTTCGGTTGAAGAGAGCTTCAGATGATGTGTGGGTGTTGTGGGTTGAACTCTTTTCTTGCATTTTTCGGTTTTGATGCTTGAAACAAGGATGGGATTAGATCTTGGTGTTGTTATGGTAGCTGGACAGAGCTGGAATTGATGGTTTAAGTATTATTTTCGTTTTTGCAAAGAAACTTGAAGAAATGGTAGTGTTGAAGATAGGTTGATGAGTAGAAGTTTGGGTTTATTGTTCTTGTGTTCATTTGCAACTTTAACTTTGGTTTCTTGAATTCATTCTCGGTATTGAAGGTGGAAGAAAGCTCTTGGATGCATAATTCTTGAAGAAAACCGTATGATGCTTGTAGGAGAGAGGAATTTGCTTCATTTAAGTTTTTGCCATTTTTGGACCAACACAAAAGATGCTTGTTTTGACTCAAAGAATGTTTCCATTTTGAGTTTTTGTCTTTTCCTTGCTTGTTCCAGCTGTGAATTGCCACGAGAATGGAGGATGTTTGAGGTTGTTTTCTTTGCTTACATGGCACCTTGGGTGAAGCATTCAAAGTATCTTCCATTTAGCCTTTGGTTTGAAGCTCTTTTGCAACAACCACTTTGTAGTTCACGTTAATTTATGCCTTGTTTTTGGGAGTTGGATTTTTGCTGCATGGAAGGAGAGAAGGGACGGTCTTGGAGTTTTTGGAAGGCACATGCTTATTTTCTTGGAAAATGGTACACATAGGAGAAGAAGTCAACACATTTTGTGACTTATTGAAGGTGAAATCGAAGTTTGACTTTGGTGCAAGTAAGGTCACGTACAAGAGGTCTTCTTAGGCCATTTTCATTTCCAATTTCTTTATTTGTTGCACCTTGGTCAAATAAATTGCTAGGATTAAATTAGGCTTGTTGGTTTCTTTGGTTTTTAATTAATTTAGTTAATATGTTGAGTTTAATGTGTTTGAATTAGTGTGGAGTTTAATTATTTTTAACTGTGTTTGTTAATTTTTTTGCAAGAGTATTTGATGTTTGAATGTTGTCTAAGGTTCTTAATAGTATTAGTTTAATTCCCATGCTAGCTTAAATTAGTTTGTTTGCATCTGAGTCTTTATTGAGTTCTTTAATTTTTGCAAAACCTTTTCAACCCCCCCCCCCCTTTTGTGTTAAACTCGATTCTCGAACCGCAAAATTGGTCTTTGGGAGACGACCTAGGGGCCATTCCCTAGCTATACTTCATTTCTCATATGCAATCAAATTTGTATGGGCCGCGACAACTCATCAAATTTTGGGGTCGCTGTTGGGGACCAACGGTTCAGTTTTGAGTCTTGTGTCTGTGTTGTGTGACTTGTGTTGTGTTGTGTTTGTGATAGTGTCGTTTTGTTGTCTTGTGTTGTTTTCTGTGTTTCGAATTTTTTTTTGTACTATTGTTTCATGATTACAGGGTGTTGTGATTTAGTGCACGACTAGAGGAAATCCTGGATTCATACCACCCTTTGATCCTGAGATTGATAGGACGTTTCATATGTTAATTAGGCATTCTAGGAATTTGTCTTTAGAGTCTGTTTTTTAGTGTGTTCCATTAGATACTGTGCATCCCACTACTGAGTACTTTGTGCATATTGCATCTACTGCATCTGTTGCATCTGCACTTGATTTTGATTTTGATTCTGTTGTTTTTCACACTGAGAACAATATGGAACAACCTCCACCTCATGAGAGGACTTTTAGGGAGATGGTTGCACCTGATTTTGATATTGAAAGCTTGTGCATCCAATATCCTGATGAGGACGTTACATTTGTTCTCAAGACTGGACTGATCCATTTGTTGCCCAAGTTTCATGGTCTTGCAGGTGAGAGTCCACATAAGCATTTGAAGGAATTCCACATTGTCTGTTCCACTATGAAACCGCATGATGTTCCTGAAGAGCACATCTTCTTGAAGATATTCCCTCATTCATTGGAAAGTGTTGCTAAGGATTGGTTGTATAGTTTGGTGCCTAGATCCATCACTAGCTGGGATGACCTGAAGAGGCTGTTCTGGGAGAAAATTTTCCCAGCATCCCAGACCACAGCTATCAGAAAAGACATAACTGGGATTAGGCAGCTTGGTGGAGAGAGCTTGTATGAGTATTGGGAGAGATTCAAGACACTTTGTGCTAGCTGTCCCCACCATCAAATACCTGAAGAACTCCTTATCCAGTATTTCTCTGAGGGTTTGAACAACATGGATCGGGGTATGATTGATACTGCCAGTGGTGGAGCTCTTGAAGACACCACACCTGCTAAGGCCAGGCAATTGATTGAGAAGGTGGCCTCCAACTCCCAATAGTTTAGCACCAGGAATGATGCCATTGTCGTGAGGGGCGTACATGATGTTGTTGCCCAGTCTTTATCAGCTGTTGAAAGCAAGTTGGAAGGCAAGATTGACTCTCTTGCGAAGTTGATGACACAGTTGACTACCAACCAGAGATCTGCAGCTCCATCTGCATCTGTTGCACGACTATGTGCTATTTGTCCTTCTAGTGACCACTATACAGATGCTTGTCCTTCTTTGCAGCACCCTGTGGCCTCTGATGTGCCTCAGGCTTATGCTACGAACATCTAAAACAACAGGCAGCCACAACAGCAAAATCATGACTTGTCCAACAACAGGTACAACCCAGGGTGGAGAAATCACCCCAATCTTAGATGGAACAATGCGCCACACCATCAGCAGCAGGCGCCACCTTTCCAGAATGCTGGAGCACATAACAGATATGTGCCTCCACCTATGCAACAACAACAAAGGCAACAACAACAGTAGCAGCAAGAGGCACCTGCCCAACCAGCTGCCCAACCTTCCACTTCGTCTGAACCTTCATTGGAAGAGTTAGTGAGACAGATGACTATGCAAAACCTGCAGTTTCAGAAAGATAACATGCAATTTCAACAAGAGACTAGAGCTTCCATACAGAGTCTCACTAACAAGATGGGTCAGATGGCTACTCAGATAAACCAGGCGCAGTCTCAAAATTTTGATAAGTAACCATCCCAGACTGTGCAGAATCCAAGGAATGTGAGTGCCATAACCCTTAGATCAGGGAAGCAGATTGTTGTGCCTTCAGAGCCCGCTTCTACACCTACACCCGTGCCTACCACTTGTCCTAGAGAGGACGACCATGACGGTCCACGCAGGGAATTTGAGGTGGGTGAATCTTCTTCTCCAGCCGGTGGTTCTTCTTCAGGTGGATCTTCTCCCTCTTCCATCACCACCGCTGTCGCACCTTCTCCATTGGTTGACTGACCTATCCCTCTTCCATTCCCTTCACGGGAACTTCCTAGCAAAAAGATGGAAGAGGTGGATAGGGAAATTCTGGAGACCTTCAGGAAGGTAAAGGTGAACATACCTCTACTCGATGCCATCAAGCAGATACCGAAGTATGCCAAATTCTTGAAGGAGCTGTGCACACAAAAGAGGAAGATGAAGGGCAATGAGAGGATTAGCATGGGAATGAATGTATCTGTGCTAATTGGTAAGTCGGTCCTGCACATTCCTGAAAAGTGCAAGGACCCAAGTATATTTTGCATTCCTTGTGTGATTGGAAACAATAAATTTGAGAATGCCATGCTTGATTTGGGTGCTTCCATTAATGTCATGCCTCTGTCAATATATACATCTTTGTCTCTTGGTCCTTTGCAAACCACGGGTGTGGTCATTCAATTGGCCAATAGGAGTGTTACCCACCCGACAGGTTACATAGAGGATGTCTTGGTTAGGGTAGGTGAATTGATATGTCCTGCTGATTTCTATGTTTTGGAGATGGAGGACGGTTTCTCTCATGGATCCGCCCCCATTATTCTAGGCAGGTCGTTTTTGAAAACTGCCTGTACCAAGATTGATGTGTATGCTGGGACATTGTCTACGAAATTTGCTGATATTGTTGGGCATTTTAATATCCTTGATGCCATGAAATTTCCAGCTGAGGACCATTTTGTGTTTAGAATTGATACATTGGATGACATTGTGGATGAGTTCATTGTTGATGATTTTCGTTCTATGCATGAGAAGAAACATTCTTTTCTATCTTCTGTACATTCATGCATAACATCTGGGTTTGAATCAAGAATTGGAAATGTTGTTGAACTTGATGATGATATGGATGAAAACTGTGATGTCCAGGGTATTGATGATGTCCAGGTTATTGATGATATGCATGTTTTTGATGATTTGGATGATATTGATGATGTTGTTGATATACCTATGATGGATATTGATCTGGATTGTGATGAGATGGGTTTTCTGCCTTTACCTGTACATTCTTTAGAGTCAGAATGCTTTAACCACGTTGCAGGAAGTACACTTGAATCTAACTTGCAGGAACCCACTCTTGAGCTGAAACAGCTCCCAGAGTTGTTTTTTAGCGACTTTCTTGAGAGTTGCATAGAGGTGTTTACGGATGATTTCATTGTGTATGGATCCTCAATTGATGCATGTTTAGATAGTCTAGAAAAAGTGTTGAAAAGATGCATAGAAACAAACCTTGTTCTCAATTTTGAGAAATGTCACTTCATGGTTGAACAAGGTTTGGTTCTAGGGCATATTATTTCTGAAAAGGGAATAGAGGTAGACCCTGCTAAGATATCTGTGATTTCGCAGTTGCCTTACCCCTCTTGCGTGCGAGAGGTGCGATCTTTTCTTGGACATGCAGGTTTCTACAGGCGCTTTATCAAGGATTTCAACAAGAAGGCGCTTTCCTTGTCTAGATTGCTGCAGAAGGAGATTGATTTTGATTTTAATGATAGATGTAAGTGTCGGTACCAGGGGGAGTATGGTTCGAAGAGTATAGCGCAGTGGAATAAAACTAAGAGTAACGTATAAGCGTGTTCTGTCACTTTTAAAAAGAAGTTGGTCCTTTTTCGAAAAACAATTTTCTTTTAGAAAATTTATCGAATAGTTTGTGTGCAGACAAAAGTAACAAGTGCATGGAGTAGAAAAATCACCCAAGCAATTATTATACTGGTTCGATTCAAAAGAATCTATGTCCAGTCGTTAATCACTATAAACAATGATTAACAGTATCACTAAAAAGATGTTTTTCAGATTACAATTATAGTGAATGAAAAACAGATAAATAAACCTTCCTTCGACGAACGAACCGGAAGAAGAACACTCTGCCAACTCGAAGAGAACCGCTCCGGCAATCGACCAACGATTCGCGAGCTTCTCCTATTCACGAGACTAGGCAGAACACCTTGCTAACTTGAAGAGAGCTTGCTCCAGCAATTGACCAACGATTCGCGAGCCTCTCCTATTCACGAGACCAAGCAAGGGAACCTTGAACAAAGCTTTTGAGAACTTTCCTCTGACAAACAATGTTCTACCTAGTTTCTCAGTTCAAAAACGTTACCTCTGAAAATTACAGATGCCAAATATATAGCCAATTGCACTGGATGCTAAAGGTCAGGTCCCAACTGCCACGAATAATCGATTATTGTAAGTGATAATCGATTATTCAAGCCCGTTACAGGTTTTTCAAAAAGTGATAATCGATTATATGAAGTGATAATTGATTATTCTTGAATGACTTGTGATAATCGATTATTGCTTCATGATAATCGATTATTGCAGTTCAAAATGTAATTTTTACAAAGTTTGAAAAGCTTTCCTACTACATTTAAGTTCTACAAATTTCTTTTAAATAAACTTAAACTTTTCTTCAACTAAATCTTCTTGCAGCATCATCAAAACAAAAGTCTTCAAGATTTACCAATACTCCTTATTGGTAACAATCTCCCCCTTTTTGATGATGATAAAAAATACTGTTTTAAAAGCAACTTTGGCTATCCTGCAAAAACATACAATCTAACAGACAACAACATAGTTAAGCAATACCTGTATTTTATGCTTCTCCCCTTAAATTATGTTTCTCCCCCTTTTTGATCATAAACAAAAAGATTAATGTAAAACATCCCCCCCTTAATATGAGCTCCCCCTCAATTATATAATATATGCATAAAATTGACATAAAAGCTCATTTAATTAAAAAGAGAAGGATTACATGAAGTCCATAAAGATCATTACTAAAGAAATAAACACATAGAAAATAACACAACAAACAATCTTAGTAGCCTATTTCTAAAATTTAGAATTAGGGGACCTTTCAGTAGGT
Organism: Vigna radiata var. radiata; assembly: GCF_000741045.1. Classification (NCBI taxonomy): domain Eukaryota; kingdom Viridiplantae; phylum Streptophyta; class Magnoliopsida; order Fabales; family Fabaceae; genus Vigna; species Vigna radiata. The sequence continues at coordinate 17,464,225 of NC_028356.1, read as the reverse complement.
GGGATATTGAGATGACTCTCGATGTTAGATAGGTGAACATCAAGCTCAAGAAACTGATCAACCATGTATTCATCAAGAGATTGTTGCCACTCATAAATGTCCTCAAAGTGTGTCTTTTGTGCTAGACTCATATCCTCTAATTGTTTAGATAACCTTGCGAAGTGTTCTTCCATAGAAGTTGAGGAAGAGGAGGGTATGTTGGATGGTCCAGCATCAGAAGGAGCAGCAACACTCACTGGTTCAGCCATATGAGTATCCATGTCATCATTATCTTCATCTTCATCAGGATGGTCATCATCTTTGTGGATGAGAACTCTTCCTCTGGTAATGAATCCCATTTGACGAAATGTAGTATCTCCAATTTCTGAACCCACAACTTGAATGGCTTGGACAAGTTCTCCTTCAACATTTACACCTTTGTACTCCAAAATCCTAGAAATAAGAAGAGCATAGGGAAATTGATATGAATGGGATTTCTTGGCTTTTACCATCGTGTCAGCAATGAGAGCAGGCCAATCGATGTGTATGTGATTTAGAATCCCATACAGAAGAAGTAAATCCTGCTTAGAGCATTGAGCATGGTTGGTTGCTCTAGGACATAGAATCCAGACAATCAAGTAGTGAATCATCCTTTCTTCAACTTTGAAACCACCAACAAGCAATTGCCTTCGGTTGGTTTGCTGTTCAGGATGACGCAGGAAGGATTGGAAAGTCATCAACCTATTGAAATCTTCAAGTCCTAAATGAACTTTGACAGCATCATCCCAGATGAGGAGTTGGGCAACATTTGTCCACACATCATCATCTAAAATTATGCGCAGGCCCTTTACCTTAGTGGATATGATCCCATGTCGATATCGCAAGTTGAAGTAGAAAACTCTTATAATAACAAGATAAATGCATCCTTTTTGCTCTACCAGATGCATTAGTCCTTGCTCAACAAAAATATCTGGAAATTGAAAACCATAGAAATGGAAAAAGTCAAGACGGATATACTTTACCGCCATGATTTTCCTTTCTTGCCAAGAATTTACAAAGTCCGCATGTTTCTCTTGATCTGAAATCCATCCATCAATGTTTGCAGGACGTGGTTGAGAGGAAGAAGATGCTCCAGTAGCTCTGCGACGATGCCTTCTTGAATCAGCCATGGAGGAAGTTTAAGAATATGAAACTTTGAGAAGGTGAAGAGAAATGGAGACAGTTTAGCTCTAGATTTGATTTCCGCAGTATTTGGGTGCAAAGAGGTGTCTAATAATCGATTATGGCGGGCTATTTAGAAAAGGATGGAAAAACTAGCCGTGTATGGCCGTTTATAGTTGTTATGGGACGCTCCAACGACTCTATTTTTGATAATCGATTATGCCTCGTGATAATCGATTATTTGTTCAATAATCGCTGCCCAGAAATTGCATGATAATCGATTATGCCTGATGATAATCGATTATCTGTTCAAAATTTTCCACATTTGAGTTTTGAGTTTGAATAATTGATTATTCCCTTGTGATAATCGATTATGAAGCAGAAATTTCACAAAAATGAAGAAATTTTCATAATCTTTTGGTTCTAAGACATATATAATACTCCTAACTCTCTTCTAAGCTCAAAAAATCTATCCTTAGGTAGAGCTTTGGTGAAANTATCAGCTAACTGATGCAAAGTATCAACATATTCAATTTGACAATCCCCCTTTTGAATATGATCTCTTAAGAATTGATGTCTAATTTCAATGTGCTTAGTTCTTGAATCAATTATGGGGTTCTTGGTCAGATTTATAGCACTAGTATTATCACATTTTAGAGGAATATTATCAAGGAAGATATCAAAGTCTTCCAGTTGTTGTTTGATCCACAAAACTTGGGCACAACAATTGCCAGCAGCAATATATTCAGCTTCAATGGTAGACAAAGCTACACACGCTTGTTTCTTTGAGTGCCAGGACACTAAAGAATAGCCCAGAAAATGATAGGTTCCACTAGTACTTTTTCTATCAATTTTACAACCACCATAATCTGCATCAGAATAACCTAATAAACTAGGTGAAGCATCAGAGGGATACCAAAGTCCAAAGGAAGTAGTTCCCTTAAGGTATTTTAAGATTCTTTTGATAGCAGTCAAATGAGATTCTTTAGGATTGGCTTGGTACCTAGCACACACACATACACTTTGCATAATATCTAGTATACTAGAAGTTAAGTACAGCAAAGATCCTATATGCCTCTAAACATGGTTTCATTTACTCCTTTTCCAAATTCATCCTTATCTAACTAGCATGAAGTTCCAATAGGTGTATTGGCTTCTTTGCAGGTATCCATACCAAATTTCTTAACAATTTCTCTACAGTATTTTGTTTGGGAGATGAAAGTACGTCCATTCATTTGTTTTATCTGAAGTCCTAAAAAGAAATTCAGTTCACCCATCATAGACATCTCAAACTCACCTTGCATTATTTTTGCAAATTCTTCACACAAAGAGTCATCAGTTGACCCAAAAATAATATCATCTACATAAACTTGCACAATTAAAATGTGTTTTCCTACTTCCTTAATGAATAAGGTTGAATCAACCTTTCCTCCAGAAAACTCATTGTCAATTAAGAAGGTACTAAGTCTTTCATACCAAGACCTAGGTGCCTGTTTAAGACCATAAAGGGCCTTTTTCAACTTGTAAACATGATCAGGAAATCTAAAATCCTCAAACCCAGGAGGTTGACTAACATACACTTCTTCTTTTATAAAACCATTTAAGAAAGCACTTTTCACATTGGTGGGTGTCGCAACCCACACAAATTTAAATTGTAATTTAAAAATGCAGTATAGACTAGGAAGTGACTCCTAGGTCGTCTCTCAAGGACCAAATGTGGTTCGAGAATTAGGTCAAACACGTAGTGGAGGGGGATTTGTGAAAGTTTTTGCGAATGCAGATGAACTAAATTAAAACACGCAAATAAAACCTAACTGATAGTATTGAAACGGATAGACACTAAAGCTAACATTACAACTAAATTATCACAACTAAAAATAGAAAACATTAAAGTAAAGAAAATGCTAAACCCAACATTGCAACAAACAATTATCAAGCACAATTAAAATTATTAAAATGCAACACAAAATTAAAGACATGATAAACAACACAAAATTTTCCACAACCTGCCGCCACTGCCCGGCGGCAATCGCCACAGCCCGATGGTTTCCCATGCCAGCGCCCGGCGGCAATCGCCACCGTCCGGCGGTTTCCCATGCCAGCGCCCGGCGGCAATCGCCAGCGCCCGGCGATTTCTCTCAGCGTGAAATGCTGCCTAATCCTCATCCTAGGCCGCCCGACGGTTTAAGTGTGCCGCCGGGCGGTGCGTCGACTCTTCAAATCTTCATTTTTCTGCTCTTTTCTTGAGTTAACGACCTGTATCTTCAACTCCATTCTCTGTTTTTCTCAAATTAGCTTCAAAACAATGCAAAACAAGCATAAAATCGCTAAAAACAACTTTTGACTCTCTT
>NC_028356.1:17446702-17459034 GCF_000741045.1 Vigna radiata var. radiata | reverse complement strand
GTCTTCCACTATAAATATGAGATGTATTGGCATATGAAATCACTTTTGGATGTAATGAAATGCTGCAGAGTTGCTTGCTCAGCCTCTTATATCCCTTAGTCACCTCTGAATTTGGAATTCAGATACTCTCCTCTAGCTTCCTTCCTTAGTAGGAAGGCCGTCTGAGCTTGGAGGCATCATACACACACCACACCTTTATCCAAACTTTCATCAAACACCTTCTATGAATCATCCATTTCACTGCACCAATTCCCATTCCGCTGCATCTCTGTTTTGGAGCTTCTTCTTGCGTGCTTTATGCTAGGAGAGGATTCCATCAAGATCTCTTCCACCACAGGATTCAACAATGAAGACTTGAACAGAAACTGCTTCATCCTCCATATTTGATCAAGCAAGGAGATGTCCTCCACAGCTGGATCTAAGAAGCAGTGACTGTTGATGAGCAGGTTCAGTTGGTGCCTATTAATCTTCAAACTCTCGTGTATACTGGCACCCTTGTCTTCCACTGTGGGTGTGTGTTGATCAAATGCATGTGTACCTCCTGCAACATGGTTAGTACATTGTGGCTCCACAGAAATAACATGCAAGAGTATATCACCCAATCTCAGTGTAAGAGGGTGAACCTCAACTATACCCTCAGAACATGAATCAATTTCAGAAATAGAAACAATATCAATCACAGGTTCAGATTCATGTTCAGTGCATGGAGAAAAAACATTCAGATCTGATGGAAAAAAGTGGTTCTCATCATGCAGAGAGGGAGAATTAAAAACAGGCTCATCAACAACATAATCATCAACATACCTATCAATAGCATAATCATCAACAACCGAATAAATCATAGGTATGTTTACCTCCACTTCCCTGAAGATTGGTAGAGTGGTGGAAGGTGAAGATGGTCTACCTATCTCAAAAGTGTTGCTAATATCTGCCTGGTCCTCCAATTCTTCATTAGTCTCCTCAGGTGCAAGAGTGGGGACATAGGAGGGTGAGAATGTAGATGGTGCAGTAGTAAGCACATGACTCTCCTCCCCATCTCCTACGTGGATGGCACTAACATCATTTGGAAGTTGTACAGTCTGAAATGGTGATTCCTCTGAAACTTGAGACTGTTCCTCGGTGAGCTGAGTAGCCATTTGCCCCATCTGTCAGTTAAACTCTGAATGGAAGCTCTGGTCTCCTGCTGAAATTGCATATTCTGAGCAGTTATCTGTCTCAACAACTCCTTCAATGTAGGCTCAAAGTAGTGGACGGATGAGGAGTTGCTTGGGTAGGCTCATGAAGCTGCAACTGCTATTGTTGCTGGACAGGGGGAGGCACACAAGTACTCTGGAATGGTGGTTCTTGATATTAAAGCTGTGAAGTACCATACCATCCCAAGTCAAGATCATTCCACCTAGGATCGTTGCTATATGAATCAAAATGATGTTGAGTAGGGGAGAATCTATCCAAAAACAAATGCTTAAGATCATCCCAATTGACCCTGAATTCTGGTGGAAGATGAATAAGCCACTCCCATGCTGCTTCTTCTAATGAATGCGGAAATGCCCTTAAAAACATGTGATCATCAGGGACATGAAGAGGTTTTATTGAAGAGCAAATGGTGTAGAATTCCTCCCAATATTAGTAGAATCTTTAAAGTAAACAGTACATTTATCACTATCAAAGGTTACCTTGAGACCTTTGTCGCATAATTGGCTTATGCTTAGAAGGTTATGCTTGAGGCCTTCAACATACAAGACGTCTTTTATCGTCAATGTGTTTCCTCCTCCAATGTCTCTGGTTCCCATGATTCTACCTTTGTTGTTATCCCCATAAGTTACAAATCCTTGCTTCTTCTTCTCAAAAGAGATGAACCTTTTCTTGTCACCCGTCATGTGTCTTGAGCAACCACTGTCAAGATACCACAANGACTTCTTNNANNTANTTGGTTCCTACAAAACAAATTAGCAAGAATTTTAGGTCCCCAATCTCAATATGGGTCCTTGGGGTTAGTTTATGCAAGTATATATCATTTCACAACTTTAACCCATGCATATTTACCATTTGGAACACCAAAATGTTTAATATCGTACTTGTTTGATGTGTGACCATGCTTCATACAATAAAAACAACATACATCACTTACTTTATTTTTAATAAAAGTTCCTTCAGAAGATGCATGTTCCTATTTTTAACATTGCTTTTATTAAAGTTTGTTTTAGCATGTGAATTAGTCTTAGTTGCCTTAGCAAGTAAATTTTCAAGTATATCAATATCAAACATATGACTTTTACATGTCAAGCATTCAACAAGTTCAATAGTAGCATTGACATCAGACAATTTTGTTTCTAAAGTACTAATTTTATTTCTCAAAACAACTTCATCATCAAGCAATTTATCATGTTTCAATTTCAATTCATTGTGCTCCTTTTTTAGCTTTTTATGTGCAGGACAAGTTTTTCAGATTCATTTATCAAATCAAAGAAAGCCTTTTGTAAATCTAATTCACTAGATTCAAAGCAGGAATCACTTACTTGACTTCTTGTATCTTCTGAATCCGCCATAAGACAACATCTGAATCACTTGAGCTTGTTGAATTGGAAGCATTGTCTTCCCAAGCTATGTAAGCTTTCTTTTTCTTTTAAAATTTACTTTCCTTCCTTTCTTCATTTTTTCTGCTCTTTGGACACTTAGACTTCACGTGTCCTCTTTTTCCACAACCAAATCATTTCACACTTGAAGGAGATTCTTGATTTTCTCTCCTTTCTTTGCGAAATTTGTCTTTTCCTTTTGCTTTCATAAATTTGGAAAACTTCTTTATCATGAGGCTCATTTTCTCCTCATCATCAGAATCATCATCTTCAATCCTCTTAGAACTCTTTCCTTTAGAGATCTCGGTCTTGAAGGCTAGTGTCTTTCTCTTGCCTTGATCCTCTTCAGCAGTTAGTCTTCTCAACTCAAGCTCATGCTCACGAAGCTTTCCAAACAAAATTGGCATTGACATCTGAGTGAGGTTCTGAGACTTCGAGATGGCAGTCACCTTTGGTTGCCAAGACCTGTCCAATGATTTTAAAATTTTTACATTCAATTCATTAGTATCAAAAGTCTTACCCAACCCAGTCAAGTGATTCACAATGTGAGTGAAACGCTTTTGGACATCAGAAATTGTTTCTCCAGGTTGCATTCTGAACATCTCATATTCCTGAATGAGAGTGTTCTTCCTTGCGCGTTTCAAGTCCTCTGTTCCTTCATGAGTAACCCTGAGAACTTCCCACATTTCCTGTGCTGTCTTACACACTGAAATTCTATAAAATTCATCAAGTACAACAGCAGATGAAATAATATTACGAGCTTGAATATCAAACTGAGCTCGTCTATTTTCTTCAGCAGTCCAATTAAAATATGGTTTTTCTACCTCTACACCATCAACTGTGCTCTTAGGAATGTAAGGACCATTTTGTACAGCTTCCCAGATGCCTCTGTCAACAGACCCCATAAAAATCTCCATTCTAACTTTGCAGAAGGCATAGTTATCACCAGTAAAAAGTGAAGGTCTGTTAATAGAAGCACCCTCGGCATATACAAGGTTTTGGTTGTGACCGGCCATTTTCGCAAATATTTTGAAGAACTATCAAAGCAAGCTCTGATACCAATTGTCGGTACCAGGGGGAGTATGGTTCGAAGAGTATAGCGCAGCGGACTAAAACTAAGAGTAGCTTATAAGCGTGTTTGGTCACTTTTAAAAAGAAGTTGGTCCTTTTTCGAAAAACAACTTTCTTTCAGAAAATTTATCGAACAGTTTGTGTGCAGACAAAAGTAACAAGTGTAGGGAGTAGAAAAATCACACAAGTAATTTTTATACTGGTTTGATTCAGAAGAATCTACGTCCACTCGTTAATCACTATAAACAGTGATTAACAGTTCCACTAAAAAGATGTTTTTCAGATTACAATTATAGTGAATGAAAAACAGATAAATAAACCATCCTTCGACGAACGAACCGGAAGAAGAACACTCTGCCAACTCGAAGAGAAGCGCTCCGGCAATCGACCAACCATTCTCGAGCTTCTCCTATTCATGAGATCAGGCAAAGCACCTTGCTAACTCGAAGAGAGCTTGCTCCGGCAATCGACCAACGATTCGCGAGCCTCTCCTATTCACGAGACCAAGTAAGGGAACCTTGAACAAAGCTTCTGAGAACTTTCCTCTAACGAACAGTGTTCTACTTAGCTTCTCAGTTCAAAAACGTTACCTCTGAAAATTACAGAAGCCAAATATATAGCCAATTGCACTGGATGCCAAAGGTCAGGTCCCAACTGCCACGAATAATCGATTATTGTAAGTGATAATCGATTATTCAAGTCCATTACAGGTTTTTCAAAAAGTGGTAATCTATTATATGAAGTGATAATCGATTATTCCTGAATGACTTGTGATAATTGATTATTGCAGTTCAAAATGTAATTTTTACAAAGTTTGAAAAGCTTTCCTACTACCATTTAAGTTATACAAATTGCTTTTAAATAAACTTAAACTCTTCTTCAACTAAATCTTCTTGCAGCATCATCAAAATAAAAGTCTTCAAGATTTACCAATACTTCTTATTGGTAACAGCAAGCAGGCGTTTGACTGCCTGAAGGAAGTTTTGACCTCCACCCCAATTAGTCAGGCACTAGATTGGACAGCCCTATTTGAGCTGATGTGTGATGCGTCTAACTATGCAATTGGGGCTGTCTTGACACAGAAAATTGACAAGCTGCCGAGAGTGATCTACTATGCTTCACGCACTTTGGATGCTGCCCAAGCAAATTATACCACAACTGAAAAAGAGTTGTTGGCAATTGTTTTTGCCCTTGATAAGTTTAGATCATATTTGCTTGGATCACCTGTTATTGTGTATACTGACCATGCAGCTCTGGAGTCAAAGCCAAGACTGATCAGGTGGATGCTACTACTCCAAGAGTTTGACTTGCAAATCAAAGACCGGAGTGGAGCACAAAATTTGGTTGGAGACCACCCCAGCAAGATTGAGAGAGCTGAGGATGAAGCTGATGTTTTGCCCATCCAGGATGACTTTCCTAATGAGAGTTTGTTGATGATTTCTTATTCTCACCCTACTCCTTGGTTTGCGCACATTGTGAATTATTTGGTTGCTTCTGTTTTTCCTCCCTTGGCATCCCGTGCTCAAATTGCTAAAATTAAGAGTGATGCTAAGTATTATATCTGGGATGACCCATATCTATGGAAGTTGTGCAGTGACTAGGTTACTAGTTGATGCATTCCGGACCATGAGATTGACTCGTCCTGCAGTTTTGTCATCCGTCCTCACCTGGTGGTCATCTGGGGATACAGAGAACAGCTCGCAGGGTGCTTGACTGTCGTTTCTACTGGCCTTCCATCTTCAAAGATGCAGAGAGGATTTGCAACACCTGTGAGCCTTGTCAAAGAGCAGGAGGATCAATTTTACAGAGACAAGAAATGCCTCAACAGCCTATGCTGTTCTGTGAGGTGTTTGATGTCTGGGGTATAGATTTCATGGGTCCTTTTCCTGTTTCTTTTGGTTTCTCTTATATTCTCCTTGTTGTGGATTGTTTCAAAATGGGTGGAAGCTAGAGCCACCAAGACTAATAATGCTCGGGATGTTGTAGATTTTGTTATATCTCACCTATTTTGCTGGTTTGGAGTGTCTAGAGCGATTGTTAGTGATCAGGGAACCCACTTTTGCAACAGATCCATGCAGGCTTTGCTCAAGAAATATGGGGTGATGCACAGAGTTTCTACACCATACCACCCTCAAACAAATGGGCAAGCTGAGATCTCTAATAGGGAGATTAAGAGGATCTTCGAGAAGATTGTCCAGCCCAACAAAAAAGACTGGAGCAATAGGTTGGACGATGCTCGTTAGGCCCACAGGACTGCCTACAAAGCACCCATTGGGATGTCTCCCTATCGGGTTGTCTTTGGAAAGGCATGTCATCTACCAGTTGAAATTGAGCATCGAGCTTACTGGGCTGTAAAGACTTGTAACTTCTCCATTGACCAAGCTGGAGAGGAAAGGTAGTTGCAACTGAATGAATTGGATGAGATCCGATTGGAGGCCTATGAGAACTCGATGATCATGATGTTGAAAGTTGAATTGATTGTGACCGTATTACCTGGGAGGCCTAAACACACAGTCCAAGATGAGGCTAGACACTTCAACTGGAGGCGACATTAGAAGAAAGACTAAGGATGAGGCCTATGACCTGATTGAGAGTATGGCGGTGAATGAACAAGAAACTAACAGTGAAAGGGGCACAGTAGTGCAGAAAAGGGGAGTTCTACATCTACCTGCTGATGATGCAAAGATTCTTTCGCAACTTCCAAAGGAGATCAATAATGTTTCCCAAGCTCAACAACTTTGTGATTTCTGTGGTGGTGACCATATTAATGGTCAATGTGCTATGCCTGAAGAGATGTAAGAAGAGTCAAATTACATAGGTAATCAGTTTCAAAATAGGCAAGGAAACTTCAACCAAGGTAATTTGAACCACAGTTGGAAGAACCATCCTAGTATTAGACCGAGTCAAAATAAACCATCTGGGCAGACACGAGGCCTTTTCAATAATAGACAACAACCATCACCTCTATGGCAACAGGTGGCTAACTTGACAGAGAATGTCACAGACCATATTGAGAGATTTGATAAATTTATAAAGGTTTATGATTCTCACTATGCCAGTCATTAGGCCAATTTCACAACTTTGGAGATGTAAATTGGTCAACTGCCAAAGAGGGTTGAAACCACAGAGAAAAACCAATCTAGGGCTAATACTAATGTTAACCCTAAGGAGGAATGCAAACCTGTTGTCACTAGGAGCAAGAGGAAAGTAGAAGAGGAAGTTGTTGAGATGGAAAGTAGTGAGGAGGAAGATTAGGAGATGAGTGAAAATACTATTGAGGTAGAAAGTAGTGATGAAGAAGAAGACGAGGAGAGGAGAGAAAAGAATTTTGAAAAAGAGGAAGAAAAAGAGAATAAAAATGAGAAGAAGAAGTCACTGTGCGCCATTTAGGGAAATTTTTAATCAGGTGATTGTTGTGCGTGCAAGGCCTAGAAAAAGAAACCATCCACCTAAGATGAAAGACTCAGGGAGCCTTACTCTTCCATGCGTGATTGAAGATGTAGATATGGGAAGAGCCATGCTAGATTTTGGGTCTAGTATTAATATGCTATCGTCAAAGTACCTGAAGAAACTTAGAGGGGTGACTTTGAAACCATCTAATCTCTCTGTGATGGTAGCAGATGGGTCATCTAAAAGACCTATTGGTATGGTGGAAGATGTAGTTGTTCGTATTGAGCATCTTGAATTCATAATTGATTTTATAGTCATGGACATGGAGACTGATGAGAGGATTCCAGTGATTCTTGGAAGACCTTTTATGAACACTGCAAAAGTAATGATGAGTGTCTATGATGAAACAATTATGCTGAGGGACCATGAAAGCAAGTTAATATATACTGGTTCTTAAGAGAAGCTCACACCAATACAGAAAAAGGCCAAGTATAAAGTTTCAATGGGAGAAGCTACAATTGAAGAATCTGAAGGTACTGACAGTGATGATTGTAATATTTTGTAGGTACCTAAAGATGAAGAGGTAGATAAAGGAGGAATAATCCACTCGAAGGACACACCATTCCTGCTTGGTTCAAGGTAAGATACATGAATAGGGAGTGGATCGTGAAAAAGCTTAAAGAGGAAGGAGTAGTGGAAATTAGAAGACCATATTCCAAAGCAATCAAAAGGGTGGCCACAGTTGAGATGATAGGGTGGCCATAGTGTTATGCCATGGCCATAGGAGCAGGCACAGGGTAGTGGATTTGGAGCAACTGAAGCTCCAATGATGGATTACGATGAGGAGGATGACGCCTTCGAGGATGCAGAGGCTGGAGATGATGATGATTCTGATGACAACATGAGCTGATTGGACATCTACTAATGGATGTCGTGTGTAGAGGAGCAGGGTTTATTTTTCTTTTTTACTTTTGTAATTTGAACTTGTAGTGTAGGTTTGCTTCAGTTGAGTAGTGTAGGTTTGTGTGAACTTGTCTGAACATCTTATCTGATTGTTATTACTTGTCTGACTCGGTACACTTGCCGATTTTCCCGAACAAGTTTTTGGCGCCATTGTTGGGGACTCACAGTTTAAGCTATTCTATTCGTGTGATTCTTGATGAATTTTAACTTTATTTTGTTTTCTTATTTTTATTTTTATTTTTCCCATTTTTAATTTTTATTTTTCATTCCCTAATTTTTATTTTTCTTATTTTTATTTTTTTTACTAACAATCGCTCTCTAGAGGTTTTGTGCAAGCATGCAATTATACCAAGGTAATTTGAACTTCTGGTGGGAACCTCACTCAAGCACAAATCAAATTCAATATGATCAAGTTGGTGGACTATTCACTAGACCACAACAAGCAAACAGTGCTACAAAGCTTGAGGAGACCCTCTAGTGGTTCATGGATGAATCTCTCTCAATTCAAGAAAGCACTCAAGCAGCATCCGAAAGGATGGAAGTGTAGTGCAGATTCATGATTCAGAAGCTTGATGATCTTGGGGCCAATATGAATGATAGCCCTAGAAAGGAGTGCCAAGCCACTATCACTGAAGGAGGCAAGGTTTTAGATGAGAAAAAAATTGAGAAAGAAGAAGAAGAGAGATTTAGTGAGAAAGAGAAAGAGATAGATTAAGAAAAATATGAAGTAGAGAAAGAAAAGGAAGAAAGTGAGGGAAAAGAAAGGAAAAAGAGAGGGAAGAAAAAAAAGAGGATGAGAGAAAAATAGAGAGAGAAGAAAAAGAATGTTTGAGTGAAAAAGAGAAGGATGTAGAGGAAGAAAGGGAAAGCGTTGAGAGAGAAAAGAAAAAAATTGAGAAAAGTCCTTTCTGCCCTAAGGAGTGTCCCAAGGAGAAAAAGAGAGAGGGGAATGATGAAAGCAAAAAGAAAGAATCATATGAAAGATCATAGGAAGAAAAAGGAGAAACAGTTTGAGCGTTTCATGGAAATCTTCAAGAAATTGGAGATTAAAGTTCCTATGGTTGGGACACTACAACAGTTTTCTAGTTATATTAAATTCCTAAAAAAATTCAACAAAAAGAAAAAAATATCTTGAACCAAGTTCCTAATCTTTTTTTATCTTTTATTTTATTTTATTTTAATTTATTTTATTTTATTTGATCTTATTTTATTTTATTTTATTTGATCTGATTTGATTTTTTTATTTGATTTGATTTTTCTATTTGATTTGATTTGATTTGATTTATTTTATTTTATTTTATTATTTGTGTGGTTTGGATTTGATTCTTTTTTTATGTTTGAGTTTTTTTTTTTAGGTTATACGCGGCTTCTGATGGTTGTACTGACAGCATCTACTGATGGATGTTGGAAGAGTGTGAGAGAGCATCTACTGATGGATGCTGCTATGGAAGAGGATGGTCACTAGACATCTATTGATGGATGTTAGGTGATTACGCGTCTACTGATGGATGCCAATGAGGATAAGAAAGATTGGTGTCTACTGAGGGATACCAATGAAGATTAGCATCTACTGATGGATGCTATGTGATTAGACATCTACTGATGGATGCTATGATGGAGACTGGGTCAAGCTAGTAACGTTAAAGAAGCGCTTGCTAGGAGGCAACCGAGTTCTCTGAACTTTAATTTTTAATTTTTTTTTTTCATTTTAATTTTTGTTTTTGTTCCATTTTATTCTATTGTGCTCTGCTTGAAGAAACTGAACTGCTTTGATTCAACTGTGCTTGTTTTGTGTGATAAGTTTTGCTTTATGAGATTCTAGTGCTTGATTGAAGTTGAGATGATGCTTGATGTGCTATAAGTGATAAATCCTAATTTTTTAGACAGGTGCTTGAGATAAAGTTTGATTGAGATACTGAGTAGGATGTTTTTCTAAATTCTGGAACTTGTGATTTTACTTGTGTTAGTTTTGAGCTTCAGAGTTATTTTTAAATAAGTTTTATTACTTTGGAAGCATGAATGATTTTGCCCAAATTTTCTGTGATTGAACTACTTGTCTGCAGGTTCCATATGATCAAGGCCATCTTTGGTTACCCCTTATTCTTTTAGCCTTCACATAATTTTTTCCCATTGAAAAGAGAACAATTTGTTCTAACCTTTGAACCTTAAGCCTTATGCATTTTTTGAAAAACCTTTTTGAAAAATCTTTACATTGAGTTAAGTTGAGAACATTTTATGAGGTACTGATAAAGGTTTAAGTTTGGGGTTACCAGGAAACAACCCACTTCTCTAAGCAGTGAGCAATCTAAAGAAAAAGCAAGTGAAAAGCAAAGGCAAAAGAAAAGTGAGAAAAGAAAATTCAAAAGAAAAGAAAATAGCTCACTGCAAGGGAAAGCTGGAGGAAAAGGAAGAGAGTGTTCTTCAAAGACAAATTCATAAAATCTCTCTCTTAACTCAAGGAACTTTGCTAACCAGAAAAACCAATTTCCTTCTTAGCCCAGCCAAGTTACAAGCCATGAAAAGCCCTTGTGATGATAACCTTCTTTTGAGGATGTTTGATTATGGTTAAATGGAAGGCAAAATTAATTTGTGTGACATTGTGATAACAAAGAGAAACACCACATCATACACCTGAGAGCTAAGTGAGACACTTTTGAGTGCTTGAGCGAAACACTTTCCCTGGTGAAGAATAGTTCTCTGAATTTTTGATTGCATCTGTGCTTGGTTGATTAATCATTCTTAAGGATAGCACCTGTTAGAGGTATTTGAGCATCACATTGACTTTGATTGAATCCTACACATCTTGACTGAAATCTTCATGCTGAATTGATAAAAGTGATTCCTTGTCTTGAGAAAAAAAGTGTTTGAAAAAGGTTGAGTAATTGTACTGATTGTTCTGAATAGCTGAGTTACATTTTGTTTGCTTGAGGACAAGCAAAGTTCTAAGTTTGGGGTTGTGATAACGATTTAAAATACCATTATTTGTGATATGATTTTGATACTAAAAACACCCTTTTTCACTTAGAAACTTGCTTGGACTCATCCTTTTTTAATAAATTGTGGGAATGAGAGAGTTGAGGTTGATTTCAATGGTTTTATGACTAATTCCCCTTGTTTTGACAGAGATTAGAGAAATACTAGAAGAAGAGAGGAAAGACCAAGAAAAAAGAGCTCAAAAGGGGTCAAAAAGGCACCAGAAGGAGGGAAAACACGCAGCCCGAGCATCCAGAAGCGCAGGAAATCGACGTTCGCCGCCTGGACGATGGCCCTCGACACCCGGCAGGCGCTACTTCGTAGCCTGGGCGTCCAAAACTGACACCCAAGCCCAACATGACTCTCAAATATCGCCTGGGCGGCCTCCCTGCGATGCTTGAGCGTGAATTCATTTGGATAGGACCTTGTTTCTGCTCTGTTTTGATTCTTTTGGATCGGGCTTCATTCTGGCACGCCTTTGACACTATTTAAAGGACCCTAGGGCGCTAGGTTTTGCATCCCTGGCAGAGAAGAGCGTAGCAATACACTCTTAGCCAATTCTTAGTCTTCCATTCTCTCTTTCTTTCTTCCATTATTCATAGAATTCCCCCATGTCTATGGGGAACTAAATTCTATTTGCTGTTGGGGAATGATGTAACCTTGTAAACTCTCATGTATTTGAATTGATTCTTAATTCCATATGTTTTTTCAATAATTGGTAGAGAGATTCATTTGTTTTATTCTCGCTTATACAATAGCATTATCTATGAATTGCATGAGTGTCGGGAGGTTCCTTTCAATTCAGGTTCTTGTTGAATTACTCCTAAGGGTTATATTTCTCAGGGATGACGGTATGAGTCTTAGTCGTCTTAACCTCTTGATCTTCACATCTTTTTACTAGGAATGTTAAGAATTGTATGAACTGGTAATTAGGGACAAACTTATTTACCAAGGGATCGGGTTCAAGTGATTTAGTGAGGGACGTTGGCATTAATGCATAAAGAAGAATTCTTATATACATGATAGGGAGCTAGGTGAAATCTAACCCAACAACATACCCATCTCAAATAAATCAACCTCCATTCTTCTCTATGCTCTTTTGCTACTAATCAATTTTATTTTGTTTTATTTTATTATTTTTGCAATCCAAACCCATGATCTCTTTTACTTTAAGTCTTAATTAATCCTATTTTCACACAACTGTTCAGCACCGAGAGTCCTCTAGGATACAATACTTGGTCTTACCATTTTATATTACTTGTGCGATGTTGACAAATTGGCAAGTGTACCAAATCGTACAAGTAATATAAATGGTAAGACCAAGTATCGTTTTTCCCAAGAGACTCGTATGGCTTTCTCTTT
>NC_028356.1:17436176-17445403 GCF_000741045.1 Vigna radiata var. radiata | reverse complement strand
CGCTTATTTAAAAAAACGCTATCTATTGTTATTGCTATAGATAGCGCTTTTTTGAAAAAGCGGTATCTATTGTTCCGCAGATCAATAGATAGCGCTTATTTAAACAAGCGCTATCTATTGAGCGCTATCTATGTCTAATTTTGTAGTAGTGATTGTCACCCCATTTGAGCCAAAAATAAAATCTTTTTTCTAAATTATCCCCAAGCAAGGGTTGTCATCAGGTAGGAATCAATTCATGATGCAAATGAAGAGCACTCAATGATCAAACAAAGAGAATTCATCAAAGAAAAAAAAAACAAAAGAAAAACAAAAAGAAATCACAAAGTGATGTTGAGCAAAAAGAAGTAAAAACGAAGTTCAAGAAAAAAAACAAAGTACTCAAAAAGTCAAATAGTTGATGCAATACTTAGATGATAATCCTTGTTTCAAAAAAAAATAGTAACCAACAAACATTCATTTGGGCCTTTATACCTTTTCTTCTAATTCCTTTTAGCCTTTAGCCACGTTACAAGCCTAACAAAGTCCATGCAGATTGGATAATGATTGCTCAAATTTTCATAAAGTTTAATTTTGCGATAAAGTGAAATGACTACCAACGTGTCAGAGAAAAAAAGAAAAAAAAAAGAAAAAAGTAATGTCTCGGGAAGAGGGGATCACCCTGCCACCTAACCAGAAGCATGCAAAAGAAAAATCAAACTAATTTGGGGTCATCCTTTTAACCGATCCTTTTCATGTCCAATACCTCTTCCAAATGGAACCCCTTGCCAAACAAAAACCGGGACAACATTGTGAGTCTCACCCGAGTTTATCATCAACCCATGCCACAATAAACAAAGAGAAAAAAGCAAACAAAAACCGGGATAACTTTGTGAGTCTCACACAAGTTTTTCATCAATCCATAACCTCAAGACTGGGGCAGCTTTGCCAATCTCATTTTCTCACCCTAACTTTCATGGATCCAAACCCCAGCTCATTTTCCATAACATCAAGCTGGGGCACCCTTTGTGTATCTCGTGTTCACCCTGATATTCTCATATCACATCTCCTTTGAGGATTATGAGGAATGACTTGTCCATACAGTTATCCCATTCTCCTCTAAACCCTTCTAAACATCTCTCATTTCTCCACTTGCCAACAAATTCAAGCATGTGTGCACTGATGTCTCGAAAAAAGAAGTCAAAATGTAATAATCTCAAATTTAGACCTCGGATGCATGACATTCCTCAGTTTTCACAAAACATTGAAAATAAAGACCAGTTTGATTATTGCAAGCAAGATGGCTGACTCAAGAAAAAAAGAAATGCCAAACAAAGCAAATGTTTTCATCAATCAATAAGAAAGAAAATCTTTCGGATCGCGACCCTCTTTATTCATATGAATGGTTGTCGAATCCTTCTTTGAAAATACAAAAAGAGTAGCATCAAAATCTCAACACTTTGCAATGAAAGGCTTCAATGCCTTACTGTCTTTCCAAAAATCAAATTTCTGTCAAAAAGTAACAAAACATTTCACAAAATTACGAATTCCAAGAATTTCAAAATTTCAAAAGCCTAGTTTCATCTGGCAATTTCAAATTACAGAAGCCCAGTTTCATCTGGCAATTTAATTTTTCAAAAGCCCAGTTCATCTGGCAATTTCAAAATTTCAAAAGCCTAGTTCATCTGGCAGTCTCAAAATTTCAAAAGCCCAGTTCCTACCCTGGCCCATAAGCCCAGCTCGCCTCGCACCTCAAGCTCAAGTTTTTCTTGTTGTTTCAGCCCTCTGTAAGAAATTGGTCGAACCCGACAATCANATTTGAGGATAAAAATATTAACATGCAAAAATAAAGTTGATTCAATTGACAAACGAAAACAATGGATGGATGGATGTTGTTGGGTACTAACAATTTCATCTATTCCACTCTCTCTTACATACTGCCCTTGACTATTAGATTGATTAATTGTTATGCGACTTTCTAAGCCTCCCCTTAACCCGATCCCTCGGTGAAAAGGGCCTAATATTAACTACTAGCTTGCTATCCCTAGCCTCCCCTAGTAATTAATACCGCATTATAAACATAAGTTAGCGCAATTGATCGTCCTACCCCTATCCCAAGGTGGTATTGCAAAATCAAGAGATTACGCACCAGTTCATGTCATTACTGTACGTCCCCATATCAANNAAGACAAACATCAATATACCNAATGAGTTAAANGATAAAGGCCTTAAGCACAGATGATAACCCAACAATAATCAATCAAAACATATGGAGACCATATAAATAATCAATAGTTTCAATAACAGAGAGTATCAAAAGATTATATTGTTTTCCCCAACAACAATAGGGTTTAGTTCACCATAGACATGGTAAAACTAGATGAAAAATGGAAGAAGAATGGAAGAGGAAACCCTAGAAAAGATGAAAAGNAGCCTAAGCATCCAAGAGATCCTCTCTAGAGAGCAAAATTAGGTCTGGCCGTTCTCCCCTCTCAACAATCCTTTGAATCTATCCCATGCTTGCCCCAGTGTTTCTTCCATTCCTTGTTTAAATGAAGAGATTTTTAATTTCCCTTGATTGATCTTTGGAGGTGGAAAGAATTTAGTAATAAATTGTTGGACCACTGCTTCCCACGTCCTGAACGTTCCCTCCGGGAAAGAATTCAACCAGTCTTTTGCATTTCCTCCCAGTGAGAAAGGAAACAAGCTAAGTCTGATTCTGTCGTCCGTCACTCCAGTTATCTTCACTGTGTTGCAAATTCCTCCAAAGACTGTCAAATGCTTGTAAGGATTTTCATTTGACAACCCATGGAATTCGTTGTTCTGGACTAACTGGATAAGTGACAGACTCATCACCATGCTGGTTGTATTGTCTGTTGGCACTGCAATGTTGTTAAAATTCAAGGGACCAACTGTATTAGCTGCATCCCCCAAGGTGCGTCTGGGAGGAGGTTGATTGGCCATCTCCTCAAGATTTGGTTCAAAAGTCTCAGGTGGAAAATGTGAAGTAACTTCTGGAGAAAGAGATCTTTCACACAAAGGGCGTCTCTTCCTCCTCTCGTATGGTAGACCTTATAGCAGAGGTTATTGGTTTTTCCTGCTTCTAGTATGTATTGTTTCCTGCATGCACAAGAAACAGACCCCTAAAAGCACTTTTATAGAAAATAAAACAAAATGCAACAAAAGAAAAATAAAACAAAAATAATTACAATAAAGTCAAATTCAATCAATTCACACTACTAGACAAATAAACCTCGAGTCCCCGGCAATCGCTGGCGCCCGGCGGTTTCCCTCAGTGTCAATTTCCATGCCTACTCCTCATCCTGGACCGCCCAGCGGTTTAAGTGTGTCGTTGGGCGGTGTGTCGACTCTTCGAAACTTCATTTTTTTGCTCTTTTCTCGGGTCAACGACCTGTATCTTCAACTCCATTCTTACTTTTCTCAAATTAGTTACAAAACAATGCAAAATAAGCATAAAATCGCTAAAAACAACTTTTGACTCTCTNNAGACTCATTTATTGAGTTTTGCTTGATTCTGAGCTCATTCCAAGTAGTAAAGGGTGTAATTTGGTCCAAATTGACATATGAAAATAACTGTTTTTCAACCTTCATCATGCGACTTGGTACACTTGCCGATTTGCCCCAACACTGACATGGCACCCTAGACCTATTTAAGGCTCTCATGCAATGAGGGTGTCATCTTCTTGGCGGCTAAAGCTCGAAAACACCATTTTGGACCTATGAGAGCTGATTTTGGGCAGTGAGAACTCTCATTTCTTCCTCCTTTGGTGTTCATCTCTTTCATTTTCTTCCATTGTAACCTCAAGCTCTCTATAACAATGGAGAGCTAAGTTCTTTTTGTCGGGGAATGATGTAAACTATGAAACTCTATTGTAAATGCACTTGTTTTGAATGAATATAATCTTCTTTCATTATTTGCTAGTGTTTATTTCCTTTGCTTAAAGCTTGTTGTGACTTGGTCAACCATAGCATAATTCTAGGGTTTTCTTAATGTTGGGAAAGATTGGGTGAACCTTGAATTAGACTAAACACCTAAGGGAAATTGTCTCTAGGGATAGAGCTCGGACCATTAGTTGTCTTAAACCTCTTCTCTTAATGCAAATGAACTTGTTAGGTTGTAAAGGGATTGGGATTTAATGAGTAAGTTTAGGCTTTCTCACAAAGGGATTGGGTTTGAGTAATTTAGTAGGTTGACATTGGCATTATAATGAAGAAGTAGTTCTGTGCATTTGCATGAGAGTGTAATAGGTGAAATCATTATCCAACATCTCCATTCCATATCATTTCTAATCACTTCATTTCCTAGTGTTTTTACCACAAGAATTTCAATCTCTTACTTATGCATTATGTTTATTTTGATTAGACAAATTCACATTAAAGGGAATCATTCTTTAGTCTAAACTAGTTAGATAATTGTACAATTGTAAAGTGTTAACTGAGTCTCTTAGGATACGATATCCGGTCTTACCGGTTTATTACTAAGAACGATTTGGTACGCTTGCAAAAAAGTTAACACAACGTTGACCCTTGGCTTTGCAATGTTGTTAAAATGGAGAGGGCTAATAATTGTTTTATAATCTGCCAAGGTGCGCCTGCTAACATTGTTCTCCGCACCTCCTTCACTAGTTTGGGAAGCCATTGAAATTTTCTCTAGAGAAGGTTCTCTAGATAATTCATTCCCTCTTGGCGTCCTACTAGTCTCGAGTCCTTCGAAAAGAGGTTCAAATTTTTGTTACCTCTGGTTCTGACACTATCATTAAATCAAAACCCTAGAGAATATTGTTAGCACAAAAATAAAAAATAAAAATAAAGAATAAAAGCCAAATTAAAATTAAAAATTAAAGGCAAGAAAAAATAAAGTCAAATTTAATCAAGAATAACATATATAAAATAGCTTAAATCGTGATTCCCCAGCAACGACGCCAAAATCTTGTTAGGGCAAATCGGCAAGTGTACTGGTAAGACATAAAAATAAAAAGAGATCATTGGGTTTGAATGAAAAAATAATAAATAAAATAAAATGCAATTGATCAGTGGCAAAGGAGCATAGAGATGAACGGAGGTTGATTTATATGAGATGGGTATGTATTAGGGTTAAATTTCACCAAGTTCCCTCTCATGTATATAAGAATTATTTTTTATGCATTAATGCCAACATGTCTCACTAAATTACCTAAACCCGATCCCTCGGTGAATAAGCCTGTCCCTAATTACCAGTTCATCAATTCCTAGCAATCCTGGTAAAAAGATGTGAAGAACAAGAGATTAAGACGACCAAGACTCATACCCTCATCTCTGAGAAATATAACCCTTAGGAATAATTCAACAAGAACCTGAATTGTAAGGATCCTCCGAGCACTCATGCAATTCATAAATCATGCTAATGAATGAGTTAAACAAAAGCAAGCATAGAAACAGATGAATTACTCTAACAATTAATGGAAAAAAATATGGAATTAAGAATCAATTCAAATACATGAGAGTTTATAAGGTTAAATCATCCCCCAACAACAAATAGAAATTAGTTCCCTATAGACATGAGGGAACAATATGAATAATAGAAGAAAGACTAAGAATGAAAGCCTAAGAATTGGGAAAAAAGTGTATTGCTAAGCTCTTCTCTGCCAGGGATGCAAAACCTAGAGCCCCAGGGTCTTTTAAATAGTGTCAGAGGCGTGCCAAAACAAGGCCCGGTCTAAAAGAATTGAAACAGAGCAAAAAGAGGGCCTGATCTGCGCAAGTTGACGCCTAGGCAGTCCAGGAGGACAGCCAAGCAGTCAGAATGGCTCATTGTTGGGGCAAATCGGCAAGTGTACCGAGTCACACAAGTAATATAAAATGGTAAGACCAAGTATCGTATCCCAGAGGACTCTCGGCGCTGAACAGTTGTGTGAAAACAAAATTAATTAAGACTTAAAAATAAAAAGAGATCATGGTTTGTATTGCAAAAAAGAATAAAATGAAGCAAAGTAAAATTGATCAATGGCAAAAGAGCACACAGATGAATGGAGGTTGATAATTATGACATGAGTATGTTGTTGGGGTTAGATTTCACCAAGTTCCCTCTCATGTATATAAGAATTCTTCCTTATTCATTACTGCTAACGTCCCTGATGAGTCGTTATTTCTTGAACTATATTTAGTTTATTACACTTAAATAAACCAGGGAATTGTGTTTAATTGTCTATTATTTCCCCGTTGTCCGAATTATGCTTAATTTGGTCAGAAATTCGTAATTGTGCTAATTTGGATTTTTTGAGCTGATTAATTGCATTTTTGGGTGCAGGGAAATTTTGGAAACATCATCTGGGGCATTGGGATATGGCGTGACACAGTCAAAGGCTAAACATTTAGTCATTTAGATTCTTATTAAAGTTGTAATTTCGTTTTCTAGAAGCCCGTAATTAGAATTAGGTGTTTTTGACCCTTTTAGGGGCATTTTTGTAAAAAAACCAATTGTGGGGGCCATGTGGCATCTCTTTAGGGTTTCTTAGAGGTGGACCCCACCAATTTTGGAGGCTTGGACGACATTTAGCTAGGAATTGCCGAGACACAACCCTCATTCACTTTTCACTCACACTCTTTGAATATTAATTTATGTTGGAACGTTGTTTTTTTTTTAAGCTTTTGAGCGATGTTTATACTATTAGATTGTGGATAAATGGAAGCTTTATCCCGATGCAACTTATTTTTTATTTCTTTCTTTGCTACTTCATTCCAGCGAGCAAGAGGTCTAGTATAGGATTTACTTTGAGCATTCTAGCACATTCAGTTTCCTTCATCTTACGGATGCCACTTACATTCAAGTTTTTAAGGTTTTTTAGAGCATTTTTATAAGCTGCTGGCTGGAAGGAAGCAAGCACACGGTCCCATCTTCATTTTCTTTTCCTTTTTTTTTTGGAGAAAGTAATGTAATGGTAGATGTCAACACCCAATTTCGTCCGGGTGACTGAATAATAGGACTTAGTGTTTGTTTTTGTCTTATTTTATTTTTATTTTTATTTTTAGTTTTTTTATATATATTTGATTTAACTATCTTATTATTATTAGATTTAATTTTATTTTCTATTTGAAAAAAANATATAAAAAAAAATAAAAATAAGAAAAGAAATGAAAAAAAGAAAGAAAACAAAAAAAAAAGAGAGAAAAAAATGAAAATAGTTTGGAATGTTAGTTTTGTCTTTTTGTGGAAAAAAAAAAAGTAAAAAGAGAAATTTTTTTGGGCTAGCAGAGACGGTTTTTGGGTGGCAGAGACGTTGCAAAACTGGCAAAGGTACGTGTTGGCTGGGAGGAACAAAAAGACGATTTTGGCAGGCACAATTGGGTGGCGGTATGTATTGGCAGAGGGTGAACATTGTTAGAGAACACGCCATGGTTATGCAGAAAAGGGGAATCAAAATTCACAAGAGGGGGATCATCACACACGACTCTCTTGTCCATTTTTACTCCCTCATCACACACTCACTCGAATTCCTCAGCACCATCATCACCAAAGACACACAACAGAATCCATCATTTCTCTCACCCTTAACCATCATCATCCATCACTCACTACCTCTTCCATTTACAGAGACANACACCACGCCTCTACCCTTCCAACACCATTCATCTCCAAAAATCCCTATTATCCATGATTGTTCTATACAAGAAATAGCTTCATCTCTTTCGACCTCTCCATTCTCTGTCAATATCGCCAACCCATGTCCCTCATCTTCATCTTCCACCATCTTCATCTCCATCAAATCTTCATATCCTTACCATTCTCATGAATTCCCTGCATTGAAACCAGAACAGAGTAGACAAATTTAATTTCACAACCTCCAATACCACCGCTTCAATCCTCTCGGCTCTCACCCGCGACACACTTAACAACATCCATCACGCACACCTCAAATTCATCCATCACACACACAACCTACCATCATCATCCATTGCAGACTAACCTCCTCCATCACCGAAACACCAAACAAAGACAAACAGAGAAGCTCTCACGGTCTCCAGAACCACCTCAACCCAAAAACCCAAATCCAATCATAGCATAGAAACAGAGGGAGAAGAGTAATAATCGCCGACAGTGAGTGGGATGCTATAAAAGCAATGCAGCAACAATGATTGTGTTTTATCGCTGATTCGCGTATAGGGATTGCGGATCAGGAGTTTCGCTGCTCNTGAGGAATTGTTAAGGGCGGCGACGCTGTGAGTCTGGACATTGGCGCTACCAAAAGTTCAGAGGGACGATATTTCCCTCTAGCACACGAGGAAGAAGGGGTCATTCTGTGACTGGGGACGACTCGGGAAGCGGTCAGTATCGATGGTGCGGGCAACGGTGTCACCGGTGATGCTTCCCGGTATTTAGAGTTATGGTGGTTGACGTGGGTAGGGGAAGAGAATGACGTTGACCACGCCGGCGACGTCGTCGATCTAGATTGCTGTGTGGATGAGCGACACGGTGACGGCTGCGGTGACTATCCCGGCGACGTCGCGACTTCGATGGAGGCAGTAGCAGTGGCACGACGACGGTGAACGACGGTCTCGGCTTGGTGGCTCCGCCAACGAGAATCGCTGCTGACGAGGTCGCAGGCGGTGGTTGACGGTGGTCGGTTGGGTGAAGGTGAGTGTCTCTGGATTCGTCTATGGAAGAGGAGACCCTAAGTCTCTCTGAAGCAGTGCGTGGCATAATGAGAGCAAAGCTGCAGAACCCCTAATTTCTGTTAGGGTTAACAAAGAGTTTGGGCCTGGCCATTGGGCTTCAGTCTCTCCTCATGCCACCCCACGCAGCTCTATTCACACTCCCCATCCATTTTCTGCAAACAAGAAAAAGGGGAGATTGGGCCGGTGCATGGTATCTCAGGCTNCACACCCAATTTCCAGCCATACACCCCTGACAGAGCANAAGGTTGGAGAAAGAGGCCTTGGGCCGGTCTGCCTCCTTGCTTCCTGGCGACGCGCCACGCTATTCTCACCCCCACCGTGTTTCTGTAAACAAGAAAGTGGCCTTGGGCCTGACCAGCAACTACCAGTGGCACCCCCAAACTGCACCGATGCACCCCTCTTGTTCATTTGGGCCTGAGCTAAGGAATCTTCTCATACACCCCAATTTCTAATCTCTGCACCCCTGTTTTATTGTTTTTTTTTCTTTTGTTTTTATTTCTTGTTTGATTATTAGTTTTTACTATATGTAGTCCCTTTGCATGACAAATCCACCCCATACCTTGTTTTTATTTTTTTTT
>NC_028356.1:17425142-17434661 GCF_000741045.1 Vigna radiata var. radiata | reverse complement strand
AACTGAGAATACGTAGGAGCAAGGTCAATCCTTGTCGGGCACAAAAAACACAAAAAATATTTTGTTTCCTTTAGAGTTTTATTTTTTAGGGGAAAATTAAACATTTTGCAAACCACATCGAATTCGTGTATTTAGTTAAAGGTACTGCCTTAGGACAGGCGTTTTGGGGGTGCTAACACCTTCCCCACACGTAACCGACTCCCGAACCCATAATCTGGTTTTCGTGGACCTTGCCTTATCATTTTATGGCTTTTCCGTAGTTTTCCAGAATAAACTATAGTGGCGACTCCAAAACTCTTTTTCGAAACTATTAATTCTTTTTTGGATCGTTGTCCCGTCGCGATTCCGGTTGCGACAGTAGAATAGTGTACTCGTACGGTGCTGGATAAAATTATTTTGTGGGCCATTTATTCCCTTTTATTCCCGAAGCATTGCTTTTCATTTTGGGTGAAGAAGGAAATGTTGATTTCATTCGGTGCATTCAATGGCTGGTGCATGTATTTTTTTTTATTTAATTTTTATGTTTCAACATTTGCAATTTAGATTACTGTGAATGCATTCTTTTTGTGTTATTTTCGTAAGGAATTGCTTTTAATGTTCTAGCTTAAGCATTACATTTTCATGTCTTGAATTATGCTTGGATATTTACCTGTTGCCATTTTAATTTTAGTTANGGTTTGGGTGCATTGCATTCTCCCTTCACACACACACATATTATGCATCTATTGAGTGAGGCCCTATACCCGGGTCTGAGCGCAGCTTAGAATTAGAGGAGTTATGTAGCGGTGTCACTCTGGGATGTACTTCCTGTTTGGCTATCGTGAGAACTCCAGCTAGAGTCTGTTCTCTTCATGTGTGTTTCCACACCTAGTTGATTACTCGACTGTTGTGGAGATGCTGTGGAGGGGGCCATAGCTCTAGTGACCATTGATCCTTAGGCTCAGGGAACTATCCTGGTGAGATCGCATATACTTGACCTTGAATCTAAAATGTCGAACCTTCACTAGGGCACAAAGGGAGATGTGTGCAGTCTTATAACCCTCACTTTTGTTTAATAAAATCAAGCATCTCGTACATATCACTACATTGTTTTTTTCTTTCTTTCTTTGTTGCTCATGTTTTTATGGTCTTGTCAAAATTTTGTGAGTTCTAGTCAAGAAATTACAAAGTTGTGATTACGGTAAAAATGGAAATTAACATGGGATTTTGAGTCAAGAGGCATTCAAGTTTAAACCTTTTGAAGAGAAGCATACNCATTGAAGTCAAGGGGGGCAATATCTATCTCTTGAGGGATATGAAAAGGATGACCTTAAAAAATGCATTCAGGAATGGGTGGGAATTTGTTGACCCTGTCAGAGGTAGAGGTCCAGACAACAACGATTATTGTTTTAGCCCAATACTATGACCCATTTCTAGTTGATGCCAACAATAGAAGAATTTGAGGAGACCTTAGATGTATTCCTTAAGGGAAACACTTCATACCACCTTGGGCCGTATATACCTGATTTGCAGCTAGCAAAGATAATGAAAGTTCCCCCTATGAAGTTGGAGAATGAATCCATACTTACAACAAGGGACCTTCCTCAAGGGTACTTATGGTGGTTCTTGCATTGATTGACCGAGGAGGAAATGTGGGAAACATTCGTGAATGTACTAACTCTGAGAATCCATTCACTATTGGCCTAGTTGAAACTTATAGACCCCCGGTCAATGTTGTGAGCCAAAGAGAAGGAAGATGTTACTCTGTTTACCGGTGTCATATGTGTGCTTCATTTCTCGCGTGAGTAAGGGCGCTTTGAATGCCACATGTCCCTTAGGAACTACTTCGGTTAAACTCAAGATGAAAGGGAGTAAATGAATGAATGCGGCTCTATGCAGGCTCAAAAGAGGAAAAGTTTAAATGGCATGTCTATTGGTAGCAGATATCATGTATCGCACGTCGTTGCAGGAATTACCCTATTGTCCCCCTCATGGGTATCCATTGTTGTGTGCGTGTCAAAAACAAAAAAACAAAAAAAAAAGAGAAAAGAAAATTTGGGTATCCTATGAGAGGGTCGCCAACACCTGCATCTCTTACCACATTGCAGATCTTCTGAGGAAGAGGCCTTTACTGAAATGTTGTATGCTAGGGACACGTGGGGCAACGTTGTTCGCTTGGAGAGATGCCCGAGATCATGGACTATTAGTGAAAGATTCCCTTAGCCAAATTGATCAAGAAGAAGGTTAAGACAATCAAGTTTCCATTCAAGTTAATTTCTCCTTACCTAAACTGCGAGAAACAAGTTCATAATGCTAAGCAGCGGGTGAGAGCAGTAGTGGCAAAATTGAAGGAGGAACGATGTCGTCGAGCTAAAAAAGAAGGCACCAAAAAGCTGGTGATTCAGAAGGAAGAGTATGTTGTTGAACAAAGGGCANAAGGAATTGCTTTTAATGTTCTAGCTTAAGCATTACATTTTCATGTCTTGAATTATGCTTGGATATTTACCTGTTGCCATTTTAATTTTAGTTAAGTGTTTCTTTATTGTCTATTGCATTTTAATTAGTTTATGCATATTGTTTCATGATCGTTCAATTCATTGTTTCTATTCACGGAGTCATTTAGTCTGTTCGTTTGTGATAATTTAGTTGTGATGTTAGCTTAGGTTAGTCGGGTTGGTCATTAATAAAATTACAGTGTTTCCTTCAGATTTCTTGGACTGTTCTTGTGTTTATTCTACTCTGCCTGACACTCTATTTAATCTGTTGTGTGCTTGCGATTGGGTATACGCTTAGTTTCCTAAATCGGTGTTAATTATTCGCTTAGTTGATTAGACTGGATGGTGGATGACTGATTAATTCTTCGCTTAGTTGGGTGATTCGTGTCGGATTTGGGTTAGAGTAGTGTTTTTATGTGATAGGAAGCATAGTGATTGAGTTAATGACCAACCGTCTTTATTCTGTATTTGATTCTGTTTTTATGTTTCTGTCTACATTTCAATTTTACATTTCTGTTGCATCTGTCTTTTGATTTAGTTAATTCAGCATTCACACAAACCTTTCACAAACCCCCCACGTCGTTTTAGACCTAATTCTTGAACCACAGTTTGGTCCTTGAGAGACAACCTAGGAGTCATTCCCTAGCTATACTGCATTTCTCATATGCAATCAAATTTGTGTGGACGGCAACAGCCCATCAAATTTTGGTGCCGTTGCTGGGGACCAAAGGTTAGGTTTTAGGTCTTTTGTTGTGTTTGTGTGTGTTGTGTTATGAGTGTGATGTTCTGTTTTGTGTGTTCGTCATTGTGTGTTGCATTTAAGTAACTTTAGTTGCATATTTTCATTGCATTCTTCTTTTCCCCCTTCTTTCGCATGTCTACCTATTTTGGCTATGTGGGTACTGTTTCTCCTACTTGTTACTCTGATTATGATTCTCCTACTGATTTCTATGTTGAGAACAGTATGATTCATCCTTCATCTCATGAGAGTGCTCCTAGGGAGCCGTTTCCACTTGATGAGGAGGATATTCGTTGTGTTTTCAACACTGGACTGATACATGTGCTGCCTAGGTTTCATGGTTTTGCAGGTGAATGCCCACGTAGACATTTGGAGGAGTTCTACACACTATGCTCTTTAATGAAACCTCCAGATTTCCCAGATGAAGTCATGTTTGTAAAGGCATTTTCGCATTCATTACAAGAAGCAGCAAGGGGTTGGCTGTATTGTCTTCCTCCAGGATCCATCACTTCCTGGGAAGATCTTAAGCATACGTTCTTGGATAAATTCTTCCTTGCTCAGTATGGTCACCGCAACGGTCCTGGATGGAATGACCCTAGCTTGGGTTGGTATGGTGCTCCACATCAATATCAACCATTTCCGAATTCTTGTATGCCTTCTCCACCTGTTCAGGAACCTCAACAGATGCAATTTCATGAGCCTGCCCATTCTTTATCAGCTGTTGGTAGGAAATTGGAAAACAAGCTTGATTCTCTTGAGAGTTTGGTGAAACAGCTGGCATCCAACCAGAGACCAGCACCTCCATCTGCATCTGTTGCATACTTGTGTGCTATATGTTCTTCCAGTGACCACTCTACGTATGCATGTCCTTCTCTGGACCACCCTGTTACTCATGATGAGCCTCAAGCTT
Source organism: Vigna radiata var. radiata (assembly GCF_000741045.1). Classification (NCBI taxonomy): domain Eukaryota; kingdom Viridiplantae; phylum Streptophyta; class Magnoliopsida; order Fabales; family Fabaceae; genus Vigna; species Vigna radiata. The sequence continues at coordinate 17,430,538 of NC_028356.1, read as the reverse complement.
ATGCTACCAACATCTACAATAACAGGCAGCCACAACAGAAAAATCAGAGGCAACCACAATAACAAAACGCATATGCCAAATCTTCTACTTCTTTTGAGCCTACATTGAACGAGTTGTGGAGGCAGATGGCCGTGCAGTGCACCGAGGAACAGTCTCAATTTTTAGAGGGATCACCATTTCAGACTGCTCCGATTCTTGATGATGTCCATGCCATCCACATAGGAGATGGGGAGTAGAGCCACGAGCTTACTACTGCGCCATTTACTTCCTCACCCTCCTATGCCTCCTCTCTTGCACTTGAGGATGCAGTTGCTCATTCTGTTGTTATTGGTGAGATGAATCATAAATCAACACAGGTTTTCTCTAAACTTGAAATCCCACTTGGTTTGCCTGAGTTGTTTATGCATTCAAATATTCTTGATATTGTTGTAGATTCACATGTTAGTGATGATTTTGCTATGGAAACTGTGAAAACTGAAGATGCTTTAGACTTGGGATTAAATTTTGATCTTTCACATTTTATGAAAATTTTAAATGTAGTTGTGAAGCTAGTTCTTGCTCTATTTGTGTTGAGATCAATTATGTGATACAACCAGCTTCCAACTTTATGATTGATGATACTAACTGTGAATCTGATGAAAATGTTGAGGAACAGGCAGATATGAGCAACACTTTTGAGATAGGTAGACCAGCTTCACCTTCCCTCACTCTACCAACTTTCAAGGAAGTGGAGGTAAACATACCTGTGATTGATGTTGTTGTTGATGATTATGCTGATGATAGGTATGATTCTGTTGATGATTATATTGTTGATGAGCATGCTTTTAGTTTTCCCTCTCTGCATGATGAGAAACAACTTTTGCCATCTTGTATGAATGTTTGTTCTCCATGCATTGAACATGAATCTGAGACTATTGCTGATATTGCTTCTAAATTTGAAATTGATTCATGTTTTAAGGGTATATCTGAGGTTCAGCCTATTACATTGGGATTGGGTGTTATACCCCTGCATGTTATTTCTGTGGAACCATATTGCACTAACCATGTTGCAGGAGGTACATATGAATTTGACCAACACACACCCATGGTGGAAGACAAAGGTGCCGACAGTTTGAAGATTAATAGGCACCAGCTGAACCTGGTCATCAACATTCACTACTTCTTAGATCCAGCTTTAGAGGACATCTCCCTGCTCGATCAAATTTGGAGACTGAAGCAGTTCCTCCTCAAGACTTCCTTGCTGACTCCAGTGGTGGAAGACCTCTCCCTGAAAGTCCAAAATTGGCAATTGCCACCATGATCAGGGGAGTTTTCTTCTTTCCCTTCTCCTCCCTTTACCGCTTTTATTGCATTTGTCAATGATCTGTTGATTGTTCTGATTTCTGATATGATGCTCGTGACACATTGAGGACACTGTGTAGTTTAAGTGTGGTCTATTGAGGGAGATTCTGATTTTTCTTTTATTAGTTTATGTTTTCTATGTTAAATTTTTTGTTTTCTAGGTAGTTTTTGTTTTGTCTTGTGTATAGTTTTACCTGTTTCTGGACTTTGTTTAGGTTGTAGATGTGTCTTTCACTTCATTGATACTCTGATTTGTTGGATTCCTTGTTTTTCTTTGCTTGGAAGATGATCATGATGTTTGAGAATTGAATTGATTGTGACCACATTACCTGTGTGAGATTTGAGCCATTTGATGATCTTTCTTGTGTGTGATATGCCTCTTGATTGCTTGCACATTGGCCTTGGCTTGACTCTGTTGATAATTCTTGACTCATGTGCATGTTTGAAAATGATAAAGGCGTTTTGTTGATTGAGCCTCTCTAGCCAAATAGCCTACCCTGTTTTGAATCTTTATTAGCCCTTTGAGCCTATACTTTCCCCCATTTCTTTGTTTTGAAGCTCATACACTAGCCCTAAGTGAAAACCATGATTACCTTAACCTTAGGGAATTTTGGAGCTTCGGAATTGTTTTGGGAATAAGTGTGGTCTCTTGGGAGTTGCAGATGAATTGGCTAGTGAGTTCTCTTCTTGTTTTTGTTGTGTAAATATGATGTAGCTTGTCCTTAGAAATTATGTGTTGAATAGAAAAAAAAGGAGACAACATAAAAAAAGAGAGAGAGAAAAAATACAGAAAAATTCAGAATTTTTTTTTTGTGAATAACGGAGTCAAGAAGAGAATGGAATTAGAGGTTGTGGGTGTGTTTGAATGTGTTTACACTTGTTCCCCATTGCTCCTTATGGTTTGTAGCTTCTTATCCAGATGTATCCTCCCTTGTCCTTGGCCCCATTACAACCATGNAAAGACCTTTTGATTTGAACATGCGTATGTGCTTGAGTGTTGATATTAGAGGCTTGCCAAATATATTTGTGTTTGCTTTCTTGAGGGCATTGAGTGACATTGATTTACCTTAAACACTTGAGAGAAACACTGATTGTGTGCATCTGTGAGGCTCTGTTGCTTTTGATTCATCTCTTGAACTGATTGACTGTTTTGCATGTACTGAACTGTTTGGATGATTCTCTGAGTATCTGCTTTCATTGACTTTGTGTGGGATTCTGCCTATGCCTTTCACTATCCAAATTTTGTGAGAATTATGCAATTTTGTTCTTGTCCTTATGAGTCTTAGTTGTTTGTATGTTGAGTCTGTCACCTTCCTGATGTTTGAGTAGTTCCCTGGTTTTCGTCTTGGTTTTGCCTAGGAGTACAAAAGACCAAGTGTGGTTTTGATGAGTCGTTATTTCTTGAACTATATTTAGTTTATAACACTTTAATAAACCAGGGAATTGTGTTTAATTGTCTGTTATTCCCCGTTTTCCGAATTCTGCCTAATTTGGTCGGAAATTCGTAATTGTGCTAATTTGGATATTCTGAGCTGATTAATTGCATTTTTGGGTGCAGGGAAATTTTGGAAACATCATCTGGAGCATTGGGATATGGCGTGACACAGTCAAAGGCTAAACATTTAGTCATTTAGATTCTTATTAAAGTTGTAATTTCGTTTTCTAGAAGCCCTTAATTAGAATTAGGTGTTTTGGACCCTTTTAGGGGCATTTTTGTAAAAAAACCAATTGTGGGGGCCATGTGGCATCTCTTTAGGGTTTCTTAGAGGTGGACCCCACCAATTTTGGTGGCTTGGACGACATTTAGCAAGGAATTTCCAAGACACAACCGTCATTCACTTTTCATTCACACTCTCTGAATATTATTTTTATGCTGGAACGTTGTTTTTTTTTTTTTAAAGCTTTTGAGCCATGTTTATGCTATTAGATTGTGGATGAATGGAAGCTTTATCCCGCTGCAACTTATTTTTTATTTATTTCTTTCCTACTTCATTCCAGTGAGCAGAGGTCTAGTATAGGATTTACTTTCAGCATTCTAGCACATTCAGTTTCCTTCATCTTACGGATGCCACTTGCATTCAAGTTTTTAACATTTTTTTAGAGCATTTATAAGCTGCTGCCTGGAAGGAAGCAAGCACACGACCCATGTTCATTTTCTTTTCCTTTTTTTTTTTGGAGAAAGTAATGTAATGGTAGAATAGTGTAAGCGTATGGTGCTGGATAAAATTATTTTGTGGGCCATTTATTCCCTTTTATTCCTAAAGCATTGCTTTTCATTTTGGGTGAAGAAGGAAATGTTGATTTCATTCGGTGCATTTATTGGCTGATTTTTTTTTCTCAGGCAAACAAAGCTTTGATTTTAATTTTAATTCAATGAGCTGCTGTCATGGCATTCTACTTTTCTTTCCTTGAGAGATAAATGTGTTGCCACGTCTTGGTTAGCTTTGGATTGCATAAAAAATATGCATTTAACTTTTGTGGTAGCAAGCAACAATTAGGTGACGGCTTGGAGGAGAAAATGAGAATTGGAGCTAGTGCATGTATTTTCTTATTTAATTTTTTGTTTCAACATTTGCAATTTAGATTACTGTGAACGCATTCTTTTTGTGTTATTTTCATAAGGAATTGCTTTTAATGTTCTAGCTTAAGCATTACATTTTCATGTCTTGAATTATGCTTGGATATTTACCTGTTGCCATTTTAATTTTAGTTANAGGGTAATTGACCAAGACTTCATATGCCTCACATTTTGTGAACTTCTGAATGATGGGCCATCCTAGTGACTCAGTCTTGTGTTAATTTCCAAATTATACCAGAGCAATCTTTTCACAGCTTTATAATTTCTGACTAGAGCATTTGAACTACATGGTCTTCTCTTTTTTTTCTTCTTTCCATAAAATTTAAAAAGAAAAAATCCAAGATACCCTAAAGGACTCGAACCAGCTACCAAATCTTGGAGAACCAAGGAGAAGTTCAAGAGGGGATGAAAGTTGATATCCAACAATTGAAGGGGCAAATGAGCCAAGCCTTAGAGACCCTGAATGCCTTACAGGGAACTGGAGATTCCTGTGCACCTCAACCTCAAAACAAAGTTCAAGAAGCCCAAAATTTCCCTTACATGGTCTTCCCCTAAATTACACTTCACCCTCATGAGCGTGCGGGGGCAAGTTCACACTTGAAAGGCAGAAGATAACGAAGTTGAAGTGGAAAACAAGCTTGGGGCAACCACTTTCAGGGTCCCTAGGAAAATGCTTTAATCAAGTATCGTGAGCATGACGATGATAAGGCAATCTGAGTTGAAATCTTCTTTCCATGTTTGTGCACAAATAGATGTTGAGGTTGACAAGGGTAAGTTTGAAATGCTGAAAAAAGATGACAGTCATAGAATGTGGAGGAAATTCTAAGTTTGAAAATGTTGCAGAGCTATGCTTGGTCCCAGATGTGGTGATATCTCCCAAAGTTTAAATTATCCAGAGGGATCGCTTGTCTTATAAGCCACCTCATGACATATGGGAGAAAATGATCGTTCATGCATGTGATGAAAGATTGCTAATTCATTTCTTTCAAGGTAGATTGGCTAGCATGCTACTAAATTGAGGCTATCATGTTGAACATTCGTGCATCCAGTATTGGGAGGATCTGGTGGATGCTTTCTTGAAGCATTTCAAATATAACACGAATGTGGCATCTCATAGATTACAACTACAGAGTATGATGAAAAAGGAGTTTGAATCTTTCAAAGAGTATGCCTAAAGGTGGAACAAGTGTTGCTCAAGGAAAGTCTCTTATGAGTGATAACGAGATGGTTGACACGTTACTAAATACTCTGCGATCACCCTTCCATGAGACCATGCTGAGCAGTGTTCCTCAAACTCTGTAGACCTGAGGATACTTGAAGAAAGAATTGAAGTTAGTGTGAGGATTGGAACGGTCACGCAAGGTCATACCATGATAGCAAATATGAACAAGTCGGGTTTAAGCTTGCGAAGAGAAGAAAGCAAAGAGTTTAATCACCTCCTATCGCTCAAATCCCATTGGCCTACCCTTCACTTGAA
>NC_028356.1:17421264-17423566 GCF_000741045.1 Vigna radiata var. radiata | reverse complement strand
AAGGAATTGCTTTTAATGTTCTAGCTTAAGCATTACATTTTCATGTCTTGAATTATGCTTGGATATTTACCTGTTGCCATTTTAATTTTAGTTAATTGTTTCTTTATTGTCTATTGCATTTTAATTAGTTTATGCATATTCTTTCATGATTGTTCAATTCATTGTTTCTGTTCACGGAGTCATTTAGTCTGTTAGTTTGTGATAATTTAGTTATGATGTTAGCTTAGGTTAGTCGGGTTGGTCATTAATAAAATTACAGTGTTTCCTTGAGATTTCTTGGACTGTTCTTGTGTTTATTCTATTATGCCTGGCACTCTATTTAGTCTGTTGTGTGCTTGCGATTGGGTATACGCTTAGTTGCCTAAATCGGTGTCAATTCTTCGCTTAGTTGATTAGACTGTATGGTGGATGACTGATTAAATTTGTGCATTGCATTCGCTTGGTTTGTAATTTTGAAGACCAAATTAGCCTTCGCTTAGTTGGGTGATTCGTATCGGATTTGGGTTAGAGTAGTGTGTACTCTACGTTAATCTATGATAGGAAGCATAGTGATTGAGTTCATGACCAACCGTCTTTATTTTGTATTTGATTCTGTTTTTATGTTTCTGTCCGCATTTTAGTTTTACATTTTTGTTGCATCTTTCTTTTGACTTAGTTCATCCACATTCACACAAACCTTTCACAACCCCCCCTCACTTCGTGTTAGACCTAATTCTCAAACCACAGTTTGGTCCTTGAGAGACGACCTAGGAGTCATTCCTTAGCTATACTGCATTTCTCATATGCAATCAAATTTTTGTGGACGGCGACAGCCCATCAGTCCCTCACGAAAACACTTAAACCCGATCCCTCGGTAAATAAGTATATGCCTAATTACCAGTTCATACAATTCCTAGCATTCCTAGTAAAAAGATGTGAAGATCAAGAGGTTAAGACGACTAAGACTCATACCCTCATCCTTGAGCATTATAACCCTTAGGATTAATTCAACAAGGACCTGAATTGAAAGGAACCTCCTGACACTCATGCAACTCACATATAATGCTATTGTATAAGCAAGAATAAAGCAGATGAGTTACTCTAACAAATAATGAAATAAAGCATATAGAATTAAGAATCAATTCAAATACATGAGAGTTTACAAGGTTACATCATTCCCCAACAATAAATTGAAATCAGTTCCCCATAGACATGGGGTAACACTATGAACAATGGAAGAAAGAAAGAGAGAATGGAAGACTAAGAATTGGCGAAGAGTGTATTGCTATGCTCTTCTCTGCCAGGGATGCAAAACTTAGAGCCCCTGGGTCCTTTAAATAGTGCCAGAAGTGTCCCAGAGTGGGGCCTGGTCCAAAAGAATAAAAAATGGAGCAGAAACAGGGCCCGATCCACAAAAATCGTCGCCCAGAAGTCTAAAGAGGTCGCTCGGGCGAGAATTGGACCTCATGTAAGGCCGTGGCGCTCATTTGGACGCCCAAGCTTTGAGTTCCGTCACCCGGGCGTCGGGGCCGTCACCCGGGTGATGGGTTACGTGGGCCATACAAATTTGATTGCATATTAGAAATGCAGTATAGCTAGGAAATGACTCCTAGGTCGTCTCTCAAGGACCAATTTTGCGGTTCGAGAATCAAGTCAAACACGAAGTGGGGAAGGTTTGTGAAAGGATTATGAATGCGGATAAACTAAATTAAAACACGGATGCAACAGAAATGTAAAAACAGAATTGCAAAAGGAAATCACATATAGAATAAAAACGGTTGGTCATTAACTTAATTACAATGTTTCCAATCATAGATCAACAAAATAAAGTTGCGACTCAAACTTCTAATCCAACAAAGTTAACCAACTAAGCGAAGGTTAACCTTCTTTTCATAAAAGCGAACTAAGCGAACGCAATGTTAATATCAAATCCAAAATACACCATTCAGTTACATCAACTAAGCGAAGATGTAACACCAACTGAGCAACTAAGCGTATACCCAATTGCAAGTGCAAAGATAGAATTCACATCAACCAAGTCAAAGTGGCAAACGCAGTCACAGTTAGAAAATCTCAAGGAAAAATGCAATTTTATTAATGACCAACCAAATTAATTTAAGATAGCATGATAACTAAATTATTTCTACCACAAATACAAGACATCATTAGAAAAAAATAAAATAAAATACTAGACACCAAGACAATTAAAAATAATTAAATGCAACACAAACTCAAACACATAAAAAACAACTCAACCACTAATTAAACTAAGTGAAAACAAGAGAAATTAACAAGCCTATTTTACTTCTAGTAATTTAAGTGA
>NC_028356.1:17415363-17420059 GCF_000741045.1 Vigna radiata var. radiata | reverse complement strand
TTCCAAAATTTCCCTGCACCCAAAAATGCAATTAATCAGCTCAGAAAATTCAAATTAGCACAATTACGAATTTCCGACCAAATTAAGCAGAATTCGAAAAACGGGGAAATAACAGACAATTAAACACAATTCCCTGGTTAAATTCGGTACAATAAGCTAAGTCAAATCAATAAAATATCGACTCATAAAAATAGACCACACTTAGTCTTTTGCACTCCTGGGCAAAATCAAGACGTAAAACAGGGAACAGTTCAACGGAAATCAGGGAATTAACATAGACTCAGCAGACATAATTACAGTCCTCAAGAAATCAGGACAAGGAAAAGTAGTAGATAGTATCCAACACAGAATCATAGAAATCAGATACTCAGGAAATTCATCCAAGCAATTCAAAGCTTGACAAAATGATCAATCAGTTCAAGAGGTGAATCAAAAGAAACAGAACCTCACATATGCACACTATAAGTGTTTCTCTCAAGTGTTTAGGGTCAAGAAATTCAACTCCATGCACTCAAGAAAGCAAGGAACAAATAGTCTTGGCAAGCCTCTAATATCAACACTCAAAACATATGCATGTTCGAATCAAAAGGTCTTTTATGGATGCAATGCGGTCAAGGAAAAGGGAGGATAAATATGGGTGAGAAGCTACAAACCAAAGGAAATAGAGGAGCAATGGGGAACAAGTGTAAACACAATATACTCACACCCAAAACCTATAATTCAATCCTCTTCTTGACTCCATCTTTCACACAATTTTTTTTTTTCTCATTTTTCTGTATTTTTTTTTCTCTTTTTTTTTCATCTTGTCTTTTTTTCTTTTTTCTATTCAACACACAATTTCTAGGGACAAGCTACATCATATTTACACAACAAAACAAGAAGAGAACTCACTAGCTAATTCATTTGCAACTCCCAGGAGACTACACTTATTCCCAAAACAATTCCAAAGCTCCAAAATTCCCTAAGGTTAAGGTAATCATGGTTTTTCACTTAGGGCTAGTGTATGAGCTTCAAAACAAAGAAATGGGGGAAAGTATAGTCTCAAAGGGCTAATAAAGATTCAAAACAGGGTAGGCTATCTGGCTAGAGAGGCTCAATCAACAAAATGCCTTTATCATTTTCAAACATGCACATGAGTCAAGAATTATCAGCAGAGTCAAGCCAAGGCAAATGTGCAAGCAATCAAGAGGCATATCACACACAAGAAAGATCATCAAATGGCTCAAATCTCACACAGGTAATGTGGTCACAATCAATTCAACTATCAAACATCATGATCATCTTCCAAGCAAAGAAAAATAAGGAATTCAACAAATCAAAGTATCAATGCAGTGAAAGAAAGCTGACAACCTAAACAAAGTCCAGAATTCACGAAAAACATGCAAAACTGTACACAAGACAAAACAACAACTACCTAGAAAACAAAAAATTTAACGCAGAAAAACAAAAACTGACAAAGAAAATAGAATTCTCCCCTAATAGACAACACTTAAACTACACAATGTCCTCAGTGTGTCACAATCACCAGATCAGAATTCAGAACAGTCGACATATCATGGACAAGTGCAATAAAAGTGGGAAAGGGAGGAGAAGGGAAAAGAAAACTCCCCTGATCATGGTGGCAGTTGCCAATTTTGGACTTTCATGGAGATATCTTCCACCACAGGATTCAGCAAGGAGGTGTTGAGGAAGAACTGCTTCATGCTCCAAATTTGATCAAGCAGGGAGGTGTCCTCCACAACTGGATCTAAGAAGCAGTGATTGTTGATGAGTGGGTTCAGCTGGTGCCCATTGATATTCAGGCTTTTGTGTACACTGGCACTCTTGTCTTCCACCGTGGGTGTTTGTTGGTCAAATTCATATGTACCTCCTACAACATGGTTAGTGCAATATGGTTCCACAAAAATAACATGCAGGGGTATAACACCCAATCCAAGTGTAACAGGCTGAACCTCGGATAAACCCTTAGAACATGAATCAATCTCAAATTTTGAAACAATATCAACAACAGTCTCAGATTCATGTTCAGTGCATGGAGAACAAACATTCATACGTGATAGCAAAAAGTGGTTCTCATCATGCAAAGAGAGAGAATTAGAAGCATGCTCATCAACAATACAATCATCAAAATACCTGTCAATCGCATAATCATGAACAATAGAATCAATCTTAGGTATGCTTACTTCCACCTCCCTGGATGTGGCTAAAGTGTTGGAAGATGAAAATGGTCTACCTATCTCAAAGGTGTTTCTTATATCTGCCTGTTCCTCAACATTTTCATCAGACTCACAGTTAGGATCACCTATCACAAAGTTGGAAGCTGGTTGTATCACAGAATTAATTTCAACACAAATAGAGCAAGAACCAACTTCACAACTACATTTAAAATTTTCAGAAAACTTTGAAAGATCAAAATTTAATCCCAAGTCTAAAGCATTTTTAGTTTCCACAGTTTCCATATCACAATCATCACTAACATGTGAATCAGAAGCAGAATCAAGAATATTTGAATGCATAAACAACTCAAGCAAAGCTAGTGGGATTTCAAGTTTAGAGGAAACCTGTGCAGATTCATGATTCATCTCACCAGTAACAGCAGAACGAGCAACTGCATCCTCAGGCGCAAGAGTGGGGAGATAGGAGGGTGGGGAAGTAGATGGTGCAGTAGTAAGCTCATGACTCTGCTCCCCATCTCCTATGTGAGTGACACTGACATCATCAAGAATCGAAACAGTCTGAAATGGTGATCCCTCTAAAAATTTAGACTCTTCCTCGGTGCTCTGCGCGGCCATCTGCCTCCATAATTCGTTCAATGTAGGCTCAAAAGAAGTAGAAGATTTGGCAGGTGCCTTTTGCTGTTGTTGTTTCCTCTGATTTTTCTGTTGTGGTTGCCTGTTATTGTAGATGTTGGTAGCATAAGCTTGAGGCTCATCATGAGTAACAGGGTGGTCCAAAGAAGGACATGCATCCGTAGAGTGGTCACTGGAAGGACATATAACACATAACCGTGCAACAGATGCAAATGAAGGTGTTGGTCTTTGGTTGGTTGCCAGCTGTGTCACCAAACTCTCAAGAGAATCAAGCTTGCTTTCCAATTTCCTGCCAAAAGCTGATAAAGAATGTGCAGGCTCATGAAGTTGCAGCTACTGTGGTTCCTGAACAGGTGGAGAAGGCATACAAGAATTCAGAACTGGTTGATATTGTTGTGGAGCATCATACCATCCTAAACTAGGGTCATTCCATCCAGGATCGTTACTGTGACCATACTGAGCAAGGAAGAATTTATCCAAGAACGTATGCTTAAGATCTTCCCAAGAAGTGATGGATCCTGGAGGAAGACAATACAGCCAACCCCTTACTGCTTCTTGTAATGAATGCGGAAATGCCCTTAAAAACATGACTTCATTCGGGACATCAGGAGGTTTCCTTGAAGAGCAATTGGTGTAGAACTCCTCCAAATGTCTATGTGGGCATTCACCTGCAAAACCATAAAACCTAGGCAGCACATGTATCAGTCCAATGTTAAAAACACAACGGATATCCTCCTCATCATGTGGAAACGGCTCCCTAGGAGCACTCTCATGAGATGGAGGAGGAACCTTGCTATTCTCAACATAAAAGTCAGCAGAATATGCATGAGAAGCAATATTAGAGTCAGATGCAGGAGGATAATCATAGTCATAGGCACAGGCATAAGAAGCAGTATTCAAAAAATCAAAATAGGTAGACATGTCGAAAGAAGGGGAAAAAATGCAATGAAAATATGCAACTAAAGCTACCTAAATGCAACACACAATGCCGAACACACAAAACATAAATCACACTCAAAACAAAAAAACAAAACACAACACACACTAACACAACAAAAGACCCAAAACCGAACCGTTGGTCCCCGACAACGGCGCCAAAATTTTGATGGGTGTCACGGCCCATACAAATTTGATTGCATATTAAAAATGCAGTATAACTAGGAAATGACTCTTAGGTCGTCTCTCAAGGACCAATTTTGCAGTTCGAGAATCAAGTCAAACACGAAGTGGGGAGGTTTTGTGAAAGGATTGTGAATGCGGATAAACTAAATTAAAACACGGATGCAACAGAAATGTAAAAACCGTATTGCAAAAGGAAATCACATACAGAATAAAAAAGGTTGGTCATTAACTTAATTACAATGTTTCCAATCACAGATAAACAAAATAAAGTTGCGACTCAAACTTCTAATCCAACAAAGTTAACCAACTAAGCGGAGGTTAACCCTGTTTTCATAAAAGCAAACTAAGCAAACGCAATATTAATATCAAACCTAAATTACACCATTCAGTTACATCAACTAAGCGAAGATGTAACACCAACTGGGCAACTAAGCCTATACCCAATTGCAAGTGCAAAAATAGAATTCACATCAACCAAGTCAGAGTGGCAAACGCAGTCACAGTTCAGAAATCTCAAGGAAACAATACAATTTTATTAATGACCAACCAAATTAATTTCAGCTAGCATGATAACTAAATTATTTCTACCACAAATACAAGACATCACTAGGACAAAATAAAATAAAATACTAGACACCAACACAATTAAAAATAATTAAATGCAACACTAACTCAAACACATAAAAAACAACTCAACCACTAATTAAACTAAGTGAAAACAAGAGAAATTAACAAGCCTATTTTACTTCTAGTAATTTAAGTGA
>NC_028356.1:17371358-17414433 GCF_000741045.1 Vigna radiata var. radiata | reverse complement strand
CTTCAAATTACCGAAAATGCTGCACCAAAAACCCAAAGTTCCAAAGTTCAATTGCAAAATAATTCAAGAGCAAGAAACCCAAAGTCTACCTTCTTTAAACCAACTTCAAACTCACTCTTCTTCAAACTTTTGACTAAAACAAAATATAATCTCTAACTTTCCTTGCAGAACCATCCAGCCATGGAAAGCAACACAATTTTCCAGCTCAAAATATTACTTCCAACCATCAAAACAAAAGCCCAAGAAGAAAATAGTTCAAACTCAAACACCCACACACCAACTCAAGCTTTCTTCACCACCAAACTCAACCACAACTCCATTTTCATCATCCAATCCAAGAAAACAAAAGGGAAACCGAAAATACTGCAGCAAATGAGAAGAAAAATGAAATAGCTCTTCATTCAAACCAAAGACCCACCATGAAAATGCAAGAAAAACCCTTCAAGACTCAAGCTTATGCTCTCAACTTCAAGAAGAAATGAAAGGAAAATGGGTGAGGGATTCACTTCCACCAAGCAAAGATAAACAAGATTTAAGTAAGAGAAGAAGAAAAATATGATCTTGGTCATTCCATAGCTCCAAAAATGTAAAACCCTACATGGTCTCCAAGAGAGAGTTCATACATGCAAAATGAAATGAAAAGTGGAGACAAGAAGTGTGTGTCTCGGTCTTGCCATTCTAAAATGCCTTCCAAGACTTAAAATGGTGGGGTCCACCTCTAAGGAAACCCTAGGGTCTATGCAAAGTGTCCCACACATTTGGCTTCTACAATTTTGCAACCAAAATGGGCCCAAATGCACTTAAGTTTGATTAAAGTTTCTAAAAACGAAATTACAAATTAATTAAAATGGAAGTGACTAAATGTTGAGTCTTGAATGATCACGCCACCTTCCCTAATGCTCCAAATGATGTTTCCAAAATTTCCCTGTACCCAAAAATGCAATTAATCAGCTNAGAAAATTCAAATTAGCACAATTACGAATTTCCGACCAAATTAAGCAGAATTCAGAAAACGGGGAAATAACAGACAATTAAACACAATTCCCTGGTTAAATTCGGTATAATAAGCTAAGTGAAATCAATAAAATATCGACTCATCACCGGACGACCAGTAGTAATTTTCTGGTTGACTGGTTGACTTTTTTACATTCTGGTTGACTTTTCAGCACTGCAACTGTTTGGTACTTTAATTCTTCCTTCAAACCATTCCGATAGCTTACAAAATCAAGGGAATTAGTCAGAAAATCATCAAGTTCCACCTCAACTCTCTTATTTATAAAACTATAGCAAAAACATGAGTCCAAGCAAGTTTGGTTTTTCATCTCTGCTTCCAGCATTACCTCAATCTCTGCCAAAACAAAGGGAATTACTCATAAATCCATTGAAATCAACCTCAACTCTCTTATTCACACAACTTAATGAAAAAGCATGAGTCCAAGCAAGTTTCTAAGTGAAAAAGGGTGTTCTTAGTATCATAATCACATTACAAATAACGATGTTTTAAACCGTTATCAGTAAAACCAAGTATTGTTTCCCTAGAGACTCATTGGCCTAGACTTTCGTGTGATTTTTCGATTATTTAAGACTTGAATAACGAAAATTGGTGTTTATAATGCTAAAACAAAAATTGAACATGCACATGCAAAAGTTGATCAATTGGCAATTGAATGATATGGATGAATTGTGTTGTTGGGGTTTCCGACTTATCCTAATCCATTCTCATATATTAACGAATTATACTTTTTTCATTAATGTCAATGCCACTTTCTAATTTACCATAATCCTAATTTCTTGGTGAAGAGAGTCTACTCCTAATTACTAGTTTACAATGTATTGTCTCCTTAGCAATTGTTCATGCATTACATTCGCACAGAAGCTTAACAACAATCAGTCCTCCTATCCCTATGTCTAGGTAATATTGCTCTCGAGAGAATTCCCTCATGTCTATATCTACCCACATGTGTCCATATAGATATAATCAAAGATCACGCTCTTAAATAATGTCTTAAACAAAGCATGCAAAGATAATGGAGGAAAAGCTTTAACAATTAATGAAATAAAACATATGAATAAAGCATCAATTCAGTATATGAGAGTTTCAATACGATTACATCGTTTCCCCAACAACAATGGAGGATTAGTTCACAATAGATATGGTGAAACTAGATGAAATTAATGAAAACAATGAAAAGATAAACCCATTGAACTTGTAGATTGGAGCTTCTGCATGAAAATTCGCCTTCAAGGTGTGAGAAGTGTGTTTCTGCTTCTATTCTGCCAAAAAGATACCTTCTTTGGGCCGTGCAAATCTATTTATAATTCATTAAAACGTAGCAGAAATTGGCCCAGGCCCAAAAGCATAGCGCTCAACGTTGGGTAAGACACTCAAGATGGATGCTCTACGTTGACGCCCAGGCGTTTGGTAGTGACTTCACTCAAGAAACCAGTGCTCAACGGTGAGGTAGCGCTCAACGGTGGGCGCGATACTCATTTTCTCCCCTCAACATTGGCGCTTGAGCATTTGACAGAGACTTCTATAGCGAAGCTGGCGCTCAGCGCTATCTTAGCGCTTAATAGTGGCTCGATTCTTCATTTGTGCTCTTTTCCATCTTTTCTTGAGTCAAAATCCTTCCTACGTCAGCTTCCTTCATTCAATTTATGTTGAATCCTACCAAAATAAGGAAAACCAAGCATAATACAACTATAACCACCTTTGACTCTCTTATTCTCTAACTTAAGCAAAATGTATGATTCCAAGCTAGTTTCTAAGTCATAAAGGGTGTGTTTTGTATCAAATTTAAGTATAAAATAACAGTTTTTGAATCGTTATCGCAACCCCAAACTTAGAACTTTGCTTGTCCTCAAGCAAACAAAATGCAACTCATTCTTCCACCAATCATCACAATGGTTCATTCACATTCAAAACACTTTTCTTTCAAGACAAGTAATCACTCAAATTTGTTCATCAATAATATCATAATGCATTTGTTCACATAGTTTTTGAACCACCACCTGTCTATCAGTATATTGCACAATCTCAACATCAATCAATATCAAGCATCATTAAGCAATACCCCTCATGCAAACATATCAATCAAACCATCATAACAGATAAAGTGTCAGACCAAGTACATTAAAACCTACACTACTAAACAGAATCAAATAAGGTTAAAACCAAAAAGATAAGTTTATACAACTGGGTTGCCTTCTAGCAAGCGCTTCTTTAATGTCACCAGCTTGACCCAATAAGCTCACGGATTCACCAACTTCATTATTGTGGAAAGACGTTTCACTTCTCCTCCCAAGTAGTGCTTTAGTCTTTGACCATTCACCACCCAACTTCTCTATGGATCACCAGGAGCTAGATCCACCAATTCAATTGCTCCATGAGGATGAACGTTCTTCACTATGAAAGGCCCTGACCATTTTGACTTCAACTTTCCATGGAACAGCTTCAGTCTTGAATTAAACAATAACACCTACTGCCC
Organism: Vigna radiata var. radiata; assembly: GCF_000741045.1. Taxonomy (NCBI): domain Eukaryota; kingdom Viridiplantae; phylum Streptophyta; class Magnoliopsida; order Fabales; family Fabaceae; genus Vigna; species Vigna radiata. Next base: position 17,410,945 of record NC_028356.1, on the reverse strand, counting down.
TAGATTGAAGACCCTCTATATCAGCTTCCTGTCATGATAGAATTTTACCTTTTCTTTATAACTCCTAGAAGAGTCATAGATATAGAACCGTATCTCTTCAAGCTCTAGTATCTGCCTCCTACGTTTATTCTAAGGCTCATGAGGATCAAAATTCAGAAATTTCAGAGCCCATAAAGCTCTATGCTTCATCTCCACTAGCAGATGACATGCTTTCCCATACACCAACTTAAAAGGTGACAAACACATGGATGTCTTCATAGCTGTCCTGTAAGCCCAAAGAGCATCATCTAGTTTCTGTGACCAGTCTTTCCTTGATGAGGCAACTACTTTCTCCAAGATCCTCTTGATCTCCCTGTTAGAAACTTCAGCTTGGCCATTTGTTTGTGGATGATAAGGTGCATGATGAGTCAATATTTTCTTGACTTCACTTAGTTTATTGTGCTAGAATTAATTAGGGAATTGTGGTTAAATATTTGCTATTTTTCTGTTTTTGCTAATTGTGCTTAACTTGACCGGAAGTTCTAATTTTAATTAATTTCAATTATCTGAGCTAATTATTTGCATTATTGATTGTAGGGAAAATTTTGGAAACACAATTTAGTATATTTGGAGGTGTAGCCACGACCCAAGGGTAATTAAACGCTACAATTGCTATTTTTATTTGGCTTGGAGAATAAAAAGCAAAAGGGGAGATTGAACAAAAGTCTAGCTGGTTGAGTTTATTTTTGGAGAAAATAATGCACAGGAGAGGCACTCACGGACTCAACAAAAAGGCTGGATATTTTTTATTGCTTTAGGAAGCCAGCGGCCACCTAGGATGGGACATTTTTAAAGCATTCAACTTATAAAAAAGGCATGGGCTAATTCCTTTGGGTTTTGCTTTAGAGAAGAAAATGCACATGGACCCAATAAAAAAAAAGGAGGACGCTGGCAGAGCTGCCACACGAGTGTTGCTCCCTCTACCTCCCTTTCCCTACACTCTATTTTTCTATTCCTATTTTATCCTTTCAGTAAAATTTTATTTTTAAGGTTAAACTTTTATAAATTTCTATCCACTCCCCCCACATAACCTATTCATGCTCTTTTACGTTCATGCTTGTCATGGAAATTTTTTCTCTTCTCTTTCTTTCATTATTGTGGTGTGAGAGTGTGGTGAGTGAGAGATTGTTGGAAGGAATTGTCGTAGGGATGACAAAGTTCAATCACCTCGTTGCTTGAAGATGGTGGTATCTATCAAAGCTTTAACAAAAATGCGTGAATAAAGTCTGTGAATAAGCGGTCAGGTACGCAACTCGTGAAACGAATATGAGGATCCGTCGACGGATGTGAACATCCATTTAAGGTAAAAATGGATGACGACATCCGTTTTACACAAAAACGGTGTCATCATCCCCTATCACGAACTACCTCATATCTTTTATCCCAAGCCTCAGAGTCTTAGACACTGGGTGAGATTCTAATTGCCGACCTATGCCCCTTTAGATTCTAATACTTGAACCTTGAAGTGTCGCCATAGATCCTCAACAAAGGTAAGGAATTTTCATCACCGAGTTCAGTCTTCACCCTCTCCTCCAACCACACAACTCCACGCATCCCATTAGGCCTCCACCACACCTTGATGTACTCTTTTCGCTGTTTCCAGAGCTTGGCTAAGGCACCTATTCCAAAGACTATGTGGGAAAGGTTGGTTTCTTCAAAAGGTGGAGGCTTTTGTTGAGGTGGGGGGTTGGATGTAAGATGGTGAGTGATGGTGGGAATGTGGGGTGGTTGATCACAGCCATAGGAGTGGCTAACGAATATGAGGGAGTAGAAGAGGTAGGAGATGGAGATTAAGAGGGAGAAGAAAGTCATGAGCTTTGAGAAGCTCCATGGAGAGTATAAATGTTCAGGGTCTTTGAAATGGTTCTTCATGGTGGACATGGTTTTCAAGTGCTTATCAGATGATGAATTGAAACCCAGTATAAAAAGTAAAGTAGGGTTATTAAAGTAGCACGTTAGTTTCACGGCTTGGGAGGTGCACACGATCCAACAGATGAAGGTGCTGCTTCAAAAAGCAGCACGCTGTCCAGCCAAGTTGCAACGTCCAATAAAGAAGCCCATTGAAGGAGACGTCCAACAGCTCACGTTCAGGCCTTCACACCAGGTGCATCCAACAGCAGCACACAGCCCATTGGGAAGCAGATTGGAGCATCCAGCAAGAGTTGTAGATGCAGGTTTCATTCTCATATCATCCAACACAGTTGCCACAAAAAAACGGGAGACAACAGATAGGGTTTTTGGAAAGAAAACAGTGATGGGAATGGAGGTGCAACAATGTTAAGTCTCTGGCAAGTGTTCTTGATCGTTATCAAGTAATATAAATGTCCCAAAGGACTCTTAGGCCTTAACTTTCATGTACCCATAAACGGGTAAGTCCGAGTATCATTTTCCCAAAGGACTCTTAGGCCTTAACTTTCATGTAACCTAATCTTGTAAGACTTGAGAAAAAAGAATAAATTTGGTAGTGGTATGCAACGAACAAAAAATAAACATGCAATGCAATTGATTCAATTGGTTTTGATAAAATATGGATGAATGGTGTTGTTGGGGTTTATAATTTCATCTTATCCACTCTCATATATCTACTCTTCTTATTTAATTCAGTTGTTTATCTAATTTCCATGCATACTTTCTTAATTACCCTTAACCCAATTCCTTGGTGAAAAGAGCTTATTACTAATTATCGGCTTGCTATCCCTAACCTCCCCTAGTAACTAATAATGCATTGTGTTCTGAAGCAATTACAATTGACCGTCCTACCCCTATCCCTAGGCGATATTGGCATAATCAAGGAATTTCCCACCAGTTCATGACATTACCGTACGTCCCCATATCGATAAAGACAAACATCATTTACTGAATGAGTTAAACAATAAAAGCATTGAGCGCAGGTGACAACCCAAGAATTGATAAACAAGTATGTGACAAGCATATGAAATAAATAAGAAATTCAATATATGAGAGTTTCAAAAGATTACATTGTTCCCCAACAACAAAGGGTTTAGTTCACCATAATCATGGTGAAACTAGATGAAAATAAGGAAAGAATGGAAGAAATAACCCTAAACTTGGTTGAATGGAGCCTAAGCATCCAAGGAACCTCCTCCAAGGTGTGTGGAATAGCTCTTGACATTCTCTCTGCCAAAAGAATCACTATCTAATTCGCACTGGGGCTATATATAAGCCCAAAAAGATAACAGATAGATAATAGAAAGATTTACAGAATCTAGCTAAAAAAACAGACAACCGCCCAGGCGCCTAATTTGACCGCTCAACGGTTTGCCTCTAGCCGCTCCGACCGCTCAGCGGTCAGTTCTGCCGCTGAGCGGTTTGCCTCTAATCGCTCTGAGCGCTCAGCGGACCATTCTGGCGCTCAGAGGCTTGTGTGACCCTTCTTTTCATCATTTTTCTCCTTCTTTCATGAGTCTAAGTCCAACTTACTTCACTTCCATCTTTAAATCATCCGAAAACCCTGCAAAACAATGCAAAACAAGCATAATATCGCTAAAACCAACTTTTGACTCTCAAGAGACTTAACTAAGTGTTTTACTTGATTTAAAGCTCATTCTAAGCCATAAAGGGTGTGTTTTACTACCAATTTTAAGTATGAAAATAACGCTTTTTAGACTGTTATCACAACCCCAAACTTAGAATTTTGCTTGTCCTCAAGCAAACAAGACAAAACCTGGCTTTTCCACTTCTTCATCAAATAATTCGCACTTTTCAAAACTCCTTTTTCTCATGATAAGTTATTATACAATTTCAAATTTCAGTGGAATCTTACAAAGATGTATGCATGTTTTCAATCCAAATTAGTTCATGATGGGTGTCGCGGCCTATACAAATTTGATTGCATATAAGAATGCAATATAGCTAGGAAGTGACTCAGGTCTAACACAGTGGGGGGGGGGTGAAGGTGTTTGAATCGAGAATTAAACTCAATTAAAATGCATGGAAATTAAACACAACCGAATAAGATAAAAAACATTAAAGTAGAAGAAATTACTAATCTTAACATTGCATCAAACAAATATCTAAACACAATTAAAACTATTAAAATGCAACCTTTAATTAAAAAGATGAAAAAGAATTAAACATGTAATGTAAATTATTCTAAGGCAAAAGAAATAAAATAAAATAAAATAAAACAAAATATTTCTACTATCTCATGTAACCATGAGCACCACAGAAAAGAAAATTAAATTGCAATAACTTCTAAAATGGAACTTTTGCCGTGGCCTCCTTTCATACCATCTCCCATCAATTAAATGAACATTTTTCTCATTCATCAACGTCAATGCTGCCCAAGAATTGCTGCAGCCATGACACCCTCTGCTGGAATTAAATCATCCTTTGTGCTTTTGAAAGAAATTGGAAAAACCTTCCTCCAATTGAAATTAGCATTCTCTTCTCCGTGTTCCAAATAAAAGAAAAACGAAAAATGCCTGCAGCCTAATGCTTATTCCCTAGAAGTGACATATGCTTTCTTCAATTTAAAACCAAAAGAAAAAGTAAAGTTTTTTTTTTTTGAACATCACCACCGGACCCACACCGTTTCAATCAATTAAGATTGGAGAAAGAAAAATACAAATCCCAATGCTTCAGCATAGTTCTTGCACCATGACTTCTCTTCTTAATAGATGTAACCAACGTGAACTTCAACAATTAATAATAAAAAAAAACTTCAACCAAACAAAAGTGGAGGTATCAGTAGCATGCTGTGCACTACTCCAAACCCAATGAAAAGAAAATGAAATTAAGCAAGAACTAAAGAAAGAACATGCTTTTAAATTGAAAACAAGTTCAACCGTAACTTTCACCCATTCCAGTGTCACATCACTTTAAATGCATTAGCTAAACAAAAGTTAAATGCTCATTGTATATAAAATAAAAAGAAAAGAAAAACCTGATGATCAACATTATTATAAAAAAAACGAAAAGGAATCTAAATGAGGTAGAGCTCTCCTCTCTTCACGGAACGTGACAGCAACATTAAATGGCTTGGAGCTCTCCCAATTGTTCAAAGGAAATGTGCCGGCTGGAAACTATTTAACCAAAATCCATCATCATCAACAACGTTCAAAGTAGAATAAAAAGCTCCTTCTAAAAAAAACGTTCCAGCCCTCAAGGAAGAGAGTGGCGGTTGTAGCTCCTCCTAGGATCATGTGTCCTAAAATTGAAGTGGGGTCCACCCTAAATAAAACCCTAGGTAGGACATGTGTCACCAAAATTTGGGCCCCAACATATTTTTAATGGCCCAATGTGCAAAGGTTGTCTAAAAAAACTAGACTTTTAAATTACACATTGATTAATTCCAAACTACTAAATTAAAATATAACTAATTCTAAATTTTCCATGCAGAGAGTATTGAATTTATTTGGTGTCCTCCAAATGTCCCAAATTGTGTTTCCAAAATTTTCCCTGCAAATAATAATGCAAATAATTAGCTCAGAAAATTCAAATTAATTAAAATTAGAATTTCCGGTCAAATTAAGCATATTTAGGAAAAACGGGAAAATACCGGAAAATTAAGCACAATTCCCTGATTAATTCTAGCACAATAAACTAAGNANAGTCAAGAAAATATCGACTCATCAAAATAGACCACACTTAGTCTTTTGCACTCCTGGGAAAAATCAATACGCAAATCAGGGAACAGTTTAACGGACATCAGGGAATTGACACAGACTCATCACACAGAAAACAAAGACTCAGAAGGAAACAAACAAACAGAATTATAGTCCTCAAGAAATCTGGACAAAGAAGAGCAGTAGACAGTGTCCAACATAGAATCAGACAAAGCAGATACTCATGAAATCATCCAAGAAGTTCAAAGCATGACAAAATGATCAATCAACTCAAGAGATGAATCAAAAGTAACAGAACCTCACAGATGCACACTATAAGTGTTTCGTTCAAGTGTCTAGGGTAAACAATTTCAACTCAATGCACTCAAGAAAGCAAACACAAACAGACATGGCAAGCCTCTAATATCAACACTCAAACACATATGCATGTTCAAATCAAAAGGTCTTTTATGGATGAAATGGGGCCAAGGAAACAGGAGGATAAATATGGATAAGAAGCTACAAACCAAAAGGAATAGAGGAGCAATGGGGAACAAGTGAAACACAATAAAATCACACCCAAAACCTCTAATTCAATCCTCTTCTTGACTCCATTAATTACACAATTTTTTTTTTATTTTTTTTTCTCATCTTTCTGTTTTTTTTTTTCTCATCTTGTCTCTTTTCTTTTCTCTCTTTTCAGAACACAAATCTAAGAGACAGTATAGGCTCAAAACGGTTATCAAAGGATCACAACAAGGTAGGCTCATCTGGCTAGAGAGGCTCAACAACAAAACTGCCTTTATCACTTTCAAACATGCATATCAATCAAGAATCATCAAAAAGAGTCAAGCCAAGGCATAAGTGCAAGCAATCAAGAGACATATCACACACAAGAAAGAATATCAAGTGGCTCAAATCTCACATAAGGTATTTCTGTCACAATCAAATCAACCTCTCAAACATCATAATCATCTTCCAAGCAAGGAACAACATAGATTTCAAATCACTCAGAGTATCAATGAAATGATAGACAAATCTACAACCAAAACAAAGTCCAAAAATCAAGAGAAACATGCAAAACTGTACACAAGACACAACAAAAACAACCTAGAAAAGAAAAAATTTAATGCAGAAAACAAAACTAACAAAGAAAATTCAGAATCTCCTCCAATAGACCACACTTAAACTACACAGTGTCCTCAATGTGTCACAAGCATAAGATCAACAGTCAAAACAGTGAACAGATCATGGACAAGTGCAATAAGAGTGGGAAAGGAGGAGGAGGGAAAAGAAAACTCCCCTGATCATGGTGGTAGTTACCAATTTTGGACTTGCAGAGAAGTGTCTTCCATAAATGGATCAAGAAATGAAGTGCTGAGAAAGGACTTCAATCGCCAAATCTGATCGAGAAGAGAAATGTCTTCCGCAACCGGATCAAGGAAGGGATGATTCATCAGTAAATCACCTTCAATCGTGGAAGACGAAGAGAGTCCACCTGGCTTAAACTATCTGCTCATATCTGCCTGGTCCTCAACATTTTCATCAGATTCACCGTTAGTATCACCAATCACAAAGTTGGAAGCTGGTTGTATCACAGAATTAATTTCAACACAAATAAAGCAAGAACCAACTTCACAACTACATTTAAAATTTTCAGAAAACTATGAAAGATCGAAATTTAATCCCAAGTCTAAAGCATTTTCAGTTTCCACAGTTTCCATATCACAATCATCACTAACATGTGAATCTGAAGCAGAATCAAGAATATTTGAAAGCATAAATAGCTCAGGCAAAGCAAGTGGGATTTCAAGTTTAGAGGAAACATGTGTTGATTCATTATTCATCTCACCAATAACAGCGGAATGAGCAACTGCATCCTCAAGTGCAAGAGGGAAGGCATAAGACGGTGGGGAAGTAGATGGCGCAGTAGTAAGCTCATGAATCTGCTCCCCATCTCCTATATGGATGACACCAACATCGTCTGGAAGCTGAATAGCCTGAAATGGGGATTCCTCTGAAACATGAGATTGTTCCTCAGTGAGTTGAGTTGCCATCTGCCCCAACTGATTGCTCAAACTCTGAAATGAAGCTATAAATTCCTGCTGAAACTCCTGAAACTGCATAATCTGATCTCTGGTTTCCTATTGAAACTGCATATTTTGAGCAGTCATCTGCCTCAACAACTCCTTCAATGTAGGCTCAAAAGCAGTGGGTGTAACGCCCCGTCAACTTACAGGGACTGCTGACTTCCCCCACACATCAACACGAGGCTTTCCAGTGTGCTTTGTCCTCACTCACACACTTTCCGAGAAAAGCCTAGCCTCTCCCAGTACGGTGTGGTTCGAGGACAAACCAGACGGAAGCTGGTGGGCATGTGACACCCGGGAACTGACGAGGGCGGGGAGTGATCGCCGGTGCAAGAGGCATGGTGCAGGGGGCACAGACAAGGAGCGGCTCTTGGTAGGCTTCTAGTGGAAGGGACACATGGACGAATCGAACATACACCAGAATGAGAGGGATCTGGAGACTGTATAGGTATGGGACTATACAGTTGAAGGATAGCTTAAAGGAATTGATTTGGCTACCCATATCACCAAAATGCATTTACTTTTCGGAAGCCTAACCCATAAGAACTTCATGGTTAAGCGTGCTTAGCCTGGAGAAATTCTGGGATGGGTGACCTTCCGGGAAGTTTTCCCGGAAAGTGTGCAAATGAGGACAAAGCACACTGGAAAGTCTCGTGGTGATGTGTGGGGGCAGTCAACAGTCCCTGTAAGTTGCCGGGGCGTTACAGTGGGAGGATGACGAGTTGCTTGGGCAGGCCCATGAAACTGCAGTTGCTGTGGTTCCTGGACACGTGGAGAAGACATACAAGAATTCGAAAATGGTTGATATTGCTGTGGAGCATCATACCATCCCAAACTAGGGTCAGTCCACCCAGGATCGTTGCTATGACCATACCGCACAGGGGAGAATTTGTTAAGAAACTGATCCTCAAGATCTTCCCAACAGGTGACGGATCCTGGAGTAAGACAACAACACCAATCCCTTGGTGTTCCATCCAATGAGTACTCAAATGCCCTTATGAACATGTCCACATCCGGGACATCTGGAGGTTTCATTGAAGAGCATATGGTGTAGAACTCCTCCAAATATCTATATGGGCATTCACCTGCAAAACCATGAAACTCAGGCAGCAAGTGTATCAGTCCAGTGTTGAAAACACAACGAATATCCTCCTCATCAAGTGGAAACGACTCCCTAGGAGCACTCTCATGAGATAGAGGAGGAATCATATTGTTCTCAACACAGAAATCAGCAGGCGAATCAGAATCAGAGTAACAAGCAGGAGGAGAATCATAGACACAGGCAGAATAAGAATTACTCACATAGCCAAAATAGGTAGACATGTAGAAAGAAAGGGGAAAAGAAGAATGCAATGAAAATATGCAACTAAAGCTACCTAAATGCAACACACAATGACAAATACACAAAACAGAACATCACACTCACAACACGAGACAAAACACAACACACACTAACACAACAAAAGACCTAAAACCGAACCATTGGTCCCCGGCAACGGCGCCAAAATTTGATGGGCTGTCGCGGCCCACACAAATTTGATTGCAAATTATAAATGTAGTATAGCTAGGGAATGACCCCTAGGTCGTCTCCCAAAGACCAATTTCGCGGTTCAAGAATCGAGTCTAACACGAAAAAGGGGGGCGGGGTTGTGAAAATGGTTTTGCAAAAATTAAAGAAGTCAATAAAGACACAGATGCAAACAAACTAAGTTAAGCTAGCGTGGTAATTAAACTAACATTATTAAAAACCTTAGACAACATTTAAACAAAAGAAAATAAAATACTAGACCCCAACAAGACAACAAACAACTACCTAACACAGTTAAATTAAATTAAATGCAAAACTAAATTAGAGTAACTAAAAAGCAACTAATCCTACTATAAAATTAATTGAAAACAAAGAAATAAACACACATGCCATTTCCTCTATCAATTATGTGACAATACATGCACCAACTAAAGAAAATTCAATTCTTGGAATGGCCTAAAAACCTCATGGCCGTGACTTCCCAAGCACACCAACTCCAAATTTGCTTTCTTTCTTCAAATAACAATTGAATAATGTTTTCCTTGTCCCATGTGCTCCAAGAAAGTGCTTTCTTCTACTTTTTACCATAGAAAATCGTGTTCATCTCTCTCCCCAAAAGGCCAAAACCGTTTTCTCTCTCTTCCAAAGCAAAAAGCAACATTTCCTTAAATGGTCCAACACAAAAGTGGAATTTTTCTATCAATGTGCCACATGTACATGGTCAAAGGGAATTAAACTAAAGAATTGCCTTCTCCTCTCCTCTTAATGCACGGACATTGCTCACCAAACAACAATTCATAATTCATATTCTCTCCAAAACCCAACACACTCCCCTTCCTTTAAATCAAATGAAAATTCCAAAAGCAATGCAACCTTGGAGATCGTGTGCCTTCCAACAATCACCATAACACCTTCATTCCAATATCCAAATGCAAAATGAAATTCTTCTACAATGGAATCTGTGTATTATTGGTTCAACACCCAAAAAGCAACCCAATAAATCTCTTCCTTCCAATCTTCAAATACCAAAAGCATACGAGTCAACCTCTCATTCCATAAAAGCAAAACATAAACATCTTTTCTTCTTCATTTCACGGCTGAAATGGGTGCAGCACAAAACAACTTCATCTCACCAAACTACTTGCATCGATCAAAGTAAAATGCACAAGAAGAAAAGGGGTTTAGCTCAAACAATCATGAATCAACTCAAACTTTCTTCACTCCAAAACTCAATAGGAACCATATTCTTTTTCATTCAACAAGGGAAACCAAAATATAATCACTTGAATGGTGCAGCAAAGAGGAAACGAAAATGAAAATTGGGTCTTGGTTCAACCAAAGAAACCACCATGAAAATGCAAAGAACCACCTCCAAGCTCAAGCTTTCAACATTCAAATGAACAATGCAAGAAGAGGAGTGATAGATCTCCCTTCCATTAAGCAAGAATAATTAAAGTTGCAAGCAAGAGAAGAAGAAAAATATGTTCTTGATTCAATCCATGCTCAAAACCGTAAGGGCACACCAAAGCTCCCAAGAGAGAGTTCATACAAGGCAAAGCAAAATGAAAGTGTAGTATGAAGGAGACTAGAGTGTGTCTCGGCCCTTCACTCAAAATGTCATCCCCACACATTAAATGGTGGGGTCCACCTCCTAAAATGAAACCCTAGCCTAAGGCCAAGTGTCCCACACATTGGGCTTCTACAAAATTTGCCACAAAAGGGCCCAAAAACACCTAATCTAATTAAGGTTTCAAAAAAAACGAAATTACACTTAATTAAAATGGAAGTGACTAAATGTTGAGTCTTGAATGATCACGCCACCTTCCCTAATGCTCCAAATGATGTTTCCAAAATTTCCCTACACCCAAAAATGCAATTAATCAGCTCAAAAAATTCAAATTAGCTAAAATACGAATTTCCCACCAAATTAAGCAAAATTCGGAAAACGGGGAAATAACAGACAATTAAACACAATTCCCTGATTTATTTAAGTGCAATAAACTAAATACAGTCAAGAAAATAACGACTCATTAGTTCACATAATCAATCTTTTCCCAACAGATGTTTTTATTCATGAAAAATCAATCAACTAAACATGGATGTAAACATGGATTTAACAATTCTCACCAAGCAAGTGTTTCACTCAATCACTCAAGTGTTTAGGGAGGTCACTCTACTCTCTACTGTTCACATGTGATGAGTTGATATTTTATTGATTTCACTTAGCTTATTGTACCGAATTTAATCAGGGAATTGTTCTTAATTGTCCGGTATTTTCCCGTTTTTCCTAATTATGTTTAATTTGATCGAAAATTCTTATTTTAGTTAATTTGAATTTTCTGAGCTAATTATTTGCATTATTATTTTCAAGGCAAATTTTGGAAATACAATTTGGGACATTTGGAGTGCTATCAAATAGGTCAAGACTCTTCACCTGGACATTTCAAATTTAATTACATTGTAACTTAGTAGTATAGATTATTTTTAATTGAACTTATGCACAATGGGCCATTGTTGGCAAAAATATGAGGGCCCAAAAGTGTAAGACACTTGTCACCCTAGGGTTTCTTTTAGGGTGGACCCCACCCATTTTTATTAGGACACATGATCCTAGGGAGAGGAGGGCAGCCATTACACTTGGGGGGAGCACATACTGCCGAGACACTCCATTTTTGCTGGGGGGCTACAACGTTGAAAATGATGGATGCTGAAATGTGGTTCTATTTTTTTTTCCTTTTGGTTGAATAATAAAGAAACGTTCTTTCCCTTTAGTTTTGTGCAAGGTAGTATTTTTTTCTTCATTTCCTTGCTTTCAAAAGCTGTGCACACGCTGTTACATGGTATTAAATGCCCAATTTCTTTCTCGGTACCGGTAGTATGAAATGGTGATTGTAGAATGAATTTTATTTTATTCATCTTTCAATTCTTTTCACACGTCACATCAACCTTACAATTGTAGAAACACTTTCTTTTATTTTATTTAGCAATGTGATGGTAGAAGTTGCTTGTTGAGCTGCACCATAATTTCCGTGAGTTGAAGAGAAAATTAGGTGAAGGTTGGTAGATGTTTTCACGTCCATAGGAAGCACGTGTGCTGATTTTGGCTTTGAAGAATGAGATGCACACGCGGATACTAATTTTCTTTTAGAGAAAGATGTTTGTTTTCAATTTGGAAATGGGGCACACACTGAAGAGGTGATTGGTGATTGATGTAATACACATTCATTTCCTTTTCATTTGGTGAAGGCACGTTAGTTTTCATTTAGCAATTAACCTTCCAGCTTGAGGTAATGGGAGTTGGTGGGCGGCGTCTTTGAAATAGAAGCAACACAGATTTTCATTTTTTTTAAGGAAAGGATAATGATTAGAATAGAAAGCTTGAGGTTTCAAGTCTAGCGTTGGAGGCACACAACTGCACCAATTTTTTTGGCTTCAAAAGTTTGGGATTCAAAATTTAAGAAAATGAAATGGTTTTGTTGCAAGGGGAGGTCACGGTCCAGAGATTAATTTTAGTCCATTTACAATTTTAATTTCTTTAGTAGGTGCATGTGTCATGTGAATTGGTAGAAGAAAAATTTTGTTGTTTGTTTCTTTAGCTTTAAATTATTTTACAAAGTATCTTGAGTTGCTTTTTATCTTTTTAATTTACTGTTGCATTTTAATAGTTTTAATTATGTTTGGATATTTGTCTTTTGCAATGTTAGGTTTAACATTTTATTTTACTTTAATCTTTTCTATGTTATTCGATTGTGCTTAATTTCCATGCATTTTAATTGAGTTTAATTCTCGTCTCAAACACCTTCAAAATCCCTCCCCCCACTATGTGTTAGACCTGATTCTCGAACCACATTTGGTCCTTGAGAGACGACCTAGGAGTCACTTCCTTGCTATACTACATTTATCATATGCAATCAAATTTGTATGGGTTGCGACAGCCCATCAACATGTCACATAAAACAATATTGTCATTCATCTAAAACAATCAACATCTTTCACATGCATATGTCATCACAAGGACTTTTTCCAAGGCTTGTATTGTGGCTGGGCTATCAAGAAAAATTGGTTTTTCTGGAATACAAAATCCTTGAGTTCAGAGAGTTTAAATTATCATTCAAAGTTCAAGCACACTCTCTTTTAAACCAATCTCACTCATTCCCAACTTTTTCCCTTTTTCATTTTACATTGAGTTCTTTTTAACATGCATAAACTCTTTTCTTCTTTTCTTTTCTTTTATGCATTTTTCTTTTTCATTCTTTTGAACTCAATGCTTTTCTTTTTCTTTTGCCTTTCATTTTCCCCATTCAACCACAAACTTGAACCTTTTCCATACATATAATTATTCTCAACCCTAACTTAAGGTAAATCAATTCAAACAAGGGTTTTCATATTGTTTAAGGTTAAGGTTCAAAAAGGGTATATCATTTAGAATTCTTTGGGTAAAAATTTGGCTAAGTAAGGGCTTTCCAAGCATGGCCTTGATCATATGACATACATGTGCAATTCAATCAATTATCAAGATTAAGTCAATACCATTCATGATTCTCTATAAACACTGCACACAATAATAATACTCTGAAGCTTAATACCTCACATAATCAAGCTTTCTCACTTCTCACATGAATCCTGCTTAGCATCAAAATCACAATCATGAATCACTTACTCATCTGTTCACATAGCTAGTGAACCATCAACTTGGATATCAACATTCAAACATTCTCAATCATCATCCATAATCAATCGTCAATAGCAAACAACTCATCATGCAATAAATTGGAACCATTATCCGAATAAGTGTACAAGCCAAGCATGGACTCCAACACAAATTTAACCTATACTACTAATCCAAAATACAAAGAATAAGAAAAAGAAAAATCCTTCTCAGTGCTTGCCATCCATCAGTAGATGCCATCAATGAAGATCCTCCTCTAAGCTATTATCATCCTCACCCTCCTGGGCATCCTCAAAATCTTCATCATCATCCTAGTCATCACCCTGTCCTCTTGAAGTTCTAGCAGCTCCAGACCCACTACCATGTCCCTGTCCTCAAGGCCAAGTCATCACACTACGGAACTCATCCATAGTCCACCTGTGCACTGATGGTTGGTCATATAGTCCCATGATAATCTCGGCAGTGGCCTCCTGCCCTCTTTAAATGGACTTCATCCTTGCCTCCATCAGAGACATGTACATGTCTCTCATCTGGAATGGCTCAGGCTGCTCTGCTGGTGCATCTGCAGGCTCATCCTCCTGCTGCGTTGCTGCCCTCCTAGGACGTCTCCTAGGGACTACTCCAACTGGCTCATCCCCTCTACAATACTGACGAAAATAGGAGGCAATAATAGCAGTCCTCAGCCTCTCGAAGGGTGGAAAAGAAATGTCCACTCCTGCCTGCTGGCACAAATAGGTAATCAGGGACGAATGTCCCAGTGGCATCCTGCTGCTCACGGTGTTGGCGCAGCTCATAATCTCACTGGTAATAATCTTCCCCACATTCACGTCCTTCTACCTCAACATACAGTAGATGACCAAAATCTGATGCAAAGTGATATCGGAAACATGAGAGCAAGGCTGGATGTTAGCATGTGTAAATGCCATCCAGTATTTGGCTAGGGGAGTTAAGTTTGCCCTCAGGATGTTCACCGGTGCTCCATTCGGGTTTCTCTGAAAATGCCTCCCAGGGATGCACATAACTCGCTCAATCTCCTCATAATCCCTGGCCTCCCCCAGTATGGCAGCATACATGCACTGCTCTCCTGGCCACTAAGTCCCCAGAAAAGCGTTGATGGTATCAGGATCATAGTTGATCAAATGTCCACGTACATAGCTCATGTACCTTCCTGCGGACACTCCTCCTCTCGGCAAGGCATTTGCATAAAATTCCTTCACCAACTCAATACTGGCTGGTGCTGGATAGGTCGTCAGTCTCTCCCAACCTGGCCTCTTAATCTCCAGGCCAAACTCTAGAACCAAGTCAGGAATGTACATGGCTTTTCTCTCCATCAGCAGTCGCCTCTCCTGGACTATAGCAAAGTGTTCTTCATGCTTCCTTGAAAGGAACCTTGAAGAATAAAATCTTCTAGGTCTCTCTGGTTCCTTCCTCTTATTGCCCATTGTCTTAACTCTCTTTGAAGTAGACATTCTTGCATACATCAATTTCATCCAACAAAATTCACAGAAACATCATTAGAGGTTAGTGCATCATCAAATCATATAATTCTCTAAGGAAAAACAGGGTTCCTCATCACTCAAGCATCCAAAAAAATTTCAATTTTTAGGCAAACAGCTGCAGACCGCCCAGCGTCAAAGGAGACCGCCCAGGCGGTTTGCCTCAGATCGCGCCACCGCCCAACGCCAAAACATACCGCTCAGCGGTGGCGGCTAGGGTTTTTCAAAATCCTTGCCTAAAATCATCAATCCATACCAAAATCATGCAATTCAATCGGTTTAAACAATTCCTATTCTATCAATTCATGCATAGAAACAAAAGCCCTAATTTATCATGTTCCTAAGCATGTTCTTCAACAAATCCCTAAAATAGAAACCTTAATCAATGAATTTCATACTTACTTGAGTGGAGATGGTGAATGCTTGCAGAGAAATTGTTTAATTGATGATGTATGTCCTCTCCAATGCAAATCCCTCAACCAAAAACCCCAAACTTTGACAAAGTAATGGTGAAAAATTGATTTTTTGGTGAGTGGGGGAATGAAAAAGTGAGGAAATCTCTCTAAAATGCTCTTGAAAGTGAAAGAAGGGTGTTAGGGCTTAGGGAGACCGCTCAAGCGAAATGCAAAGAAGAGTTTGGAAGTGAAATGTGAAAAACCGCTCAGCTTTTAAGCAAAGCCAAACCCCTCAGCGTCGCAACCACTCAGCGACAAAATGCACCGCTCAACGGTCTGCGCGTGATTTCTCTTCTTCCTCTTTTGCTTTCTTTTGAGTCTTCTTCCCTTCTAACACTTAATTTCAACCTCAAATTTTCAAATATATACCTTTTCCCTCTCAGATGCAATATGTAATGCACTTTAAACAGGATTAAAACAAAACAATCAACTGGATTGCCTTCCAGGTAGCGCTTGTTTAACGTCACGAGCCTGACCCAAACCTGTTTAGCACTCATCAGTAAGTGCTTCTCCTTCCAACACCCTTCAGTAGGTGTACTTACCTTGTATCCTTTAGTAGATACATAAAAGATTTAGCATCCCTCTGTAGATGCTTCCCAAAAAATGTTCAAAAAATTCAATAAAGTAAATGTACAAAATTAAATACCCTAAAACTACAAATGTTTATACAAAGTGGGATTCAGATAAAATCAATTCATTCCATCCCGGTTGGGATCTTCATCAACCCAACTCATCAGTTGCTTTCTATCCACTCTCTTTGTGGCTCTTGTGAATGGTTTCCTGATGTCCACCTTGCTATCTTCTCGATTCTTAATAACAAGCCACTTCTTGTCCTTGAATCTCACTTGTGCTCCTATTGGATGTGATGTATATTCAGTGTGGATAGTGCCTCCTTTGTGAACCTCCTCTTCTTCAAGTACCTACAAAACATTACAACTATTAGAATTGGTACCTGTGGTGTTGTCCTTTAGTGCAGCTTCTCTTCTTGACTTCTTATGTCTATCCCTTTCCTTTATTTTTACTTTCCTTTCTTTGGAGCAATTATACATTAACACAAATTCTTGATCTTTCAAAGTTACAATTCCATCATGGATACGCATTGCCATTCTAGAAGTCCTCATAAAAGGTCTTCCTAAAAATAATGGAATCCTTCCTTCATTCTCCATGTCCACGACTACAAAATCAATCAAGAATTCCAACTCCTCAATACGGAATATTGCATCTTCCACCTTACCAGCTGTTTTCTTTACAGAACCATCTGCAACTGTTATAGTGGTGTTTGTTGGCTTTAGCACTAACCCTTTAATTCTCTTCAAGTAACTTAAGGGCATTAAATTTATACTAGACCCAGAATCAATCATTGTTCTTCCTATATCCACATCATTTATCACGCAAGGAAGCGTTAACAACCCTAGATCCTTCATCTTAGGTGGATGATGTTCCTTTGTTGGCTGCACAAATACTTCCTGTTCTTCCTCTTCTGCGTCAAGGTCTATCACCTCTTCAATGTAACTACTTTTCTTTGAATAAACAGGAATTTGAGGATGACCTTCTTCCATAGGAATTGTAGTCACATGTATAAATATTTCTCTCATCTTCCCATTGTGACTATCTCTTCTTTTTTCAACTTCTTCCAATCCCTCTTCTTCTTTCTCTTCTTCACCAAACTCATCATTCTGACTTACCTCTTCTTCATCACTGCTAATCTTAATCACTTCTTCCTCTGCTTTTCTCTTCTCCCTTACTACAACAGCTCGACATTCCTCCTTAGGATTAACATCAGTATTAACCCTAGCTTGATTCTTCTCTGTGACTTCAATCCTCTTTGACAGTTGACCAAATTGTGTCTCTAGTGACCTAACAGTAGCTTGATCACTGATGCGATTTGAATCATAGACTTTTATGAATTCGTCAAATCTTTTACCCATATTTTGGACAACCTCTGTCAAATGTGCCACCTGTTGCCACATAGTTAAAGGTTGTTGATGCCTGAAGCTTCCTTGTTGCCCTGATGGGTTATTCTGTTGTTGGCCAATACTTGGATTATTTTTCCAACCCTGGCTAGGATTGCCTTGATTGAAATTCCCTTCTCTAAATTGGTATGGGTTCCCCATATAGTTAGCTTCCTACTGCATCTCCTTAGGTATAGCACATTGACCATTAATATGGTCTCCACCACAAAGATCACATAATTGTTGTGCTTGAGAGACATTACGAATCTCTTTTGGAAGTTGTGAGAGGATCTTTGTCAATGTATCTAGCTTTTAGGTCAAAAGATGATTTTGAGCTAGCATTGCATCATTTGCAGGTAAGTGCAAGACTCCTCTCTGTTGTGTAGGTACGCCCCTTTCACTATATGCTTCTTGGCCATTAGCTACCATTCTCTCTATCAAGTCATAGGCTTCATCCTCAGTCTTTTGTTTGATATCACCACCAGCTGAGGCGTCCAACATCATCTTAGACTGTATATTCAGTCCACCAAGGTAGGCAAGAACAATTTTTGTCTTGTCAAATTCGTGAACTGGTGTTTTCCTGAGTAGCCCTTTGAATTGCTCACATGCTTGACTTAGAGATTCTTCCATGCCTTGTTTGAATGATGAGATCTCCAGCTTTCCTTGAGTAACTTTAGATTGTGGAAAATATTTGTTGACAAATGTTCTAGCCACAACTTCCCAAGTTGTAAATGTTCCTCCAGGAAAGGAATTGAGCCATGTCTTAGCATTACCTTCCAATGAGAAAGGAAACAAGCTAAGCCTTACTCTTTCATCTGATACACCTGCAATCTTCACTGTATTGCATATTTCAGTGAATGCTGTCAAATGGTCATAGGGATTCTCATTTGACAGGCCATGAAACTGTTTACTCTTGACCAGGTGTATAAGTGTTGGGTTCATCACCATGTTGGTCATTTGATTTGCAGGCATGACTATGCTGCTAAAATGGAAAGGGCCAACCATATCTAATTGGTCTGCAAGAGTGCGTCTTAAAGGAGTTCTTTCAGCCATCTCCTATGTTCTTTTATCTGGTGAAGGTGATAGTAATCTGTCAGGTGAAGGAAACAAATCCCTAGATGGGCGTCTGACTCTTTTTCTCCCTTTTGTTTCGCTTAAGCCTTCAAGAAGAGGTTGTGTATTTTTCTTGCTCCTAGTATGTCTCGTCTCCTGTTGCATGCACAAGAAACACAAACTCTAGTAGCACTTTTTTATATTTTATAGAAAAAATAAAAAAGATAAAAAGATAAAAAAGATATATACAATCAAGTCAAACTTAATCAGTTTACCCTACTAGATAAGTTAAACCACAAGTCCCTAGCAAGTGTACCAGATCGTTATCAAGTAATATAAACGGGTAAGACCAAGTATCATTTTCCCAAAGGACTCTTAGGCCTTAACTTTCATGTAACCTAATCTTGTAAGACTTGAGAAAAGAGAATAAATTTGGTGGTGGTATGCAATGAACAAAAAATAAACATGCAATGCAATTCATTCAATTGGTTTTGAGAAAATATGGATGAATGATGTTGTTGGGGTTTACAATTTCATCTTATCCACTCTCATATATCTACTTTTCTTATTTAATTCACTTGTTTATCTAATTGCCATGCATACTTTCTTAATTACCCTTAACCCAATTCCTTGGTGAAAAGAGCATATTACTAATTACCGGCTTGTTATCCCTAGCCTCCCCTAGTAACTAATAATTCAATGCGTTCTGAAGCAAATACAATTGACCGTCCTACCCCTATCCTTAGGTGATATTGGCATAATCAAGGAATTTCCCAGCAGTTCATGACATTACCGTAAGTCCCCATATCGATAAAGACAAACATCATTTACTGAATGAGTTAAACAATAAAAGCATTGAGCGCAGGTGAGAACCCAACAATTGATAAACAAGTATGTGACAAGCATATGAAATAAATAAGAAATTCAATATATGAGAGTTTAAAAAGATTACATTGTTCCCCAACAACAAAGGGTTTAATTCACCATAATCATGGTGAAACTAGATGAAAATAATGAAAGAATGGAAGAAATAACCCTAAACTTGGTTGAATGGAGCCTAAGCATCTAAGGAACCTCCTCTAAGTTATGTGGAATAGCTCTGGACGTTCTCTCTACCAAAAGAATCACTATCTAATTCGCATTGGGGCTATATATAAGACCAAAAAGATAACAGATAGATAACAGAAATATTTACAGAATCTAGCTAAAAAAACAGACAAACGCCCAGGCGCCTAATTTGACCGCTCGGCAGTTTGCCTCTAGCCGCTCTGACCGCTCAGCGGTCAGTTCTGTCGTTGAGCGGTTTGCCTCTAATCGCTCTAAGTCCACCTTACTTCACTTCCATCTTTAATTCATCCGAAAACCCTGCAAAACAAGCACAATATCGCTAAAACCAACTTTTGACTCTCAAGAGACTCAACTAAGTGTTTTACTTGATTTAAAGCTCATTCTAAGCCATAAAGGGTGTGTTTTACTATCAAATTTAAGTATGAAAATAACGGTTTTTAGACCGTTATCTGGCAACCCCCTTGAGAAGATTTATTTCCAGCCGTTAACCACCTTTGGATTCATTTTAGCTTGTCTTAGAAAGTAGAAGTTGCCAGCTACTTAGGATTAGAATTTCTTTTTCCTTGAAAAGAGAGAATGTTGATTTGTCTTGCATTAGAGAAGGGTGCACACGATGCATCTTAAGTTTTTTTTTCTTATAATGAAGAAACGGTGCTGGATTAATTGGAAGAGGTGCACGTTGTAGCATCCAGCTTAAGAGATTTTATTTACTTTTAATTCGAATATGCATTCTGCTGTCACGTTATGGGAAATTTGCATTCAGTATTGAAGTCACTTTCTAAGCTATATCATGCCTTTCACATTTCATTTTCTTAGTATTGTTAGCGCATTTCATGTTTATCATTATGCTTTTCTTTTTTTTAATACAATGTGCATTTAACTTTTTAGCTTACGTTTGGATCTTTACTTTTTCAGTTTACTATGTTGTCTATTATGTTCAATTTATTGTTTCCATTCATTATGTTTTTTATTCTGTTCGGGTTCTTTATCTTCCTACATTTCCAATTTCCTAATTTGCCGTACAGACCGTTTGGTCTCAATGTAGAACCGTTTGGTCATTTGTAGGACCATTCAGTCTTCGTGCTTTGTTCATTTAATTCAAATTTTTTTGTTTGCTTCTATGTTTTAATTTAATTAATCCGCAATCATAAAACCTTTAACAAAACCCCCCACTTCGTGTTTGACCTGATTCTCGAACCACAATTTGGTCCTCGAGAGACGACTAAAAGTCACTTCCTAGTCTATAATGCATTCTTTATGCACATTAAATTTGTATGGGGTGCAACAACCCATCAAATTTTGGCGCCGCTACCGGGAACAAACAGTTTGGTCTTAGGTCTTTTGTTGTTTTAGTGCGTGTTGTGTTTTGTCTTGTGTTGTGAGTGTGATGTTCAGTTTTGTGTGCATTATTGTGTGTGTGTGTCGCATGTTTAATTGTGTGGTGGTTTGTTTGCTTCGTAATTTTTAGCATTTCCTTTCTACTTTCACCCTTCTTTTTTCATGTCTACCTATTTTGATTTTGTGAATACTGCTTCTTCTACCTGTGCCTATGACTATGATCTCCTTCTGCATGTTACTCTGATTATGGTTCACATGATGATTTTTATGTTGAGGACAATATGACTCATCCTCTAAATCCTGAGACTGCTCCTGGTGAACCGTTTCCATTTGATGAGTAGGATATTCGTGGTGGTTTCAACACTGGACTGATACATTTGTTGCCCAAAATTCATGGTTTTGCAGGTGAATGCCCACATAAACATTTGGGGAAGTTCTATCTCATTTTCTTTATGATGAAACCTCCAGATGTCCCCGATGATCACATTTTCTTAAGGGCATTTGAGCAATCATTACAAGGAGCAGCAAAGGATTGGTGTTATTGTCTTCCTCCAGGATCCTTCACCAGTTGGGAAGATCTTGAGCATCAGTTTTTGGACAAATTCTTCCCTATGTAGTATGGTTACAAGAACGATCATGGGTGGAATGATCCTAACCTGGGACGGTATGGTACTCCACAACATCAATATCAAGAACCACCATTCCAGAATACTTGTATGCCTCCACCATTCCAACAATACCAGAGTTAGCAGTATGATGCCCCTGCCCAAAAAACTCCTCATCCTTCTTCTACTTCTGAGCCTACATTGAAGGAGTTGTGGGAGTAGATGACCATGCAGAACATTCAGTTTCAACAGGAAATAAGAGCTCAGAATATTTAGTTCCTGCAAGAGAACGTGAAGTTTCAACGGGAATTTATAGCTTTCATTCAGAGTTTGAGCAATCAGATGGGGTAGATGGTCACTCAATTCATTAAGGAACAATCTCAAGTTTCAGAGGAATCACCATTTCAGACTGTTCAACTTTCGGATGATGTTAGTGCCATCCACATAAGAGATGGGGAGTAGAGTCATGAGCTTACTACTGCGCCACCTACTTTCCCACCCTCCTATATCCCCACTCTTGCACTTGAGGAGACTAATGAAAATTTTGAGGACCAGGCAGACATAAGCAACACTCTTGAGCCGGGAAGACCACTTTTATCTTCCACCACTTTACCAATCTTCAGGGATGTGGAGGTAAACATACCTCAGTTTGATTATGCTATTGATGATTATGTTGTTCATGATTATGCAGGTGATAGGTATGTTGATGATTGCATTGTTTATGAGCATGCTTTTAATTCTCCCTCTTTGCATGATAAAACCACTTTGTGCTATCACATCTGAATGTTTATTCTCCATGCACTGAACATGAATTTGATTATGTTGTTGATATTGCTTCTAAATATGAACTTGATTCATGTTCTGAGGGTATATCCCTGCATGTCATTTCTTTGGAACCACATTACACTAACCATGTTACAGGAGGTACACATGAATTTGACCAACACACACCCACAGTGGAAGACAAGGGTGCTAGTGATGAGTCGTTATTTCTTGAACTGTATTTAGTTTATTGCACTTAAATAAACCAGGGAATTGTGTTTAATTGTCTGTTATTTCCCGTTTTCCGAATTCTGCTTAATTTGGTCAGAAATTCGTAATTATCCTAATTTGGATTTTCTGAGCTGATTAAGTGCATTTCTTGTTGCAGGGAAATTGTGGAAACATCATCTGCAGCATTAGGATATGGCGTGACACATTCAAAGGCTCAACATTTAGCCATTTAGATTCTAATTAAAGTTGTAATTTCGTTTTCTAGAAGTCCTTAATTAGAATTAGGTGTTTTGGACCTTTTTAGGGGCAATTTTGTAAAAGAAACCCATGTGTAGGACATGTGGCTTTTCTCTAGGGTTTCTTAGAGGTGGAACCCACCTTTTTTGAAGGTTGGACGACATTTAGAGAGCATTTTGCCGAGACACACTCTTAGTCTCCACTTTTCATTTTCACTTTGCATGTATGAACTCTCTCTTGGAGACCATGTAGGTTTTTACATTTTTGGAGCTATGGAATGACCAAGATCATATTTTTCTTCTTCTCTTACTTAAATCTTTTTTATCTTTTCTTGGTGGAAGTGAATCCCTCACCCATTTTCCTTTCATTTCTTCTTGAAGTTTAGAGCTTGAGCTTGAGTCTTGAGGTGGTTTCTTGCATTTTTCATGATGGGTCTTTGGTTTGAATGAAGAGCTATTTCGATTTTCTACTCATTTGCTGCCATATTTTTGTATTTACTTTGGTTTTCTTGGATTGGATGATGAAAATGAAGTTCTTGATGGGTTTTGGAGTGAAAGAAGCTTGAGTTGGTGTATGGGTGTTTGAGTTTTGAACCTTTTCTTCTTGCATTTCGTTTTTGATGTTTGGAAACATATTTTGAGCTGTTTAGAAACATGTTTGTGTTTGAGATGTATGGGTGTTTGATGGGGGCTGGACGTTTTTGCAAAGGGGAGCTAGGGATTGCATTTTGCTTTCATTAAAAAGTTGAAAAAAAGTGAGTGTTGAAGTTGGATTGATGAGTAGAAGTTTGGGTTTATTGTTCTTGTAAGCTTTTGCAATTGAAACTTTGGGTTCTTTGGAGTTGTTTTTGGTTTTGGAAGGTGGAGGAAAGTATTTGGATGCATGTCGTTGAAGAAAAAAACGTTTGGTGTGTAGAAAGGAGAGAGAATAGTGCATTTAATTTTTTTACCACTTTTGGACAAACACAAGAGATGCTTGTTTTCACTCAAAGAATGTTTCCACTTTTGGTTTTGTCTTTGCTAGCTTATCACCGAGAATTGCATTGAGAAGAGGATGTGTTATGTTTGTTTTATTCACATTTCACTGTGCACATGTGGCACCTTGGTAGAAGAGATTAAAGCACCTTTTGGAGTGTGGAATAAGGAAGGCAACATTTTTTTCAACCTTGGAAGAGGAGTGAGTTCGTCAATTTGGTTTTCGTAGGGAGAGAGAACGTTTCTTTGCTGTATGGTAGGAGAGAGAGCATGGTTTTATTGTGTGTGGAAGGCACATGTTTACTTTCTTAGAGAATGAGGCACAGGGGACAAAAGGAGGCAACATATGAATAGTTTATTGAAGGTTGAATTGAAGTTGACTTTGGGGGGACTACATGACTCACGGCCATGAAGGTTTTCTTGGGCCAATTGCACTTTTAAATTCATTTGTTGAATGTATTTGGTCACATGGAATGTGTAGGAAAAAGCATGTTTAATTACTCTTTTGTTTTAAATTAGTTTGCATAGTAAGATTAATTGCTTTTTAGTTTTTCTAATTTAGCTTTACATTTAACTTAATTTAACTTTGCTAGATAATTTCTTGTTGCATTGTTGGGGTCTAGTATTTTATTTTATTTTGTCTTAATGTTGTCTCGTATTTGTGGTAGTGATAATTTTAATGTCATGTAGTTTAGGTTAGTTGGGTTGGTCATTAATAAAATTACAATGTTTCCTTGAGATTTTTTGAACTGTAATTGTGTTTGCCACTCTGACTTGGTTAATGTGAAATCTATATTTAACCTTGCAATTGGGTATACGCTTGGTTTCCCAGTTGGTGTTGAGACTTCGCTTAGTTGATGAAACTGCATGGTGTAAATTAGATTTGATATTAACATTGTGTTCGCTTAGTTCGCTTTCATGAAAACATGATTAGCCTTCGCTTAGTTGGTTAACTGTGTTGGATTAGAGGTTTGAGTCGCCGCTTTATTTTGTTGATCTGTGATTGGAAGCATTGTGATTAAGTTAATGACCAACCACTTTTATTTTGTGTTTGATTTCTGTTTACATTTCTGCTTGCATGTGTTTTAGTTTAATTCATCTGCATTCACAAACCTTTCACAAACCCCCCCACTTCGTGTTTGACCTGATTCTCGAACCACAGTTTGGTCCTTGAGAAATGACCTACGAGTCATTTCCTAGCTATACTGCATTTCTAAATTGCACATTAAATTTTGCATGGGATGCGACACCCATCAGCTAGTATACACAACATTTTGAAGATTAACAGGAACCAACTGAATCTGCTCATCAACAATTGTTGGAAAACAGGTTGGCTTTGTTTTAACACCAAGAAAGAAGGGTGAATTGGTGAGTTTTCAAAATCAGAGTCTTTTTGCATTCTTTTTCAAAAAGTATAAAATTTTACAAATTTTCTTGAATCGCAAGTAATAGAAATTTAAGTGCAGCGGAAAATCAAAGTAGACTATGAAAATAGCAGAGTTAACTGAATGTAAAAGTGTAGGGATAGAGAATTCAAATGCAGGTTTTTATACTGGTTTGGCCTCAATGCCTGCATCTAGTGTCCTTCCAATCCCAAGAAGCAAATTCACTATAATGGTCAAGGTTTTTACAACAAGGCTTTTATAGAGACCTCCACGTCAAAAATATAAAACACCTCTCTAACCCTCTAACCAACATATAGGAAATACAAACAACAAGACTTGCAACAAGATATCCCCTTTCATGCAATCTGCAACCCACTTTGAACAATCCTCAAAGTGTACCAGATTGCACGAGTCTACACCCTGTAATCGCAACAGGTACAACAACAATCACCACGGAATGCAACACCATTCTTGATCAACCAGAGAACACCTCAATTGTGTGGATAATGATTAAGCAGTAAGCACAGCAGAAATCTCCTTCAGAACCTCTTCGAAGAATGATCGCCACGATCTTCTTGATGAGTTCTTGGAACTCTAAATCACAGAGAAATTATTAGAAACAGAATATGAAAATGTTAGATTTCCAAAAGTTCTCTGAAACAACTCAGGTCTCGTCTATTTATATATTTCTATAAAATAGACGCTCCTATAGTCGACTAAGCTACTAATACAGTCGACCATCTTTTGACAGTAATAACAGTTAAGTCAAATTAGTAGCTGTCAGGTCAAACAAATTAATTCCTCATTCAATACAGTTGAATCAATTCAATGCTAAACTAACTTTTAAAAATATAGGTGTTACTATTCACAAGCATAACAGAATCTCAAATAAAACAACTAACAAAGTCAAATGCAAAGCGCACATAGTCAATTTTGACACATCTGTACATTTTGAAATTCTTTTCAGTGCAAAATCTCACATAGTACTGTATTTGAAAATCTGTGCAAAGTATTCAATCTGTGAAAGTGCATGTTGTTTTCTTCTTCAAAACTAAGTGTAATGGAACCAAAAATGATGTAACATATACAAGCTCAGTAAATGTGCATTCTCATATCAAAATCAACACAACACATGTTCAACAAGATATTAATCAATAAGCAACAGAACATGTAACACATAACAAAGCATGTGTTATTAATAATGTGTTGTCATCATCAAAAACAGAGTGAACTAAGGACTGTGAGATTAAGTTTAGCTAAACCAGTGCTTTCCTTATCAACAACCTCAACAATCTCCCCCTTTTTTGATGATGCACAACCATGATTAATAAACAACCATGTTTGTACACAAACAACTTAACTATTCAATTAACCACTTAAAATCAAGCAATCAGTAAGAGCAAGTGATTAAAAGAACTCTCTAGTGTATCAGAGCAGTTTTCAGAGTAACAAGCAATAACAAGAAATATAACTCTGAAAAGCATTGTCAAGCAATATCAAGCAATCACAAATCAAGCATATTTATCCCATTTGTAAGCAATCAAAGATAATCAAAGATATAATCAACCATTTGTCCCCCTTTGTGCACTAACAAAAAAGGTATGCTTCTAGAATGATATGCTGATAACCACAATTAGAGATGCATCAATGTAAAAAAACATTTACAATCAGAGATGCTCCCCCTATCATATATATTCACATGAAAAAGATAACCTCCCCCTGATGGAGGTCGCACCGTATGCAAAATTTAATGAGCATAAAAGAATGCAGTATAGACTAGGAAGTGACTCCTAGGTCGTCTCTCAAGGACCAAATGTGGTTTGAGAATCAGGTTAAACACGAAGTGAGGGGAGGGGGTTTGTGAAAGGTTTGTGAATGCGGATAAACAAAATTAAAACACAGATGCAACAGAAATGTAAAAACGGAATTGCAAACACAGATCTCAATATGGAATCAAATGCAAAATGAAAACAGTTGGTCATTAACTCAATCACTATGCTTCCAATCACAAATCAACGACAAGTACACACTACTCTAATCCAAATCTGACACGAATCACCCAACTATGCGAAGGCTAATTCGGTCTTCAGAATTACAGACTAAGCGAATGCAATGCACAAATTTAATCTTTCATCCACCATACAGTCTAATCAACTAAGCGAAGAATTGACACTGATTAGGAAACTAAGCGTATACCAAATCACAAGCAGACAACAGATTAAATATTGAGCAAAATCAAAGCAGCAGTATGAAGATTAAAGTTCAAAAGTCTCAGGGAAACAAAGTAACTTTATTAACAACCAACTCGACTAACCTAAGCTAACATCACAATTAAATTGAGGAAAACTTATGTGACTCAATTAAAAGGAAATTAATTAATCAGAAAACACATCATCACAGGGGAAATAAAATTCAAATACTAAAGAAAACTTGTGAACCAATTGAATGCAATAATTAATCTAACAAAGGAAATCCCATTGCAGCAAGAGTAAATAATAATGCAACATTTAAACTAATAATTAAAAGGTACAATGTACCTGGAAAAAGGAAGCAAGCAATCCCATTAAATCACCGTTTGCAGCAAGCCGTGACACGATTTCTAAGAAATCAACATGCTCTTCATTTCAGCCGAGACACCATGCATGCTGGCAGTGTTAACAAATTAGCAAGCGTACCAAATCGTATCAAGTAATAATAAATGGTAAGTCCAAGTATCGTTTTCCCAAGAGACTCACGGCACTAAACTGTTGTGCTTTTGCTTAACCAATCAAGACTATAAAAATAATATTTTGGGATTTTTGAATTTAAAGCACGTAAAAATAAACATGAATGGAATTTGATCAATTGAGGTTAAACACAAAAGTGGATGGAGGATGGTGATAATATGAAATGGATTTGTTGCTAGGATTCAGATTTCACCCAACCACTCTCTCTTATTTACTCCTCTTGGTTTATTTGCTTGATTAACTAATTGTTATGCAACTTTCTTGGCCTACCCTTAACCCGATCCCTCGGTGAAAAGAGCCTATTACTAATTACTAGCTTGTTATCCCTAGCCTCCCCTAGCAATTAATAAAGCATTATAGAGCAAAAGTGAAAAACAATTGATCGTCCTACCCCTATCCCTAGGTGGTATTGCTTAATCAAGGAATTACTCACCAATTCATGACATTACTGTATGTCCCCGTATCAATAAAGACAAACAACAGTTATCGAATGAGTTAAACGATAAAAGCATTAAGCACATATGACAACCCAACAATTGATAATCAAAGCATATGGAAACCATATAATTAAACAAGAGTTTCAATAAAAGAGAGTTTAGAGGTTACATCTTTCCCCAACAACAAATAAGATTAGTTCCCCATAGTCATGGAGAAACTAGGTGAATAATGGAATGAAAGAGATAGAAACCCTAAAAAGGAGAAAAGGAGAGTTGTCACCATCTCCAAATCTAGCCCTGAAGGGGTGAAAAGTTGTTTCTGTGCCTAAGCCATTAAAAGATACAAACCCTAAGACGTTTTGGCCTTTAAATAGGGCATAAAAATGATATAAAACAAGTCCAAGCCCAAACAGATCATAAAAAATAACATAAAACAGGTCCAGGCCCATCTGACAACCGCCCGGCGCCTAATTTCACCGCCCGGCGCTGGTCAACTGGTTGACTGGTTGACTTTTCTAGTTGACTGGTTGACTTTTCTGCATTCTGTTTGACTTTTCTACACTCCAACCATTTGATAATTCAGCCATTCTTTCAAATCATTCCAAAAACCTACAAAATCAAGGGAATTTAACGAAAAAATCATAAAACACGTCCTCAACTCTTTTATTCACAAAAATAAAGAAAACTTAT
Source organism: Vigna radiata var. radiata (assembly GCF_000741045.1). Lineage (NCBI taxonomy): Eukaryota > Viridiplantae > Streptophyta > Magnoliopsida > Fabales > Fabaceae > Vigna > Vigna radiata. Next base: position 17,381,643 of record NC_028356.1, on the reverse strand, counting down.
GATTCCAAGCAAGTTTCTAAGTTAAAAGGGTGTTTTTGATATCAAAATTAAGTATGAAAATAACTATTTTTGAACCTTTATCAGGCAGCTGCTCCAAATTAAATAACTGTGTTGATTATTCCAAAAGAAGGCCTCCGCATGCTGCAGCTAGATGTAACCCACACGCTCACCAAATAGGATCAACACTTCTCACCAAGAAGTGAATCAACGTCCTCCTCTTGCCGTGACCAACTCTTAGCAAAGATAAATGCTTTCTCCAAAATAAAATAAAAAACACGTTGCTTTCATTTTGGCACAGATGAATGTTGGTGTGGGCATGTGCGCTTCCAACTCCAAGACCGAATGAGAATGAGTGCTTCTTCCAACAATGAATCTCCTAAAGTTAACCACCGTTTGTGCCTCTAAATAATATTGAATCAGCGCAAGTTTATATCATAAATAAATGACAGCAGCGTGTGCTTCCAAATGCTGAAATCAAACCCGTGCATCTGCTGGACATTCAAACGTGACACCACCAGCTTCCTTCTCTCAACCAAGATAAAATCAATACCTTTTTTATATTAAAACAAAGAGCACCGTAAGCAAATAGAAAAAACTGGACAAATGCTTCTTCATTCATCAATGATCAAACAACTTAAAGGAAAATTCCGTGGCATTAGTAACGTTCCAGCCCCTTAAATAAATTCTCCGAGAATGAAAAAATTGAGTGACGGGTGCTGCTAACTATATATTGCCGAGAGAGTGCATCCCAAAATGTAATGTGACGGCTCCATGTTTTCTAAGAGGCCATGTGTCCTCAAATTGGGGTGGGGTCCACCCTAAAAATAAAAGGAAACCCTAGGGCAAGTGTCCTACAATTTTGGGCCCCTCATAATTTTTTAACAATGGCCCAATGTGAAAAAGTTTGTCCAAAAAGTTTAAACCATTAAATTACAATTCAACTAAATTTAAAATGTCTAATTTGAGAGTCTTGAATTTATTTTGACTCCTTCCCAATGCTCCAAATTGTATCTTCAAAATTTTCCCTACAATTAAAAATGCAAATAATTATATCAGAAAATTCAAATTAATTAAAATTAGAATTTCCTGTGAAATTAAGCACAATTAACAGAAATGGGAAAATACCGGACAATTAAGCACAATTCCCTGATTAATTCTAGCACAATAAACTAAGCAAAGTCAAGAAAATATCGACTCATCACCCCCTGAAGTGTAGGCATGTGAAGAAATATGTAAGTGTGTAATGCTGCCCCTATCATCATGCTTAAAATAGAATTGTATCATAGTTATGATTCAAGCAACTTTATCATGCTAAGATACAATCATCAACAATCTCACAATATAATCTCATATAGGAAATAAGCAATCATTATGAAGCAAAAATATATTGAAGATAAGTAGAATAAAATAATCAATCAACACAATATCCATATTCCAGTGATGGAATTTATAATCCCGTTAAGAGCAAGTCGATTGAATTATTATCCTAGTCGATTATATTGCTTTCCAGTGATTTTTTATTCCAGTTGTGAATTCCAAAGCAATGTTTTCCTACAAAACCTTTCATGATCTTTTGAAGATCAAGCATTTTAGAAACACAGAAATGCAAGAAAAATATTCAAACAGAAGTGAATATGTAGAAAATTTTAATGTAACAGTGTAAACATGCATAGTCAACTTCACTCAGTATAAAGTCAATTTCAAGATTCAATCATATTCAATTAAGAAATTTAAGAGCAAGTGAATCTTAAACAAAACACTAATTTTCATTTCTTGTTCAAAGATATTACTTTGGATGAGCTAGAACAAGAACAAAAAGAGAAACAAAACAAAGAATGGCATCATAAGCCTTCATCAAAATGAAAATAGAGCAAGACTAGGCACGAGAATTAGAGCACAAAAAGAGGTGTATTTATTATTCCTCTGCTTTTCCAACTGAACTCATAGATTCATCCTCAGATGTGTCTCTCTTCTTCTGCTGTTGCATAATGATGTCAACCTTTGTTTCAAGCTAATCGGGCTTGTCAACAATTAATTGGAATGGGTCAGCCAAGTAGTGTCACAGATGTTGTAGGAGACAAAATCAGATTTGCATTCACAAGTTGTAGTATAGCTTTCAAAGTGGTGTAACTGATCTTCTTCATCTTTAAAGCACCATCCCTTCTCTGTCCAGACTAGTCCCAATGATACAAGGCTGTTGAGATTTATGACATTTGGATAAGTACAAAAATGTTTTCTTTCACCATAAGTGTTCACTCCTTGAAGAACAAGTATATTGCTAATGAGAATACCATAAGGCAAATAGCGAGCTTTAATGTGGGCAGCTTTACGTATGTGACACTTTAATACTTCCACCCAATTGGTGGGTATGTTGTTCTTGATAGCATGCAGAAGACACACGTCCTCTGTGGTCGTCTCATGTTGCATCAATCTTCCCGGTAGAATTACCCGTGCTAGTATATGTGCAAGAATCATCTCTTCAATTCTGAGATCTTTATGAAGTAAAACACTTAAAATCAAGTAAAACACTTAGTTGAGTCATGAGAGAGTCAAAAGTTGGTTTTAGAGATATTATGCTTGTTTTTACATTGTTTTGCAGGGTTTTAAGGTGAATTGAAGATGGAAGTGAAGTAAGGTGGACTTAGACCCGTGAAAGAGGAAGAAAAAGGATGAAAATAAGGGTCAAGTGAACCATTGAGCGCCAGAATGGATCGCTGACCGTCCAAAGCGATCAAGGGCAAACCGCTCAGCGGTAAAACTGACCGCTGAGCGGTTTCCTTAGGCGCCTGGGCAGTTGTCAGTTTTTATTAGCTTAGATTTTGTAATCTTTCTCTTATCTTTTTGGCTTATATATAGCCCCAGTGCCAATCAAAATGTAATATTTTGGCAGAGAGAAATGCCAGAGCTATTCCACACACCTTGGAGGAGGTTCCTTGAATGTTTAGGCTCCAATTTACCAAGTTTAGGGTTATTTCTTGAATTTTTTCATTATATTTCATATAGATTCACCATGATTATGGTGAACTAAACCCTAGGTTGTTGGGGAACAATGTAATCTTTTGAAACCTTCTTATATCAAAATTCTTATCTTCTTTATATGCTTGCATATGCTTATCTTTATCAATTGTTGGGTTCCTTACCTTTGCTTAATGCTTTTATCGTTTAGCTCATTCGGTAACTGTTGTTTGTCTTTATTGATACGGGAACGTACAATAATATCATGAACTGGGGGGAATTCCTTGATTATGTTAATACCGCCTAGGAATAGGGGTAGGACGATCAGTTGTATTTTCCTTTTATTTATCATGCATTATTAATTGCTAGGGGAAGTTAGGGATAGCAAGCCCGTAATTAGTAATAGGCTCTTTTTGCCAAGGAATTGGGTTAAGGGTAGACCAAGAAAGTTTGCATGACAATATGATAAATAAGCGAATTAGATAAGAAAAGTAGATATAAGAGGGTGGGTAAGATGAAATTGTAAACCCCAAAAACTTCATTCATTCATAGTTTCTTTAGCCAATTGATTCACTGCATTTGCATGTTTACTTTTGTTTTTGCATTCAAAAGATAAAATTAATTTCTTTTCAAGTCTTATGCGATTGGTTTACATGAAAAGTAAGGCCTAAGAGTCCTTTGGGAAATGATACTTGGACTTACCCATTTTATATTACTTGATAACGATCTGGTACATATGCCAGGGACTTAACAAGTTTTTGGCGCCGTTGCCGGGGACTCGTGGTTTAACTTATCTAGTAGTGTAAATTGATTAACTTTGACTTGATTGTATATATTTTGTTTTTATCTTTTTATCTTTTTATTTTTTTTATTTTTATTTTTATATAAAAGTGCTACTAGGGTTTGTGTTTCTTGTGCATGCAGCAAGAGACTAGACATACTAGGAGCAAGAAAAATACGCAACCTCTTCTTAAAGGCTTAAGTGAGACAAGGGGAAGAAGGAGAGTCAGACGCCCATCTAGGGATTTATTTCCTTCCCTTGACAAATTACTATAACCTTCACCAGTTTGAAGAGCAAAGGAGATGGCTGAACAAACTCCTCCAAGACGCACTCTTGTAGACCAATCTAATGTTGTTGGCACTTTCCATTTTAACAGCATAGTTATGCCTACGGATCAAACAACCAACATGGGGATGAATCCAGCGCTTATACACCTGGTGCAAAGCAAGCAGTTTCACGGCTTTTCAAATGAGAACCCATATAACCATTTGACAACGTTTAGTGAAATCTGCAACACAGTGAAGATGGCAGGTGTATCAGACGAAAGAGTGAAGCTTAGCTTGTTCCTGTTCTCATTGGGAGGCAATGCTAAGACGTGGCTGAATTCCTTCCCTGAAGGGACGTTTACTACATGGGAGACTATGGCTACAAAGTTTGTCAATAAATATTTTCCATAGTCTAAAGTAACTCAGGGAAGACTAGAGATCTCATCATTCAAGCAAGGCATGGAAGAAACTCTAGGTCAAGCATGGGAAAGATTTAAAGGCCTACTCTGGAAGACACCAGCCCACGGGTTTAACAAGACAACCCTTGTTCTTGCTTCCCTAGGTGGTCTGAACATGCAGTCTAAGATGATTTTGGATGCCTCAGTTGGAGGTGATATCAAACAGAAGACTGAAGATGAAGCCTATGACTTGATAAAGAGTATGGCAGCTAATGAGCAAGAAGCATTTAGTGAAAGGGGCGCACCTACACAAAAGAGAGGAGTCTTGCACTTTCCTGTAGATGATGCCATGTAGCTCATAATCATATTTTGACCCAAAAGCTAGATACATTGACAAAGATCCTCTCACAACTTCCAAAGGAGATTCATAATGTCTCCCAAACGCAGTAGCTATGTGATTTCTGTGGTGGTGATCATATCAATGGTCAATGTGCTATACAAGAGGAGATGCAGCAGGAAGCTAATTACATGGGGAATCAATTCCAGTACATGCAAGGGAACTTCAACCAAGGCAATTATAGCCAAGGTTGGAAGAACCATCCGAGTATTGCTCAACAACAAAACAACCCATCAGGGTAAACAGGAGGCTTCAGGCAGCAACAACCTTCACCTATGTGGTAGCAGGTTACGCATCTGACAAAATTTGTCAAAGATCTAAATGATAGATTTGACAAATTCTTGAAGGTTTATGAGTCCAATCATGCAAGTGACCAAGCTAGTTTCAGATCACTGGAGATGCAAATTGGACAGCTGTCAAAAAGGGTAGAAACCATGAGAAGAGCCAATTTGGGGCTAACATTGATGTTAAGTCTAAAGAGGAATGCAAAGCTGTTGTCACAAGGAGTAAAAGAAAAGCTGAAAGGGAAGTTATGGAGATTGGAAGCAGTGATGAGGAAGAGGAGAAAAGAGAAGTCATTGAGATAAGCAGCAGTGAAGGTGAGGAAGAAGAGGAAGTAAGAGTTAGTCACAACGGGCAGAATAGAGAAACTTATAACCAAGTGATTGTGGTGCCTTCAGTAATTGAATAGATTCCTGTAAGGATGAAATATTATCTTGGAGATATAATAGATTTGGATGAAGATGAAGATGAGTAGGAATTTAATATTCAACCTCCAAAGAAGAATTATCTGCCTAAGGTAAGAGATCCAGGATGTTTAAATCTTTCAAGTGTTGTGAATGATTTTGATGTAGGAGGAGCAACGGTAGACTCTGGATCTAGCATTAATATGATGCCCAAGCGTTTCTTGACAAAAATTGGAGGGCTAACATTAAAACCGTCTAATCTCACTGTGACGGTGGTGAATGGTTCCATTAATAAGCCACTTGGTATGGTGGAAAATGTGGTTGTGTGTGTCGAGCAGTTAGAATTTTTAGTGGACTTTATAGTCATGGGCATGGAAGACGAAGAGAGATTCCAATGATTCTTGGAAGACCTTTCATGACTACTTCGAAGATGCTGCTTAGTGTCCATGATGGAAGAATCATGATGAGAGACAAAGAGAATGTGTTCTTGCACATTGGCTCTAATGAAAATAATTTTAGAGTAAAGAAAAGAGCCAGACATAGAAAGTCAAGAAGGGAAGCTGCATCAGAGGATAACACAACAAGTACCAATTCTAACAATTGTAATGTTTTACAAGTACCTAAAGAGGAGGTTGATAAAGGAGAAACAATCCACTCAAAAGATACACCACTTCCACGTGGCTCACAGGTAAGATTCAAGAATAGGAAGTGCCTTGTCAACAAGATCAAAGAAAATGGCAAGGTGGAGACTAGAAGGCCATATACTACAACCATCAGAAGAGTGGATAGAAGGCAACTGATGAGTTGGGTAGATGAGGACCCCAACCGGGATGGAATGACTTGATTATATTTGATTTAATCCCACTTTGTGTAAAATATTTGTAGTTAGGTTATTTGATTTTGGACATGTAACTTATTGGATTTTTGAACACTTTTGGGTAGCATCTACTGAGGGATGCTAAAAAATTTTATGTATCTACTAAAGGATACAGGTAGGCACACCTACTGAAGGGTGTTGGAAGGATAAGCACTTACCGATAAGTGCTAAACAGGTTTGGGTCAGGCTAGTGATGTTAAACAAGCGCTACCTGGGAGGCAACCCAGTTGATCATATCTGTTTTAACTCTGTCTTAAGTGCATTGCACGATTGAATGTTGCATCTGAGAGGGGAAAAGACATGTAATTGAAAAATTGAAGGTTGAAATCAAGTGCACAGGGTGAGATGGCTCAAAGGCAAGAAAAGAATTGAGGAAGCAAAACTACTGCAAACCGCTGAGTGACTGATTTTGCCTCTGAGCGGTTGCGGCGGAAACCTGTCTCGGCTTTGTTAAAAGTTCAGCGGTTTCCATGATTTTCATTCTGAAACCTCTTCTTTGAGTTTTGCCTGAGTGGTCTCCCTAAGCCCTAGCACTCCTTTTTCACTTTCAACTGCTTTTCAGAGAGATTTCCCAAAAATTCAATTTTCTACCATTGTTTTTTCAAAGTTTGGGGTTTTTGGTTGAGGGTTTTGCATTGAAGAAGGCATTTATCATCAATTTTAGCAAGCATTCAAAGTCTCCACTTAAGTAAGTATGCAATTTAAATTTCTAGGGATTCTATTTAGAATATATTGAAGAACATGCTTAGGACATGATACATTAGGGCTTTTGATTTTTATGCATGATTTGGTTAAGTAGAAACTGTTTGAACCAATTGAATTGCATAAAATAGGTCTGGAATGATGGATTTAGTGTTAGAGTGGAGATTAGGGTTGATAAAAGAGAGCTTTTGAAAAAACCCTTTGAAGAACGCTGAGCAGTCTCCCTGGCTGCTGAGCGGAATTCTAGCAGATTTGGGGTTTTGTGTTTATTGGGTGCTTGGATGCTGAGGGGCCCTGTTTTTCCCTCAGTATTGGACTTTGTGCATTCTGGAAATATAATTGATTAATGCACTAACCTCTAATGATGTTTCTGTGATGTTATTGGGTTGATTTGATACAGGAATGTCTACCTCAAGAAGAGTAAAATCTATGGGCAACAAAAGGAAGGAACCAGAGAGACCTAGGATATTCTGTTTTTCTAAGTTCCTCTCTAAGAAGCATAAGGATTATCATGCTACTATCCAGGAGAGGCGACTTTTGATGGAGAAGAAAGCTATGTACATCCCAGATTTGGCTCTAGAGTTTGGACTGAAGATAGAGAGGCGAGGTTGGGACAGATTGACCACATATCCAGCACCAACTAGCATTGAGTTGGTGAACGAGTTCTATGCCAACGCCTTGCCCAGGGGAGGAATATCAGTTGGGAGGTATATGAGTTATGTGAAGGGACAGATAATCAGATATGACCATGATACCATCAACAGCTTCCTGCGGACTGAGCCGCCAGGAGAACAATGCAGGTATGTTGCTCTTGTAGGGGAGTACAGGGATTATGAGGACAAAGAAAGAGCTGTGTGCATCCCTGGCAGACATTTTCAGAGGAATCCTAATTGAGCACCAGTCAACATCCTTAGGGAAGATTTGGCTCCCCCAGTCAAGTACTGGATGGCATTCACTCATGCCAACATACAATCATGCTCCCATGTCTCCGATATCACGATGCATCAGATTGTTGTCATCTACTGCGTGCTGGCAGACATTTTCAGAGTTGCGCTACTACTGTGAGTAGTAGGACACCACTGGGACATTCGTCCCTGATTACATACTTTTGCCAGCAGGCCAAAGTAGACACTACAGTTCCACCTTATGAGAGGCCAAAGAGAGCTATTGATGCCTCCTACTATCGTCAGTACTGTGAAGGAGATGAGCCAGCCAGAGCAGGTCCTAGGAGACGTCCTAGGAGAGCAGCAGCACAGTAGGAGGACATACCTGTAGATGCACCGGTGCAGTAGCCTGAGCCTTTCCAGATGAGGGACATGTATATGTCCATGATGGAGGCGAGGATGGAGTCTCTCCGCAGAGGTTAAGTGGTCACTTTTGAGATTATTATAGGACTGTACGACACGCCACCAGTGTACAGGTGGACTACGGACGAGTTCCATAGTGCGATGGCGTGGCCTCAAGGGCAGGCACAGGGCAGTGGGTCTGGAGTAGTTGGAGCCCCAGATAGAGAGAATGATGACCAGGAGGATGATGACTTTGAGGATGCCCAGGCTGTGGATGATTGATGAGTCGATATTTTATTGATTTCACTTAGTTTATTGTACCGAATTTAATTAGGGAATTGTGTTTAATTGTCCGGTATTTTCCCGTTTTTGCTAATTGTGCTTAATTTGACCAGAAATTCTAATTTTAATTAATTTGAATTATCTGGGCTAATTATTTGCATTATTATTTTCAGGGAAAAATTTTGAAATATAATTTGGGACATTTGAAGTGTTGTCAAACAAATTCAAGACTCTCCAATTAGACATTTTAAATTTTAGTTATATTGTAATTTAATTGTTTAAAACATTTTAGACAAACCCTTTGCATCTTGGGCCAATTTTGGAAAAATGTTGTTGGGCCCATTTTTGTAGGACACACGACCTCTACTGTGAACCAACCACCAGCCGTCATTTTTATTTTGAAAAAGGGGGCTTTTGAATGTTTCTTTCCATGGATCTTTTCTTTGAAGCCTTGGATTTTGGTTCAATGGAAATGGTGCAAATGCCGCTGAATTTATTTTCATTTTCTTGTTGAATGCTCTTTTAATTTTTGCTGCAGCTGCCGTCACTTTGCATACTTTTCAGATTTGGATCACTAGTAGAAAAATTGCTTTTTATGACGGGTAAAAATGACCTATTATGACGGATAACTTGGCATCATAGTTCTAGGCATCATAATAGGTCATGTGCATTTTATGACAGACAGAAAAGTTCGTCATAATAAGTCTAGTATATTATGACAAATTTTCTGTCATCTATCATGATAGGTCCAGTGTATTATGATACCTTTTCACTTATCCGTCATAATATAGCGACTNTACCTATCATAATATGTAGCGTTTTATGACAATGATTCTTTCACCTATCATAATATGTAGAACATATTATGACAAGTAATTGTTCACCTATCATAAAAACTTCTTTTATACAAAAAATCCTTTTCAGAAATAATCTTTTATTCATTCAATTTACAATTAATTTCTTGTATTATAATCTCATCAATCAATTTATAATCAATTAACATATTCAATTAAACTAACATAATGAAATCCATTTCAAACATTTAATTGCGTAATAATATTTAATACATAATTTGTAAATCAAACCATATATTAAATCCAAATATAACATTAATCTACACTACATTGTAGTCAAGTTTCTATAATTTACTAACAGTTAAAATACAAATAAAAAGCCACACTAATTATCAACCTAAAATTTGAGCAAGTACTAATATACGAACTTCAATTTTACCCAAGTTTAGAATCTTCATATGTTTCATAGCTGTGAGGTTCAGTAGATTCTGAAGCATTTGATTCTTGGTGGGAGATGATCTGCAACCACTAGAAACAACCTTTAGAGCTTATCCAAAATTTGAGCAAATACAAGTATATGAACTTCACATTTGCATCACATCACAAATCGAAATCTCTATATGTAAGTTGTAAGAATGAAGGAGATTTCATACTGTCAGCAATACTACTGTTGACGGATTGGCAAGTGTACCAAATCGTACAAGTAATATAAATGGTAAGACCAAGTATCGTTTTTCCCAAGAGACTCGTATGGCTTTCTCTTTCGCGTGAATTAAAATAATAAGACTTGAAAAATAAAATTTAATAAATTGGATTTGAGGGTAAAAATATTAACATGCAAAATAAATGTTGATTCAATTG
>NC_028356.1:17369126-17370813 GCF_000741045.1 Vigna radiata var. radiata | reverse complement strand
TAGTTCACCATAGACATGGTGAGACTAGATGAAAAATGGAAGAAGAATGAAAGAGCAAACCCTAGAAAAGATGAAAAGGAGCCTAAGCATGCAAGAGATCCTCTCCAGAGGGAAAAATTAGGTCTGGTCGTCTTCCCCTGTCAAAAGAATGACTCTGAATTCGTAGTAAGGGTATTTATAGGTGAGGAGCGCATCAAAATCAGGCCCAAGTCCAGCGTGCCACCGCCGGGCGGTTCAAGTGTGCCGCCCGGCGGTTTCCCATAACCTGCTGCCACCGCCCGGCGGTTTCCCTCGCTAGTGCCCGGCGGCAATCGCCAGCGCCCTCTCAGCTTGATATGTTGCCTACTCCTCGTCCTGGACCGCCCGGCGGTTTAAGTGTGTCGCCTGCCGGTACGTCAACTCTTCAAAACTTCATTTTTCTGTTCTTTTCTTGAGGCAACGACCTGTATCTTCAACTCCATTCTTCACTTTTCTCAAATTAGCTTCAAAACAATGCAAAACAAGCATAAAATCGCTAAAACCGACTTTTGACTCTCTCCAGACTCATTTATTGAGTTTTGCTTGATTCTAAGTTCGTTCCGAGTAATAAAGGGTGTAATTTGGTCCAAATTGACATATGAAAATCTATTTTTCAACCTTCATCAGAGCGCGCAAACCTCCAAGGAACGCTAGCAAGTATGAAGCTTTATCAAACCCATGAACTGGGTGGCTCTCAACAATCCTTTGAATCTATCCCATGCTTGCCCCAATGTTTATTCCATTCCTTGTTTAAAAGAAGAGATTTCTAACTTCCCCTGATTGACCTTTGGCGGTGGGAAGAATTTAGTAATAAACTGTTGGACCCCCGCTTCCCACGTCCTGAACGTTCCCTTCGGGAAAGAATTTAACCAGTCTTTTGCATTTCCTCCCAAAGAGAAAGAAAAGAAACTAAGTTTGACTCTGTCGTCCGTCACTCCAGTTATCTTCACTGTGTTGCAAATTTCTCCAAAGACTGTCAAATGCTTGTAAGGATTTTCATTTGATAACCCATGGAATTGGTTGTTCTGGACTAACTGGATAAGTGCCAGACTCATCACCATGCTGGTTGTATTTTCTGTTGGCACTGCAATGTTGTTAAAATTTAAGGGGCCAACTGTGTTAGCTGCGTCCCTTAGAGTGCGTCTGGGAGGAGGTTGATTGGCCATCTCCTCAAGATTTGGTTCAACAGTCTCAGGTGGAGTAACTTCTGGAGAAAGAGATCTTTCACAAAAAGGGTGTCTCTTCCTCCTCTCGTAAGGTAGACCTTTTAGCAAAGGTTGTTGGTTTTTCCTGCTTCTAGTATGTATTGTCTCCTGCATGCACAAGAAACACACCCTAGAAGCACTTTTAAAGAAAATAAGACAAAACGCAATAAAAGAAAAATAAAAACAAAAATAATTACAATGAAGTCAAACTCAATCAATTCACACTACTAGACAAATAAACCTGGAGTCCCCGGCAACGGCGCCAAAAACTTGTTGACGGATTGGCAAGTGTACCAAATCGTATAAGTATTATAAATGGTAAGACCAAGTATCGTTTTTCCCAAGAAACTCGTACGGCTTTCTCTTTCACGTGAATTAAAATAATAAGACTTGAAAAATAAAATTTAATAAATTGGATTTGAGGGTAAAAATATTAACATGCAAAATAAATGTTGATTCAATTG
>NC_028356.1:17359034-17360626 GCF_000741045.1 Vigna radiata var. radiata | reverse complement strand
CCTGTACAACCCCAAACTTGAACCTTTTCATCACATATAATTAGGCTCACCCCAACTCAAGGTAAAGACTTTCAAAACAAGGGTTCACATACTGTTTAAGGCTAAGGTTCAAAAAGGGTATAATATTTCAAGCACTCTGGGTGAAAGTTTTGTTAGAGAAGGGTTTTCAAAAATGGCCTTGATCATATGACATTCACATGCAATTTAATCAATCATCAAGATTAAAGCAATATCATCCATGTTTTCCTATGAACAATACATGCAACAATAAAAACTCTAGAGCTCAAAATCTCACACACATGCTTCCTCACACAAAATTTATTCATACACCATGCCTAGCATCATGACCACAATCATAAATTCATCACCCATCTATTTCCTAGATATCAACATGCATTGCAACTCAATACTCATCCACCTCAAATAATCATCAGATTGCCCCATCATGCACATTAGTCATTCAAACATTTTCAGAAAAAGTATTCAAGCCAAGAGTACACACCAAAACAAAAATACAACCTATTCTAGGAATTTAAATTGCAAAAGTGTAAGAAGAAATTCTAGGTTGCCTCCTAGTAGCGCTTGTTTAACGTCGCGAGCCTGACCCAAACCTGATTGGCACTTGTCAGTAAGTGCACTTCCTTCCACCACCCATCAGTAGGTGTACCGTCCGGATATCCTTCAGTGGATACAAAAAAGTTAGCATCCCTCAGTAGATGCTACACCAAAAATTGTTCAGAAAATTCAAAAAGTACATGTTCCAACCAAAATAAAACACAAGACCGAAAAAGAAAATTGTTCATAAAAATACAAAATTTGATTTCCAACAAATTCAGCTTTTCTTCTTCACGTTGGGATCTTCATCATCCCACCGGCTCACTTTTCTTCGGTTCACCTTCTTGATCACTTTTGAACATTGTCTTTTAATCTCCATCATTCTGTCATCTCTCAATCTCCTGTTGATAATCCACTTCTTATCTTTGAATCGCACTGACAAGCCCCGCAAGAATGATGTCTCCTCTGAAGAAGTTGATTCCTTCTTGCACATCGTCCCTTTATCATGAATATGCAAAACATTACAATTGTAATGAAAATTAATACCTGTGGATTTGTCTTCCTCTGCAGCTTCACTTTCGGCTCTCTTATACTTGAATTTCCTAACTACCCTCTGTACAGTTTGTTTAGAGCCATAAAGCAACACTCTATCATAATCCTTTAACTTTATTCCTCCATCATGGATACGTATAACCATCTTGGAGGTTCGCATGAACGGTCTTCCTAGGATTAATGAATTTTTCCCTTCATTGATCATATCCACAACTATGAAGTCAATCAAAAATTCCAACTCGTCAATCCGCACAATTGCATTCTCCACCATTCCAACAGGTTTCTTCATAGACCCGTCCGCCACCGTCAGGACCACTCTGGTGGGTTTTAGTTTTACCCCTTTTATCTTCTTGAAATCACTGAGAGGCATCAAATTAATGCTTGATCCTGAATCAATCAAAGCCTCTCCTAAATCTACATCATTGATAATGCAAGGAAGGGTCAAAGCTCCTGAATCCTCTAGTTTCTGTGGATGGTTCTTCTTC
>NC_028356.1:17352810-17357911 GCF_000741045.1 Vigna radiata var. radiata | reverse complement strand
TCACAGTCCTTATAAACCATTTGTCGTCCTTCTTTGAAATCGTTATTCCAGCTGGACATTGTTTGGTTTGGCTGGGAAGTGTTTTAACTTCGGGGTTGATAGAGGAAACATATTTACCTTCCCTAGAGCACACTAATCTGAGGTAGTTCACATTATTGTTCTCATCCTTTTTTGATGTCCTTGTGTGCACAGCAAAACCACTTCTAATAGCATAATTCGTGTAAAATTTTTTGGCTTCCTGCATTGAATGAAAGCACATATGTACTGTTGGGTCCACGTCCATAAGACTTTTAGTGGGCTCATCCATAGTAACATAACAGTCAGGCACTTCAATCATACCAAAATCATCAGTATTTTCCCCACTATCAACAACTGCACTCATATTACTTCCAATGATATCCATCATAACAACCTCTGCAGAAGCCAACCATAGTGGAAATCAAAGGATTACTCAACATTATCCCAACATCTATTAATAAATAAATATTTAATCAACATCATTATTATTCATGGTCATAACAATATCACAAAAACATTTTAAATTATATTCAATGTAAGTAAACAAATGTCATTAACAACGAACACAATAATCATTAACGTGAATGTGGTGATTTTATAACAAAGAAAAATTTCCCAGCCTCCATCAATGGGTTCAACATGGAAAACAAACATTCACACGTCCACACTTACATTTTACTGTACCATTAAATGTAGGCAATGCTATCTTCAACAACCTCCAATGAAGGATTAACTCCACCCTTCTTAAATGCTCTCCTCAATAACCCATGGAACAAGATAGTCAGATGTCTCTTTAATGAACTTTGGTGGAGGATGGTACAATGGTTGTTGTATAATGTGGAAAGACGAAGTGCTTTTGGAGGGAAGGGGAAACTGAAGTTTACAATGTTGGTATAATCATGGTTCACTTCATTTAAGAGGTTTTCTCTCTCCAATGTCGCATTAATTGCAAGGAAAACCCTCATTAAATGCAAGTTCAATCCAACAAGCAAAATTTTTTTTCTCTTTCACCTTTTTAGTGCAAAAAAAGATACTGCCACTCCACCTAATAATGCTTTACCAATTAATATGTTGATTGATGTTTGGAAAAAGTACATATAATATGATATTTTATTATATTTTATTGTTGTAATAAATAATATTTCCTACTATTTTTTAATTTCCAAATTTGAAAAAATGCTTATTTATAATTCAATAACAAAGATATTCACCCCTTTAAATAGGGCCCAGATGATGATACCTGTGAACTGAAGTTGAACATATTTGTAAGTGATCCAAAATTTTCGAAATTCTTATATTGGTATTATTGTCTTCATTACTTGTATTTTTGGATGCAGATTGCTGAAGTAAAAACATGGATGCATGGGAAGACCTTGTTTATGATGACGATGTCCTTGAATCTTTTTTGAAAAAATGTGATGGTTCTGCCTCCCTTATACCTGGACCAGCAGGTAATGTTCAAGCTGCTTTACTGAATAGGACAATNCCATTCATCTCAAACAATCAACATCTTTACATGCAAATGCCATCAAAAGGACTTTTCCAAGGCTTGTAATGAGGTTGGGCTAACAAGAAAGAATTGGTTTTTCTAGAATGCAAAATCCTTGAATCAAGAGAGCTAACAAAATATTCAACATTTAAGCACCACTCTCACCAATGTCTCTTACTCCCAATTTTTCCCTCTTCTTTTTCTTTTGCATTGAGCCCTTCTTCATGCTTTTCTTCTTTTCTTTTCTTTTTCTCATGG
This sequence comes from Vigna radiata var. radiata, assembly GCF_000741045.1. Taxonomy (NCBI): domain Eukaryota; kingdom Viridiplantae; phylum Streptophyta; class Magnoliopsida; order Fabales; family Fabaceae; genus Vigna; species Vigna radiata. Next base: position 17,356,146 of record NC_028356.1, on the reverse strand, counting down.
ATTTTCTCTTTTCACAACAATTGAGCTCAATGCCTTTCATTTGCTTTTTCAATTTTCCTCGTACAACCCCAAACTTGAACCTTTTCATCACATACAAGTTAGCTCATCCCAACTCAAGGTAGAGAATTTCAAAACAAGGGACACATCCTGTTTAAGGCTAAGGTTCAAAAAGGGTATAAAATTTCAAANACTTTGGGTGGAAATTTNGCTAGAGAAGGGTTTTCAAAAATGGCCTTGATCATATGACATTTACATGCAATTCAATTGATCATCAAGATTAAGGCAATATCATCCATGTTTTCCTGTGAATAATGCATGCAACAATAAAAACTCTGGAGCTCAAAATCTCACACACATGCTTTCTCACACAAAATTCATTCATACACCATGCCTAGCATCATAACCACAATCATAAATTCATCACCCATCTATTTCCTAGATATCATCATGCATTACAACTAAATTTTCTTTCACATCAAATAATCATCAATTAGATCCATCATGCACATCAGTTAGTNAAACATTTTCAGAACAAGTAATAAAGCCAAGAATACACACCAAAATTAAAATTCAACNTATTCTAGGAATTTAAAATGCAAAAGTGTAAGAAGAAATTCTAGGTTGCCTCCTAGTAGCGCTTGTTTAACGTNNCGAGCCTGACCCAAACCTGGTTGGCACTTGTCAGTAAGTGCACTACCTTCCATCACCCATCAGTAGGTGTACCGTCCGGATATCCTTCAGTGGATACCAAAAAAATTTAGCATCCCTCAGTAGATGCTACCCAAGAATTGTTCACAGAATTCCAAAAAGTACAAGTTCCAACAAAGAATAAAACAAAAATCAAAAAAGTAAATTGTTCATAAAAATACAAAATTTGATTTCCAACAAATTCAGCTCTTCTTCTTCACGTTGGGATCTTCATCATCCCACCAGCTCACTTTTTTTCGGTCCACCTTCTTGGTCACTTTTGAATATGGTCTTTGAATCTCCACCATTCCTTTTTCCTTCAGCTCCTTGACCATCCATTCCTTTCTCTTAAATCTCACCTTGCTCCCTGGTAGGAGTAGATCTTCTTTTGCTTTTGGAGGAATGGTTCTTCTCCCTTTATTTTCAGGCACCTGCAAAACACAACAACTGTCAAAATAATCATCACCTGTTATGCTCTCTTCTTGCTCTTCATTCACCTCTGGCTTCTCAAATGTTTTTCTCTTCACTGTCTTAATCTCATCCCCTTCACGGCCAGCATAGAGAAATAGATAATTCAAATCTCTCATCATTATTCGTCCATCATGAACATCAATAAACATCTTTGATGTTGCCATGAAGGGTCGCCCCAAAATCACAGGATGCTCATCCTCTNTTTTAACATCCATGACAATGAAATCTGCTAAAAACTCAAGACAGTCTGCTCGCACAACAACATCTTCCACCATTCCCACTGGCCTTTTTTTAGAACTGTCTGCCATTGTTATAGTTAAGTCAGAGGGTTTCAACACAAGTCCACCGATTTCCTTCAAAAGTTCCGTGAGTAGTAAGTTGATGCTGGATCCATAATCTATCATCGCTTCCCCATCCCAATCATTCAAGGAACATAACAATGTTAAACACCCTGGATCTTTAACCTTGGGAGGATTATTACTCTTTTGTGGGTGAACGACAAGATCCTCTTCTTCATCAGTAAGCTCTATTTCATTCTCCTCGTTACCTTTGATTCTTTTTGAATGGGGAGGAGTCTGCTTATTTTCTAATGGTAACACAGTCACTTCACCAACTTCTTTTTCCTTCTAATTTTCCTCTCCTTCATCTTCACTGCTCATGGGTTCAAAGAATTCACCCATTAACGTCTCTTCTTCTTCACTGTTCACAACATGGAATGGTTCAATATCTTCCTCCCAACCATCCTGACTATCTGCGTCCCAACCACTATGGCTTGTCATAATCTTGCATTCCCTCTTAGGGTTAGCCTCAATGCTGGCCCTAAACTGGTTTTTCTTTGTAATTTCTATCCTTGTTGCCAGCTGCCCAATCTGTGACTCCAGTGATTTAAAGTTGGCCTGATTGTTATTCACTTGCTGCTCATATCCTTTGTAGAAGTCATCAAAGCGATTACTCAAGGCCCTGACAGACTCAGTCAAATTACTTACTTGCTGCCACAGAGGTAATGGTTGTTGCTGCCGGACGTTTCCTCCTTGACCCGAAGAAGCATTCTGGCTTTGCCCAATACTTGGATGATTTTTCCAACCTTGGTTAGAACCACCTTGGTTGAAATTTCCCTGTTTGTACGGAAATTGGGCCCCCATATAATTCACGTCCTGTTGCATTTCCTCTGTAAGAGCACATTGACCATTAATATTGTCACCACCGCACAAATCGCATAGTTGTTGAGCCTGGGAGATATTTCTGAGTCCCCAAGGAAGTTCAGAAACGACCTTTAGCAACTTGTCCAATTTCTTGTGTTGCTGCTGAGTCTTCAGTTGGGAGATGTAAAAGTCCTCCTTTTTGCGTGCCTCTTTCATTCTGCGACACTTCATTGAGAGCCATCTCCTGAATTAAGTTGTACGCCTCATCCTCTGTCTTTCTATTAATACTGCCTCCGGCTGAGGCATCTATCATCATTTTAGACTGAGCGCGCAAGCCTCCAAGGAACGCTAGCAAGTATGAAGCTTTGTCAAACCCATGAACTAGGGTTGCTCTCAACAATCCTTTGAATCTATCCCATGCTTGCCCCAGTGTTTCTCCCATTCCTTGTTTAAAAGAAGAGATTTCTAACTTCCCCGGATTGATCTTTGGTGGTGGGAAGAATTTAGTAATGTTGTTGGCACTGCAATGCTGTTAAAATTCAAGGGGCCAACTGTGTTAGCTACGTCCCCTAGAGTTCGTATGGGAGGAGGTTGATTGGCCATCTCCTCAAGATTTGGTTCAAAAGCCTCGGGTGGAGTAACTTCTGGAGAAAGAGATCTTTCACACAAAGGGCGTCTCTTCCTCCTCTCGTATGGTAGACCTTCAAGCAGAGGTTTTTCCTGCTTCTAGTGTGTATTGTCTCCTGCATGCACAAGGAACACACCCTAAAAGAAATTTTATAGACAATAAAACAAAACGCATTAAAAGAAAAATAAAAACAAAAATAATTACAATCAAGTCAAATCCAATTTATTCACACTACTAGACAAATAAACCTCGAGTCCCCGGCAACGGCGCCCAAAACTTGTTGACAAATTGGCAAGTGTACCAAATCGTACACGTAATATAAATGGTAAGACCAAGTATCGTTTTTCCCAAGAGACTCGTATGGCTTTCTCGTTCGCGTGAATTAAAATAATAAGACTTGAAAAATAA
>NC_028356.1:17290432-17352250 GCF_000741045.1 Vigna radiata var. radiata | reverse complement strand
TTAGTTCGGCATTGACATGGTGAAACTAGATGAAAAATGGAAGAAGAATGGAAGAGCAAACCCTAGAAAAGATGAAAAGGAGCCTAAGCATCCAAGAGATCCTCTCTAGAGAGAAAAATTAGGTCTGGCCGTTCTCCCCTGTCAAAAGAATGACTCTGAATTCGTAGTAGGGGAATATATAGGTGAGGAGCGCGTCAAAATCAGGCTCAAGTCTAGCATGCCACCATCGGGCGATTTCAGTGTGCCGCCCGGCGGTTTCCCATAACCTGCCGCCACCGCCCGGCGGTTTCCCATTTCCTTCTACCGCCGCCCAGCGGCAATCGCTGGCGCCCGGTAGTTTCCCTCAGTGATATTTTCCATGTCAACTCCTCGTCCTGGACCTCCCAGCGGTTTAAGTGTGGCGCTGGGCGGTACATCGACTCTTCAAAACTTCATTTTTCTGCTCTTTTTTTGAGTCAACGACCTGTATCTTCAACTCCATTTTTACTTTTCTCAAATTAGCTACAAAACAATCCAAAATAAGCATAAAATCGCTAAAANCAACTTTTGACTCTCTCTAGACTCANTTATTNAGTTTTGCTTGATTCTGAGCTCATTCCAAGTAGTAAAGGGTGTAATTTGGTCTGAATTGACATATAAAAATAACTGTTTTTTTAACCTTCATCAGCCCGAAATTGAGGTTTTTTTGTGGTTTCAACCCTCTTAGACAACTCTCCTATCTATGTCTCTAGTGATCTAAATTTTTCCTAATCACTCGCTTGTTGAGACTCATAAACTTTCAAAAATTGACCAAACCTGTCAGTTAATTCTCTGATTGTCTCACTCAAGCTGCTTACTTGTGGCCATAAAGGAGAAGGTTGCTGCCGGAAGTTACTTCCTTGTCCAGGCGAACTCTTCTAGCTTTGCCCAATGCTTGGATGATTTTTCCAACCTTAGTTAGAGTTACCTTGGTTGAAATTTCCCTGTTTGTACTGAAATTGGGCCCCCATATAATTCATGTCCTGCTGCATCTCTTCTGTAAACGCACATTGACCATTAATATGGTCACCACCACATAAATCGCAAAGTTGTTGTGCCTGGGAAACATTTCTGAGCCCCCGAGGAAGTTCAGAGACAACCTTTAGAAACTTCTCCTATTTCTGACTGAGGAGGTGACTGCGTCTTCAATGGGAAGATGTAAAAGTCCTCCTTTTTGCGTTCCCCTCTCACTTTGTGCCACTTCATTTAGAGCCATCTCTTCGATCAAGTTGTACGCCTCATCTTCTGTTTTTCAATTAATACTGCCTCTAGCTGAGGCATCTATCATCATTTTGGTCTGAGAGCGCAAACCTCCAAGGAACGCAAGCAAGTATGAAGCTTTATCAAACCCATGAACTGGGGTCGCTCTCAATAATCCTTTGCATCTATCCCATGCTTGCCCTAGTGACTCCTTCATCCCTTGTTTGAACGAAGAGATTTCCAACTTCCCTTTATTGATCTTTGGAGGTGGGAAGAATTTAGTAATATATTGTTGGACCACCATTTCCCACGTCCTGAATGTTCCCTCTAGGAAAGGAAACAAACTAAGTTTGACTCTTTCGTCCGTCACTCCAACTATCTTCACTGTGTTGCAAATTTCACCAAAGACTGTCAAATGTTTGTAAGGATTTTCATTTGACAACCCATGGAATTGGTTGTTCTAGACTAACTGAATGAGTGTCGGACTCATCACCATGTTGGTTTTATTGTCTGCTGGAACTGCAATGCTGTTAAAATTCAAGGGACCAACTGTGTTAGCTGCGTCCCCCAAAGTGCGTCTGGGAGGAGGTTGATTGGCCATCTCCTCAAGATCTGGTTCAACAGTCTTAGGTGAAAAATGCGAAGTCACTTCTGGAGAAAGAGATCTCTCACGCAAAGGACGTCTCTTTCTCCTCTTGTTGGTTTTTCCTGCTTCTAGTATGTATTGTTTCCTGGATACACAAGAAACACACCGTAAAAGCACATTTATAGAAAATAAAACAAAACGCAATAAATGAAAAATAAAACAAAAATAATTACAATCAAGTCAAAGTCAATCAATTCACACTACTAGTAAAATAAACCTCGAGTCCCCGACAACGGCGCCAAAAACTTGTTGACAAATGGACAAGTGTACCAAATCGTACAAGTAATATAAATGGTAAGACAAAGTATCGTTTTCCCAAGAGACTCGTGTGGCTTTCTCGTTCGCGTGAATTAAAATAATAAGACTTCAAAAATAAAAATTAATAAATTGGATTTGAGAACTAAAATTTTAACATGCAAAGTAAAGGTGATTCAATTGACAAACGAAAACAATGGANGACTCTTCAAAACTTCATTTTTTTGTTCTTTTCTTGAGTCAACGACCTGTATCTTCAACTCCATTTTCTACTTCTCTCAAATTAGCTTCAAAATAATGCAAAACAAGCATAAAATTGCTAAAAATAGCTTTTGACTCTCTCCAGACTCATTTATTGAGATTTGCTTGATTCTAGGCTCGTTTCAAGTAGTAAAGGGTGTAATTTGGTCCAAATTGACATATGAAAATCGCTGTTTTTCAACCTTCATCAACTACTGAGCTAGAGTCTGTCTTGAAATGTAGAGGGTAACTTTGATATTCCTATAGAAGCAGCAAGTAACCTGTGCACAATGACATCTAAAAAAAATGTTTCATCTCACATTGTGCACAATTGACAAAGTACACATTTTGTTAAAATTATAGCATAACTACCTGCATATCTTCTAATAGGTGATGTGAAATGGGTATATAAAGGAGCTGCAAGCCCATAATGATCATATTCTGGAGGGCTAAGATCCCTGCTGCAGAAATATACTGCCTAAAAAATAACAAGAACTCAATTTTACTTTGTGAAATCTAAATATAGATTCTCATTCAAATTCAATTTACCTAACTCATGCACCTAGTTGTCAGTATACGGATTAACTTATTGAAGTATGGATCATCACCCCGAAAAAGGCATTTTGTACAAGAGTGAAGCCAAATACGACCATATGCTTAAGCTAGTAATGTGTGTGTAAGCTAAAGAAAGTAAACCATTTAAGATAATGCTGTTGGATATCATTGTAGCATCAATAATCATGCATGAAACATAAAATTATGTTTGATGGAAAATTATTAAGAAACAACAACGCAAATAATTAATAAAAATTGCAAGGCACAATATTTACCACAGCATGGTTAAGAGAATCAACCAATGCTTTTGATGATGAAACACCCAAGTGCAAGCCAACTACAGCAGCGGTCTGTAATAAGGGTTCAAGCATCTCTCTGGTTGGTGTTGGATGACGCCTAAACAAGGAACAACAATAAACAATTACCAGAATAACTATTACATCATCTTGCCACATGTTGTTGCTTTTAACAGTTTCAATCATGTAGAAGCGTTCAATTCAACACTTTCTAATAAATAATCTTGCAAGCTTGGTATTTGAAATGCATGAGTCTAAACCTGAAAAGCTAGCTTAGAAAGGGGGGTTTACCTAAGTCTTAGTAAGAGTATCAAAACAAACCCATCATCCCCACGACTAAATATATCGAGCAAGGAGTTTCCAGGCCTGGACATTGAAAGGCAGGCCAATATCGAGACTGAGCCTGATAGGTTTCCGATAAAGAAACCTAATCAAGAACTCACTACACCTCACGAAACAGGCAAGCAAAGAAAGAAAAAGATTCTGAATACGTATTATTCACAAAGAAATCGTCTGTACACCACAAAACAAGGGCTTAACCCCTTTCCTTAGGACTATGCCTGTTAACAAATCAACTGTCAAAAGTCTTTCTCTAACTAACTCCCCCACTATTTATACACTTCTATTCCCGTCCATACTAACTAGTCAGTTATTGTCAATTGTCTCTCTTCCTTCTCTCGTAAACTTTCCATCTCTTTTCATTCCCATCAGAGCCATCTGAGAAATGCATCATGACTGATTCAACCCAAAAGACTAGCTAAGGGGAGAGAATTACCTAACCCTTAGGATAAGTATTTTGGCCATATCACTAGCCAATATAGGATATACTAACACACATGTTGACAGGATTATTACATAACACATGTTGAGTGCACAAAACATTATTCCAAAACAAGGACCTAGACAACAGCTTTAAAGTAAAAGTCTTAGCATGGATCAAAATGGAGAGCATATATTGAAAGAGATCTAACATCTTTAAAGTAAAATTGTAATGATCAAAAGAGAGGGAGAGGAGGGATGAATGCATGTGGCAGGTTAGGACTTCCTGTTGTACAACACACTAAGTCAAACCAATTTATAAATTAAGATTGAAATAAACCATTGGAATAAACAAATTTATAAATTTGTAATAGAAATTAAAGGGTCACGCAGGTTAGGCTCACAAAGGCGAAGTAAAAGGTTTTCACCTTGTGGAAAATACATTCAAGCCTCTTATGGTCTATTTCTTTTATTAAGCTATATAAAAATTCTCTATTTTCTAATAAAGGAAGATTAATAGTCTGAAGGAAGGGGTGTGAATTTTTGAACTATAAAAGATTTTGGAAATGAAGTATTTACTTTAAATCACTTGAATTTAAAGTATGACAAAAATCACTAATTAAATATAAACCGCTGGGCGGTGCGTCGACTCTTCAAATCTTCATTTTTCTGCTATTTTCTTGAGTCAACGACCTGTATCTTCAACTCCATTCTCTACTTTTCTCAAATTAGCTTCAAAACAATGCAAAACAAGCATAAAATCGCTAAAAACAACTTGTGTCTCTCTCCAGACTCATTTATTGAGTTTTGCTTGATTCTAAGCTCACTCTGAGTAGTAAAGGGTGTAATTTGGTCCAAATTGACATATGAAAATAACTGTTTTTCAACCTTCTTTAGACACCCATCAATGATTATGACTCGGATGAGGACATGGATTGACATGGCATCTACTGATGGATGTCAGCACTTGAATAGGGATTTTTCTTTTTCTTTTGTACTTTGAATTTGTAGAATAGGTTAAATTTTATTTTTGTGTCTATGCTTGGCTTTTACATTGATTCTGATGATGGTTTGATTTTATGATGATTTATTGATTATTGATTGTGGATGATGATTGAGAATGTGTGTATGCTGATATCCAGGTTAATGGTTGACTAACTATGTGAACATATGAGTAAGTGGTTTATGATTGTGATGCTAAGCATGATTCATGATTGAGAAGTGAGAAAGCATGTTGTGTGAGGTATTAAGCTCTAGAGTTTTTATTGATGTATGCATTGTTTACAAGGAATCATGGATGATATTGCCTTACTCTTGATAAGTGATTGAATTGAATGTTTATGTCATCTTATCAAGGCCATGTTTGGAAACCCTTACTTAGCCAAATTTTCACCCAAAGTGTTTTAAAATGATATACCCATTTTGAACCTTGGCCTTAAACAGTATGAAAAACCCTTGTTTGAATTGATTTACCTTGAGTTGGGTTGAGAATAATTGTATGTGTTGAAAAGGTTCAAGTTTGGGGTTGTATGGGGAAAGTTGAAAGGCAAAAGAAAAAGCATTGAGTTCAAAAGTTGAAAAAGAAAAATGCATGAGAAAAAGAAAGGAAAAGAAGAAAAGAGAAAAAGCATTTAAAGTGAGCTCAATGTAAAAATAAAGGAAAAAGGGAAGAAGTTAGGAATAAGTGAGATTGGTTAAAAAGAGAAGTGTGCTTGAACTTTGAATGATGATTTAAATTCTCTTAACTCAAGGATTTTGTATTCTAGAAAAACCAATTTTTCTTGATAGCCCAGACTCATTACAAGCCTTTGAAAAGTCCTTGTGATGATATTTTCATGTAAGGATTTTGATTGTTTTAGATGAATGGCAATATTGTTTTATGTGACATGTGAACAGTAGAGAATAGAGTGACCTCCTAGAAAAAAAATAAAAATATAGAAAGATAGAAGGATAGAAAGATAAAAAGATAGAAAGATAAAAATATAAAAAGATAGAAAGATAGAAGGATAGAAAAAAAATTAAATAGATAGAAGGATAGAAAGATAGAATGATAGAAAGATAGAAAAATAAAAAAAGAGAAAGATAGAAAGATAAAAATAAAAAATAAAATTAAAAAGGTAAAAAGATAAAAAGATAAAAAGCCTAAAATCAATTACGAATCACACAAATAGAATAGTTATACCTGTTGACAAATTGACAAGTGTACCAAATCGTACAAGTAATATAAATGGTAAGACCAAGTATCGTTTTTCCCAAGAGACTCGTATGGCTTTCTCGTTCGCGTGAATTAAAATAATAAGACTTGAAANTAATCTAGGTGCTTAGGTGTGCAAAAAAGACCTACCCATGCACACATAACACAGTTAATGGGGATGGTCCTCTACGTTCAGAATTTTGGTCCCTCATGACCAGGAATGTGTCCAAATACCTCATTTCGCTCTGTGTAATCGTTTACACCCCACAGGTAAACGATTACACCTCATTGAAGACATGAACAACAATTTCGCATTCCACCAAAGAAAGCCTGCATTTGACTCTGTAATCGTTTACATACCACAGGTAAACGATTACAACAATGTCACTTGACCCAAGCATGTGGAACCTTTAATAACTTTCGTAGTACTTAACACATTTTTTAATATCGTGCTATCGAATACGAAGACAACTGAGAAAAAATATATTTCATTCTTAATATCACGACCAATTTAATGCTATACATCTTTATATATATACAAATCATCATAAATGTCATGCTGTACATAATATCCTTTGTCAAGGAAACAATGTTAATTGAATTACAAGCAAAATATCAACAATCTTCCAAAAACCCATACACATGGAGGGCTTGCATTCTTGCCATGTTGTCTTCGTCCAGAATCCACTCCTTCACGTAGTTCTTTCTTATTTCTCGCAACTCCTCCTGAAACAAAATGTTTTTGCTTCAGTTATAAACAACACCATCATTTCAAACGTATATCACTGAATTTTATGCTTACAGTTGTGTATTGTGGCAAGCTCTTGCCGTTGTACCGGTCTTCTCCATCCCAAATTTGCATTGCCTTTAACATGATTACTCCACAATCAAATCTGNAATCAAATAACCAAATATATAAGTTATGACAACATACAATAGTGAAAGCACCAAATTATTTACCCTCAACTTACAAGTTNGGTTGACTTGGGATGTTTGATTCTACAACAGGCAAAGCAGAAATACTACCTTCAGGCTGATTGTACAACAGGCACAAAAATTTTGCCATGTTTTGACCCTAACAAAATATTACATAAACTAGTATCAAAAAATTTAATAAATTGAAATCATCAACATTTTGGGCATGATATACTGTCATTTCATACCACAAACAAGTCAATCCTCCTCCGATCTCTNACAGCCTTGTTTAAGGAGTCAATCACTGATATTTGTAATGTTTTCATGTTCAAACAGTAACACCACCAGTGGTAATCATGGCAAAATGGCATAAATACCTAAAAACAACATATATCAAATATCCGCACATGGACATGCTACAATTCAAAAAACATAAAAACAAGTCATTATTTAAACTCACAAACTCAGCGCTGGCAATGTCATGAAGACCAAAACGATCAGACCTCAGATAGCTCTGGTAATTATGAAGTCTAAACACATGTTGATTTTTTTCCTTCCTCTTATAATCATGGATAATATGGTCCTGTGTACATTTCCAAATGCATTATATTTTTTATATCATAAAATGTAAATTGAAACAATTTAACATTTACCGCATATAAAGAACTGAAGTGAACCCTCTTCACCACACCCGTCAACCTTTTTTCAAAGTGCATAAAAATTGTACTAGCAAATAACACGACCTACACATTTCAAATTCTCACATCATGTTACAAAGTAAACAACGATATGAACTAACTAAAACTTACATCATACTAACCATGTTATCAATATAATCACGATGGCCTAAACTCTGAATGGAAGTTGTGTTCAAAGACTGCCCAATGATGTCGCACACAACCCTGAAAAAATACAATTATTATTCAATCACAAACAAATAAATCACAAACACCTAAATTTAAATAAAAAACATGAACCTATTAGCTCGGTCTTTTACACTAACTGCAATGTACAGTTTTTCAACATCCACATCCGTGGCTGGATCACCAACAAACTTCCTCAACGGAAGATGGTCTTCATCTTCATCATTGTCACCATCATCATCGGGAATATAATAAGGAGGAGGGTCGGATGCTCCACCTTTCTCAGATATTACACCTTTGTGATGTTTCGGTGGTGGTTCTTCATCCACTAAAGGGTGTTCATGACCTACACCACCACATCCTTCATCCCCTAANGGATGTAAATCAACTCCNANANCAAAACCTTCATCCCGTTTNTGTTCATCATCAACTCCACCTCCACCACCACATCCTTCATCCCCTAAAGGATGTAAATCAACTCCGACAACAAAACCTTCATCCCGTTTATGTTCATCATCAACTCCACCTCCACATCCGTCATCACCTACACCAACACCTACATCTACACCTTCTTCATGACGAAACACATCACCTTCTTCATCATCATACACCTTACCTTCTTCATAATAGATTGGACATTGACGGAGGTCCATTAACTCCTTCGTAAGAATTCCAATTCTGGAACTCAATGACAAGATTTCAAGATTGGTTTTCCTAACCATCTCCTCTGCACATGCTTCCCAAGTGCCGTCATCGGAGCTATCTTCAACTGTGTCCGGGAGGGTGGATGGTTCACCCTTGGTCTCTTCACCAATTCCTCTCACATCCATGTCAAAAGCGGCCCGCACTTCCGGCTTTATAAGATCGTTCTTACTTAAGTACCAATCCAATCTTACCTATCACAAACAAAATAACATATGTACTTAAATATATCCATCAATATTGACGAAAACATATTTATAAAACTTGCAAACACTTACTTTTCCGGTCTTAAAGATATTTGCAATTGTTTCTTCCGTTGCCGTATATGGGGACCATCGCCATATGCGCGGCCACAACCTTTGCAAACGGTGACCGTGCAAGGACAATCTTTCCACGGCCCAAGCCTTCAAAAATGGAAACAAACATTTAGCCAATATTTAATACAATTTCAATCATAATGGTTCAATAAATAATGGTACCTGCAACACAGCTACATTGCCACTAAGACCGAGTGACTTTGAGACTTCTCCACGCATTATTTTCTTCGTACACTTGTTTAAATTATGAACAATGTTTTTGTGTACACAAGATGCCCAATCATACAAACACAAACTATCTAAATCATCTAAAACTAAGCAAGGTATGTTACAAACATGTTTAGACTTCCTAGGAAAAAAAAATGTAAATAAACAAACTAAAATATATAACCTACACACCACATCGACNTCTATGTCGTCATCCTCTACAATCGAATGAAACTTCTGAATCAACTCCTCCTTTGTCGTGGTGTTGGGATTAAACATCTCACCAACCAATCCAACTAAACATTGGTCAAANCTAACTTCTACACCGCCNATGTCTAACCCTGTGNCCATGAAGACATCAACAACATTTAAAGGAACCAATTGTTGACATACCCTAAAACTAACATCAATACCAGCCCACCGTTGAACCATCTCCTTCAATAATTTTAAATTCACTTCAATAGGGTTTAAAAGGTTCAAGCAGAATTTAAAAGGGGTCATATTAAGTCGCTCTATATGACGGTATTGTAGTTTGGTATTCATTTTAAGGATGCAAGCCGAATCCATGAAAATGCGAAGGCGCCACTACAAAACATTATAATAACATACATTAAATACTAACTTTCAAACTTCATACGTCATACATTCCAATAACACATAAAAATTTATCTTACAGTTGGTTTTGTTGAAGCCATTGGACCTGCAGTGATAACAATGCCCACAAAATAAATTAGGTTTCTTTCAAAAAATAAATACCTTTTTACCAAAAACGAGATTAGAAAAGGAAAATTATTCCACTTACAAGAAAAGCAAATCACCACCCAAACCANTAAAGTGATGGTGCGAGAACAACAATGCTACGACGACGATGACGACACGAAAGAGGTTTCACCACGCACCCACAACGACAATGATGCTCCGAGAACAAAAAAACCCTTTCACAATGACGCCAGCTGAGAAAAACCCAAACCACTAAAGTGCTGGTCCGAGAACGGCAATGCTCCGACGACGATCTCGACACGATAGAGGTCTCACCAAACACCCACAACGACAATGACGGTCCGTAAAAGACAATAANCTCTCACAATAATGCCTGAGAAAGCAAGGAGAAATACGCCGGCGAGAAGAGAGGAAGGGAGATGAGAGACTTTCGTCAAAGAGAAACGAAAACGAAAATAAAAAATGATGATACCGCCAAAACTAAAACCCAAACTCCAACATTACATCTTTGCCCCTCAGTTATTCCATCTCTGCCCCTCAAAAAATTAAAGATTGAAATTTGTGAAAAATAAAATCCCACCCAATCAGACACCGACACCTGGCCAGTGTCAAAACAGTGTCAAGATTGGGTGTCAAAGTAACATTTTCCTATAATTTAACTCTTGTTAAAAATTTTAACACAGTAAAAATTTCAGATTCGATTATACCTGTTGATTAGAATGACGTCACGCTAAACAAAACGGGATTTTCGCGAAGTAGTAGAAAAGCGTTACTTTAACACATGTTCCTGACCTTGGTACTGGAATGTTTGTTGCATTGGCATCTGTTCTTCTTTTTAGTGTCCTTTTCTAAACCTTTTTCCTGAAAATTTTCCCTTTTCTGCCCCCCTCTCTCTCATTCTCTCTCTTGATTATCACTCATTCTTCAAAACAATGGTGGGTTTCTCTTTCTGAAGGAGAAAGGAAACAAACGTGAATGCAATAGGATCACTATCATCTTTAGCATTCATTTTTGTTGTTGATTTTGCATTGCGATTGTTTCTTGAAATGTGCTAATCAATTTGCCTCACGATTAGAATATAATTGCGGGAGCTTTCAAGCCTCCATGCAAGATCTCAATCTCCTTAACCGATGTAAGTACACGCAAGCAGGTGCGTTGTCGTGTTCTGCTGCAATTTGCTGATGATAGAGCGATGTGAATGAATGATCTAACCTTTTCCATTTTGTTTGTAATTTGTGCTTATGGAGTTTCCTTGTTTACCATCACTTCTAACCTATCTATCAATGTCAAAATTGGACCTTTGAGTATGTAACTCATTTTTCAAGAAGTTCATCGTGCCTCTTTTCATGACAAAGAGGTTTCAGAGTCGGATTATCGCAGATAAACATTTGATTCAGAAATCGCTTGCAACCACAATTGCAGCCACAATGTTAAGGATTTTGTGGTCTTTGTGACTGCATTGCGGCCACAATTGTGGCCACATCATCTGTAATTGTTCAATTTTCCATAGTATGAAGCATTTCAACGAAACACCCACAGTCGAGGCCGCTTCAGTCATCATATTTGTTTACAATGTTTCACACTATCAAAGATTTCAACTAAATCAAAACCACGGCTAAATAGAACTGTCGACTAGTTATTGATCTAAATGGGTTTGGTATGAGATCAGATTCCATGTGGGTTTCTATATTTTATCCTTATTTGACTCGCATGTGCACCAAATTGTATGGCAATGTTTTATCCAGGTAATGGCTCAATGATCTAATTGGCACACTATAATTTGTGGTGCATGCTATAATCTATGTGACAGAAAGTGGTTAGTCCATGACTTTGTCTTTATGTACCCATGTTCAATTTCTGAAATTTTAGATGAGATTTGGGATTTCTAGTTAAGTATTGTGTTGTTTTTCTTTATCTTATAGCAGCATGTTAATCCCTTCAACTCTAAGATATTATTGTCGAGGGAAAAGATACCTCTGTTTGCTATGTAACTTCTCCATTATTATCACTCTTCAAATGTAATCACTTCCACATGAAGATTAAGATTCAGCTTGCAGGATGCTGAGAAAGGGCATTTCATTCACTTTTTAAAAGCTTTAAGAAGAACACCTTGATTTACTCTTTTGTACACTTTCTCATTTGCTTGGTACACATAAAGAAGGAAAATGGGCAAATGGTCATGGTTCCTCTCTTTCAATGTCATGACAATATAGTTGGGCAGGTACACTGCTTGGCATCACCAAATGCTGTTTTTTTACCTATGATGTGAGGATTTTGTATGTTAGTAGGCCAGAATTTAATTGTTTACACTTTGGGACCAGGTTATTATTGAACCTTCAAATGGGAAGAAAGTTGAACATAATGGTGGTGTAAAAATAGAGCTTCTTGGTCAAATAGGCGTGTTTTCTTTTTTTGTATGAATGGAGATTTTTATTTTTTTATTCAATAGTGATGGCAATACTCTTTTGCGTCTAATTTTTAAGTATATGTTTGTCTGCAGCAGCGAAGAAAAATAAAGTGTTACTGCAATAATTATTTATCTATATTATTTTTTTATTTATATTTTTGTTTATCATGATTTTAACTTGTGGTTAAGTGTGTGTGTATATCATTCAAGATATCTAGCAAAAAGGTAGTTGGATTTGAATCGTTCTATATTTTTCTTATTTCAATACACTATGGCCATAGAATAGAGGCATCTAAATGCCATCAAGAAGTGTGATAAAAAGTTTTGAATTCATGGATATTGTTGCTATATGGAATTAATTGTGTTCAATGATTTTAGCTGGGGCATTACATTTTAGCATTGTGTGTATAATGAATGATGCTCTATTAGTTCATGTCCTTCCTTGCAGAATTGTATTTTGATAGAAGCAACTTCTATGATTTTACTTCTCATGGTAAGTTAAGCAATATCTTTCATTTTTGTCTTTTCCTTCTATTTTCGATTATAGAGGTGTTTGAATAATTAGTTAATTATATAATTGCTTCTCATACTTATAAATCACAATACATGGTATTCTTTTACAAAATATAAGAATCTAATTCTTTCATAAAATATAAAAACCTAGAAAATGAAATATTAAAGTTGATAAATATTTTAATTTAATGAAACGGACTTATTTTAATATTAAAATGATTTATAATATAAACTAAAATATAAGAATCTAAAAAAATAAAGTAGTAAAATTGATAAATGTTTTAATTTAATGAAACCGACTTATTTTAATATTAAAATGGTTTATAATATAAACAAAAATTTATACTACATCTCATTATCTAAAATATTTGTATCTTTTTAAAACTTTAACCTCTCAGTTCTCTTTATCCTCTCTTTAAAAAATTCTAACTCCTCTCTAAAAACTCTTCTCTAAAATATTCTAATTTCTGAAACACATGTTTGACAATCATAAGATACATAGACAAATTATTATCATGAACTCTTCACTTTTAACCAATCAGTTTTCATTATTGAATAATTTAGTTTTTACTCATTTTTCTCTTTTAATTTTTAGTTTAAGACACATGGAGATAGATTGAGTGCATGTGTATTTAACTCTCTTTTAGAGGTCTTGAAACCTACTCTGATCATAATTCTATAATCTATAAGTATAAATAAAATCCTCTGAGCTGAGACAGGTATAATTGTTGTTTTAGAGCTGTCTAAGTTTTTCCAATAGGTAAAGGACGCTAATTACATGTTTAATTAGTTTTAATTAGTAGTTGAATTGGTTTACGATGCTGTAATTGAATCAAGGGCTGATTTGCTGTGGATCTCTATAAATAAATGCAATAGATATACACTTTAGTAAACAAAGTGTGAATCTCTATAATCATAACCCTGTCACTGTACAAATGTGTGAATAGTGAGACAATTATGTGCACAAGGATCACAAGAATGTATATTGGATAACGGTGTTACTGCTCTAAACATCTTCCGATGTACACCTGAGTCATCCTCCTCCACATTACTCCATCTTTTCCTTGAATCATCCAGGCTTTGCTTCTTGGGAGTTTTGGCATTATTTCAACAGTTTGATCGTGTATGTCCCCTCTCCTTGTGTCTAACAAAGTTGGGACGCCCCAGCAATTTTCTAACCAAGATCTTCACATTGTAGACATTTGATGTGCTTGTCGTTTATGATTAAAAGCTTAATTTTCGCGCCCTCTGATACAGGTCTAGCGTGTCCGTATGGTTGGGGTCTAAGCATAAAGCTGCTTGACAATCTTGAAGAGCTGAAGATAGGTCTCCTACTGCCTCATAAAATGCTGCTCGGAGATGAAGCATTTGCAAGTCAGGTTTGAAATTTATGGCCTTGGTGAGCTCATCTACAGCTTCAGACTCTTTTTGCTCATCCATCATCACTGCTCATGTCACATTCCATGTGAGTGAAATTAAGTTTAACAATTGTGTCTCTGATCCAGCTATTAAAATTAACTTACCAAGTGAAGGTTAAATGTTGATAAATTTTAAAACGTACTCCTCTTCTGATTTCTTTTAATCTTTGAAAAAATGTCCTTTTAAAACTGATCTGACGTTTAAAATCCAACCCCATTACATTTACTAACTTATTTCAGTTTTTGCATGTATCCTCACACCTATACTACTAACTGTATAGAACGAACAATCTTGATGCTACAAGTTGAAGAATTACAAGGTTTTAACCAAACAAATTAATCAAACAAGTTTTTCAGTTTCTACTTCCTCGTGTCAGATTATAATGGCTATTTAAAACTTGGTAATATATTTACAGTGATGAACAACTAGGATTCATTAAATGCAAGCATGAAAGAGAGAGTTGCATAGAAGTGGTTTTGTAACACACTTATTAACGTATGTAAAATCTTGCACAAGCATACTTAAAACAAATATGAAAAATAAATCAAGGTTTTAACCATGAAGCATCATAAAAATATGCATGGAATGTATACTTTTTCTGTTGACTGATACTCAATCTCTCATAGAAACTTGCAGAGGGTGAGGACTACCCAAACAAGTAAAAAGGCTTAAAAAACTGTCTTCCAGAATACCAATCCAGTCAACTTATTAATGAAAATATAGATGGACAACTTAGTAACTAAAGTAAAAATTAAACAACACAGGAAGTAGTCACACATTTAAATACATGCAGAACATAGTCACGAATCCAGAGGATTCAGGGTTGTTGTTAGTTACATATGAAATAGGTTTATGAAGCACTGAATAAGAACATCAAGTTCCAAAATAAAAATACTTTATCATGTTTATCAAGTGAAGTTTTCCACAACAAATGAAAGCATGTCTGATAAAAACAACTAAATCTAGATTAGTATGTCAAGACTCATGACAAACATATTAAATAAATATTTGTCTCCAATTAAAAACATGAAAGATGGAAAAGAATGAAAGGTAGGCGAAGTACCTGCTGCCCTATATCTATATGGATATGTCCTTAATGGATCCAGTTGGGTTGCAACATTCAGATCAACCCTTGCCATCTCGCGGTCGCAGTATTCTGATCGTTTCTCATATGCTGAGGCATTGCTCTCTGCCTTCTCAATTAGCTTGGTCATCTCATCATATGCAGCTTTTCTTTGATTTTTCTGATGATAAACACGTGCTAAACCTTGATGAGCTCGTGTATGCCTAATTGCAAGGGCGTTCTCATAGCATGCTTTTGCAAGATCAAGCTTACCACAATCTACATAAATACTCCCTAAGTTATTGAGTGCCTACAAAATATTGCAGAAGACAGTCAAATTACTGGAGGAGAACAATTACTTAATCAATAATAGGGATAGAGAATGAGGTCACTAACTTGCCCTTTACGAAGACCATCTGAAGGACACTTAAGTGCTTCTTCCAGAAGTTCAATAACGTGAGAAGCAGATTCATGATCCATACTCGTATCTGCTAACACGTATGCTTTTAGAAAATAGGCTTCAAATGTTCTCTGAATTGTAATTGATCTATCAGACCTAGCCAGCGCTTCAGCCCTATAGCCTGTATCATATAATATCCATCCTTCATAAATTAACCTTTCTTGCATTGAACTGGAATGGTTTCTCGCCATCCTCAAACTGTGCATTGCAGCCTTTTGACAGTTTAACCTATGAAATTCACACAGGTGAGGAACTCTCTTGTTATAGCATTTTATTTACTGGTCTTGACTGACCAGAAACCATTGACACACTCAAAATAAATCAAATCCGTAGATACCAAAAAGAGCACCATGTAGTGTGATAAGCTTATCAACTCGAGAAGAATGAGCAGTAAATACCATAAAAATACAAAGTTGAAGAAGAGAGATACTTCCTATAGCTATGATTTACTGACGTGCTTACCTCAATAGGAGTAGAGACTGACGAAACTCCAGCAGACTCTTTCCAGGATCATTCTCCAGCATCTGATGTATGATAGCCAAAGAACCAACATCATCTACAGAAGACCATTGTTCATATAACTGAATCCAGCATTCAGCCTGACTCTTTTGCCGCACCACATGTCTAAGGAGATGAACTAAGTATTTGCCTGCGATCTTTTCATTTGAAGTTATATAATTTGGTTCCAAAGTTAACAATGCCCTGATATCTCTTATGGCACTGTCATAATCCTTAAGTGCAATAAACATCCTAGCCCGGAATTCTAAGCAATCAGGCGAGAGCTTAAATCCAATTATTTTATCAAGCTCTAAAATTCCAGCACTTATCTGCTTCTCCTCCGCCTTTAGAAGGGCTCTATATTTATACGGAAATGAAAGAGAGGGGTCCAATTCGGTTGCAACATCCAAATCAACCCCTTTTTCCTTTCCCATATTGTAAAGAGCACGTTCCTGATACATCCACCCAGTAGGCTTGTGCTCAAACATGAGAGAACTAATTAACTTATAGGCTGAATATGGTTGACCCTGCTTGTACTTGGTTCTGGCCACACCAGCCACAGAATACAAATGACCTGCTTCAGCTGCTGCCTCAAAACTATGCTGAGCATCTTTATACTCTTTCCTTTCAAGCAGCACACACCCCAATTGGTGGAAGGCAAGGGCCTTCTGCCACCTTTCAGTAGCACACTCCCCCAGCCTTTCTAGTAACATCACTGTAGTTTTTGACACCATGCTTTCCTCCATAGCCACCTGGCTCAAAAAATAGTACAGTAAAAAAGAATCATACCCCACCGTGGCCAACCTTTTCCTTCCCTGAGAACTACAAAATATATTCATCACATTAGAATTACACAAAGAATTTGGTAGCTCCCTGAGCAGTACTTGTAAGCAGGAAGCCACAAGAAGGGGTGCTCTCTCTTCCAACCCATAATCAACAAATATCAATGCATCGTCAACACTTTCGACAATTGAAGCCAAATGAACATCACAAGCAGCTTTCATCTCCTCACAACAGAACCTATTGGCAAAGGAAAGCAACTCCAAAACAGTCATGGGACAGAAAAAATCTATTGTCTTAGCCCTGCTATACAACTCCACAGCCCTCATACCCGTAGAGCATATCCCATTTTGGCTGAAAACAATCTTCGTCATCTTGGACTCAGCAAAGCCACCATAAAGCATAGCCTTAAAAGTGTCAGATAGAGCTGCAATTCTCCACCTAACACAATCAATTTCCTCACTCCCAATGCAAAAAGAAATATCATTTTCCTCATCTGGCAAACCCAAACGCACACTTTCTTCTGTGTTAGTTTCCTGTTTCGTCCATTGAGGACACTGGCACCTATCATTGATTGAACAAGGATTAAACCCATGCACCAAATTCCCCTTTGGACATTCAATAACACAACCACCACAATCCATTGAAGACAAACCCTCAAGTTCATCCTCCCTCCTCTCAAACCTCAACCATGCCGAAAGCACANCCTTGGAAAGCACATNCCCAGCGTTTTGCCGNGCTGTTCTNATACATCTCCTAAGAAGCTTCTGGTCTCCAAGGCCGCGCAATAAAGTGAACTGCTCCACAGAAAGTGATGCTTTCTCAGATTGAAGGCAGCACTCTTGCCTGTGGTAAAGTTCTGCCAAGGCCTCCACGAGGTTGATGGGTTTAAGATAAGGTTCTATGGAAGGCTCAAGAGAGTCAGCAGCTGGGAGCTGAAGAGGAACAACATGGTTTGCAACTGCTGAGGTTTTCGTGGTGTTGGATTTGGACTTTGACACCAGTGATCTGATTGTGATGGCTCCCCCAGTGGCCTTGTTTCTCCTGCTAGTGCCTTCTGAATTGAGGGCATGAACTTGGGTGCTCTTAAAGCGTTCAACGAGCTTCAGGCCACGCATTTTTCTTCCGTATTTTGTTTTCCTCAGTGAACCCAGACGTTGCCTTCAAGCCCCTGTCGGGATAAAGAACTGAACTTTGGCGTGCCCATAAGCTAGGCTACTACGGGCTTGAAGGTTGAACCTTTGAGTAAAAGATGTTCCTTGTATCTGCTTCCAAAACCAAAACCCATCAGAGAGAGAGAGGGGGAGAAGAGCTTGCAGCACCCAACCCAAGAACAAAATAGCTTACAGCTGAAAAAGAATGCTTTTTTTTCTTTGGTACCAGTGTTTTACTTTTACATAGTTGGTTTGCATTGGTGGGCAGAAAAAGTGGCCTAAACAGAACTCGGCATCTTAAAAAGGTGTTAATTCGAGCCCTTCTATCACGAGTGAGTCATAGTTGTGAAATTGTTGCATGATAGGATATGTTGAGCTTTTTTTTTATGCTTTTAATTAATTTCTTTAAATTACATATTTGTATTCCGTTATTCTTGGAAATATTTAATTTCTATAAAATACGTATTTGTATTCTGTCAAATATGCTATGACATAAAGTACAGGAACATTGAAATTCTTAAGAGAATTTATTAATAAAAGTGCTTATATAAATACTAGTAATCAACTTCAGTTTTCAAAACATCTAATCAGTTACTATTTTTATTTAAATTTTAAATTAATTAAAAAGCAAAACTTAATCAATAAAATTCATCATCGTTATAAAAGTCCACCTACTATTTATTCAAAAATTAATGTTTAAATAAGAAAAACAATCTCATAAAGTTTTGAATATACTATAGTTTTTTGTCATAAAATAATTTAAAGAAGGTTTAATTTTAATTTTAGATTTTAAAGGAAGAAAAAATTAATTCGGTACACTTTTATTTGACATATTATTTTTTTTCCTTTCCATTACAGTAAGCATGCTAAATGAGTAAAAGTACATCAACCTGCTATTACCTTTAAAGTAAGGAGATTGTAGCTTTCGAAAGTGTGAATAAATTGACATGTAATATACATACATACATATATATATATATATATATATATATATATATATATATATATATATATATATATATATATATATATATATATATATATATATCACTTATAGTTATTTAGCTATCTTAAATACTTAGAGAAAATTTTACTGTCTGTAATAGTCTTATTTAATTGAATAAGACTACCTCCACATGTGATATAAAAAGAGTTATAATTCAATAATTTTAATTGCATTATTTATTTTTCTTTGTAGTTTTTTCATATTTACTGTAAAGTTCTTCCGTTTGTTCACATCTAACATTTAATAAAGTTATAATTAATTCAACTAACTAACTTCAATGAAAACGACTTAAATATGGGAAGAAATCAAGATCAATGAATTTAGTTATTCTTTTGTTATTGTCTGTAAGATATAAATTAAAAGTGGGGCATTTTTTTTAATAAGAATATGCCTATTGCATAATTATTTATATTAATTAGGCAAAATTTACGGTATCATATAAATCATTTACTCCACACACACGAAATAGTACTAATATTGTTAATGTGATGTTTAATTAGTATTTTGAATCCTGCAATTAATCCATTTATTAATAATTAAAAATATTTTTCCATCGATATTTCGGATTTGTGGGATAAAAATTCCAATAATAATTTTATATAGATAATGTCAGCTCAAGTGTTCTAGCAATTGGTTAAAAAATATTTTACTTCGAGAAACTTATATATATAATGACATTATGAATGGTGTAAGACTTAATGCATAATCTTCTTTCTTTTTAATTATATTTAAACTATAGTATCTTTAATTAGATAAAAAAAAATTATGCAAACAATAAAAAATAGATGACTTAAGGTGTACAATGAAAACATAATACATTGGAAATAACTTACTATTAAAAATATACTTGAGTTAATGATTATGAAAAAAAAATTTAGAAAGTTGGAAGTGAAGAATTGGAAAAAATAAAATAAAAGTCACGAGATTTATAAAAACGAGAAAGGAAAATCTTAAGAAGTATATAAGTGAAAACGAAAAAGAAAAATTATATAAGTGACTGTATAAATGAATGTAAATTTTATTTTATAAATTAATTTTGTAAAATTGAGTTATCAAATTATATAATGTTCTAAATTTAAATTTAATTAACAACTAATAAATTTTTTTATAAATTAACTCTATTTTTATAATACATTTTATATTATTTAAATAATATATAAATTTCTATTATATTTTGTAAATAGAAAATTATGCAATTTATTTGTAATTTTGAAAATATTAATATAAAATTAATTCATAACAAATAAAAATATATTAATTTAATTCAAATTTTATATTCAAATTTAAATAATATTAAATAAAATATATAAAATATAATATATATTAAATAAAAATATAAATTAAAATTTAATTTTAATTAAATTTAATCTTATAAAATATAAATTNATGTTAATTTTAATTAAATTTAACTTAATAAAATATAAATTAAATTTTTATTTTTAATTTTTACAAATAGTAAATATCTGTGAATACGGATAAGATAATATTTAATTGGTTTATAAACAAGTATTAAAATTTTTGCTACTTACATCATAAATATCCACAGATATCATGTTTTTTTTTTTACGTCTTATATCCCGAATTAGTTTTATATGTTTGCTTTAAGCTAAATTATGGATGTGTTACTTTTAGATATTGTTAAAGACATTGATAATTTAGTGTGATACTTTTTTTTTTTATTAAGGCGCAAATTTTGCCTTTGGTTTTGGGAGAAGCAAAGGTGGTTAAGATGGGGTGAGTTGTGTAACCATTCCAATTATTTTTATGGTTAAGTGGTCTTTTCGCTACCAAACAGGTCATAACATATTCGAATATTCATGTAATTCACAAATTAAAAAATAAACTTTTAAATTCCCGCTTTCTTTTTTCAATTATTATTTTCAACTCCTTCATCCAACCAAACCAAGCCATTGTGAATCAAGTCAACTTTCTGCGGACCCATCACCTTTGTAATAAATGAATTTGTGAATATTGGTTGAGTGTCTATATCATAAATCACCTTTTATTTTTATTTTATTTTTTTGCTTTAGGTAAATGAAATTGTTATGTTTTCTTTTCTTTTTTATGGGTGATAATGTTTTATTATTTTTATTATTTTTAATTTTTTTTATTTTTAATTTAAAATATTAAAATAATGAATTAATAAATTTTCATACTTTATTTTATTATTTTTATTCAATATAAAATTTAAACTTATATTTAAATTTTTAATTATGCATATATAATTAAAAATTTAACATCACCAATATGATTTTGCAAATTAATTTGTATAATATTAATATTGATATATGATATTTAAATGAGTTTAACATGTCTCTTAGCTATGTTTATCTTTTATAAATTTCATGTGTATTTGATAAAAATTGATTGATTTAGATAATTATTTTGGGTTATATTGACACCACCCATTCTTGTTAGATTATTTTAAGAGAAGAGAATATGAAATTTTATATAAATGAGTGGTGAATATATATGTATGTATAAAAGAAGAGAATTTTATATTGTATTTAAAATTTTAGTAATGATTTGTAGGAAAAGAGGGAAACCGATGCGCCAGAGACACAAACTTGATTATGTTGTGACATTTTCTTTCATACTTCTCAGCATAGTTTTGAAGCAATAATCTCTGACGGAATGAGAAATATTTATCCAAACTTGTTATAGCCCACTGTTCGCAAAAACATTCATGAATTGCTAGAAGATATCGAAGGGGAAATGGTCCGTTTGGAGCTTTAGATTTTCCTTCAAGGATAGAGATAGCATCTGCATGCACAATACACAACATTAACAAGAGCTACAAGCTCTTCTTTATATTATAACAACTATCAAATACAAAATGGAAAGAAGGAATGTGAATTTGGAAGAAGGGGTGCCCTACCTATTAACTTTAAAAATCTAACTCAATCCCACTAAACTAGTATGTAAGATGATGTTTGCACCTCACTTATATATTATAATTTGTTCGTTTTTAGCATATGTGGCTCGTCTAGCATAATATTCACATTGTCACTCATCACCTTCAACCTCCCAACACCTCCACCATCCACCATACACCTACACAACACCCCCACAATGAAACACTTACATGCACGTATCAGAAATCAAGATGCAGTTCCTATGTTTCCTTCAATTTCTCACATAATAAAAACCAAAACCAAATTTCACCCAAACAACCAAAAACAAAAAAAGAGCGCACATTCATTATATCTATTTTTTTTTAAAAAAAAACCCTAAATGCAATTCTACTAAATTCAAGTTGCAAACTCAAATTATAGAGAGAAGGCAAAAATAAAAGGCATGAATTGAAGGCAAGTGAGATATGGAAGGTGAGAGGAAAGAAAGAGAAAGCAGAAGTTTGAAACCTTAGTAGTATGGGTGGCAACGTGTAGAGTGGAAAGGGAAAGTGAAAGTTTGAAACCCTAGTATGGATAGGCCATGTAGGCCAAAAATGAACACCTCATTCACTAATTGCTCACGTGGACACTATGTCGTTAATTATTTATACGTCGTCAGAAAAAAGGACCAAATTCAATAAAAATTACAAAAATTGGGACCATTAGACACTAAAAAAAAGTCGAGTCTCACATTGAATAAAGTGGGCAAAAATAGGGACCAAAAGTGGTATTAAGCATATTTTTAATTTATAATACAAATACTATCACGTGTCATCACTATAACCAACATAATATCTTTAATTTTCTTCTTTCCTCTTTTCCTTTCTCTCATTGCACTTCACCTCCTTAATCATGTTGTACTCTTGCTTCCGTTCTCCTTTTATCTCCTCGTCTTTGCTCTCACTATTACTCTAGTAGCTCTCGTGTTAAGATAAGGTCTTCTATAAGACTAAACTACCTAACTATCCTTATATTTTTGAAGTTTAACGAACAACGATAAACAAAATGAGCTTATGATGGAGTGTTATCTTTGGAAAAGTAATACAATTAGAAAATAAACATCTTATGAAAAAGCTTTGTGAAATCTTAATACTTTGATAAAAAGCTTTAGTAAACGCGCAAATACACAAGCAAACACATCATTAAGCATTTTTACTACTAAATTCATCAATGTGTTGTATGAGAGTCTTGCTAAATGCACTTGTGCTCTACTTTACTAAACAAAGCTAGACGAGCTCTCACTAAGACATAAAATGATGTTTTTAGTAAATGTACTAAAAGGTACAAACATTGTTCCAAAAACATATATTAAAAAAATATCTTTCTAAACGCGTTCTTGAATCAAAGGAGCACTTAATAAACAAGGTGTTGTTAAGAAAAGCCTTGCATAAGGCTAAACGATACGTTGTGTTAAACGAAATTTTCATGCAACGATGAAACTCTCATGAACTGCTTGGTATCTTCTTCTATAATGCTTAAACAATCAAATGCTACTTTAGCTTTGAAAATTTGAAATGTTTATAGTTGTTTTGTACGTGTATTAAATGTCATTAAATGCACAACGTCTCAAAACAACTGTTAGAAGTGGGTTTTAGACCTAACTCAACCCCACAAAACTGGCTTGTAAGGTGAGGTCTGCACCCCACTTATATATTATAAATTGGCCTTATCTCTAGTCGATGTGGGACTTCCAACACCCTCCCCCCCTCACGCCGAGGTATATACATCTCGAGAATGAGACTAGATATTAATGGGTGGTCCGATAACGGCCCAATAGCGGGTGGAAAAATATGCCCAACAAATATCGCTAGGATAGGCTCTAACCATAGCTCTGATACCATGTTAGAAGTGGGTTTTAGGCCTAACTCAACCCCACAAAACCGGCTTGTAAGATGAGGTTTGCACTCACTTATATTTTACAATTTGGCCTTATCTCTAGTCGATGTGGGACTTCCAACACACCCCCTTCATGTCGAGGTATAAACATCTCGTGCGTGATAGTAGAAATTGGGTGGTCCAATAGCGGCCCGACAACGGGTGGAAATAGAAACGCCCACTTAGAACTTACTAGGATAGGCTTTTAACGATGGCTCTGATACCATGTTAGAAGTGGGTTTTAAGCCTAACTCAACCCCACAAAACCGGCTTGTAAGGTGAGGTCTGCACTCCACTTATATATTATAAATTGGCCTTATCTCTAGTCGATGTGGGACTTCCAACAACAACAAAAGTGATAAGAAAAATGACATATCTACTTGCATACATATCTACTTTAATTTGTACAGATTACCTATGTTAAGTATCCACCTCTCCATCATACTCAACTTAGAAGTCAACGTTAGAGACAAAGAAAACATTCATGGAATGTTCTATCTATCAAAAGTCGCGCCCAAAATTTCGTACAACCTACTTTTGATAAAATACTGAAAAAATGTATATGCTCTGACAAGTTGACTTTAAGCAATGAATGCTACCTACGACAAGGCTAAGAAGATCTAAAGATCAAAGCAAATTATCATGTAACGAATATATTCTTGAATCCTATATATTGAAGAATGTTGAAGAAAAGAGCAAGAGAATAAGCATACAAAGAAGAAAGAAAATATATGAGAAGAAAAACAAGCTTAAAAGAAAAAGGAAATACTCTCAAGATTTATGAAATCATAAGCTTAATGTTGTAAGAATAAAGAAAACTCTAAGAGTCTCTTTGAGGAATCATTATTTTGTCCTATTCACTTAACTTTCTGCACCGAATTTAATTAGTGAATTGTGCTTAATTTCCATTATTTTCTCAGTTTTGCTAATTGGGCTTAATTTGATCAGTAATTCATATTTTAATTAATTTGGATTATTTGAGTTTAATTATTCTTATTATTATTTTCATGGTAATGTTTGGAATTATATTTTGGGAGATAAAGAGAGCTGCTACATCATTTGTTAAATTCCACTTCAGCATTTTATTTCAATTTCTTTTGTAATTTCGTTTTTAATGTGTATTTTGAACCAGATTTACCTTTTGGCCTATTTTTGGGCAGATTTTGTAGAAGTCGAAATGGGGACTGACCTAGGGGTTTAGTACCCATAGAGAGAAAAACTTTGGACACACTTCCATTCTTGTTTTAGCTTTAGGATGTTTTCATCTTCCCCCTTTTTTGGGGTTTAAGGTTCTCGCTTTCATTCTCTTTTAGTGTACTGAATCTCGTTTTTAATTGTAATTTAATTTTTGTTTTCTGTTCTTGCTTCAATTTACGTTTTCTCTTCTTGCTATTTCGCTTTCCAATTTTTGTTTTGTTTTCTCATTCTAGTTTTCAATTCCAGTTTCGTTTTCTAGCTCTGTTTATGATTCTATTTTGTTTGTAGGTTTATTTGTTGGAACAACAATCAGTTCTGATTTTTGCGCAGCAAAAATAATAAAACAGAGTACAACACATATTTTTAATAGCAAATAGCTTGTTCGGTCAATCTTTAAAATGGTTCCTTTAATTTTCTTACAAACGTTTTATCAATCAGTTGATGTGCAAAATATGTAAAGAGTGTAGGGAGAAGAAAAATTTACACAGAGAATTTTTATACTGGTTCAAATCAACAAATTCTATGTCAAATTGTTAATCACTATAAAGAATGATTAACGGTTTCACTAAAATCAGTTTTATAGATTACTAAATAGTGAATAAGATAAAAAAAAACAAAACCTTCCTTCGACGAAAGAACCAGAAGGA
The DNA here is from genome assembly GCF_000741045.1 of Vigna radiata var. radiata. NCBI lineage: Eukaryota > Viridiplantae > Streptophyta > Magnoliopsida > Fabales > Fabaceae > Vigna > Vigna radiata. The sequence continues at coordinate 17,326,450 of NC_028356.1, read as the reverse complement.
AACTTCCTTCTACAAACAAACCGAAAGTAGATAGCAAGCACTTTCCTTCGACATAAGAATCAGAACAGTGTAGCAAGATTCTTCCTTCGACCAAAGAACTAGAAGAGAACAACTTTGCCAACTTGAAGAGAACCACTTCGTCCTTTGACACACAAAGCGCGAGCTTCTCCTATTCACAAGACTTGACAAGAGCAATGAACTAACACTTTGAGAACTTCCTCAGATCACACTGTATTCTCAAAATGTCTTAGATAAACCCTTTAAGGGTTTAAGACAACTATATGTAGCCCTCTGATGTGAAATTAAAAAGACACATTATAACTGCCAGTGATAATCGATTATTCCAATTCTTTACAGGATTTTCAAAAGAGTGATAATCGATTATCCTGAGGAATAATCGATTATTCCAGAGACTTGGGCAATTCTCATCAGGACCAGGATAATTGATTATTTCAAGCAATAATCGATTATTCCAGAGAACAATAGTTTTTCAAAATGCTCGTGATAATCGATTATCAAATAATCGATTATATGCGTGGATATCCTAAAGACAAAAGTTTTCTAAGATTTTACATGTTCAAAGTTATTCCTAATACATTTGCAATCTACAAAAGTGCTTTTAAATAAATTACAATTTGATTCTTCGAGTTTATCTCTTGCAGCATCATCAAAATCATTTATCTTGAAAATACCAATGTACCTTATTGGTAACATTATTTACATTTTTCTAATTCTTTTATGCAATTTCGTATTCTAATTGCATTTCATTTCTAATTTCATTTTAGCATTACAACTTTGCTTTCGTTGTGCCTCTACAATGATGTTGTCGAATTTATTTTGCTGCAATTGTGTTTTGATGGTAGTGTGAATTGTGTTGGTTGGTGAATAAAGATATTGCAAATGTGCCCTTGAGATTTCTGCATTGTCATTTTGTTCGCTACCTAGCCTTACATTGTATTTAATTGGTTTTATGCTTGCAATTAGGTATACGCTTAGTTTCCTAATTGGTGTTTAATCTCAGTTTAGTTGATTAACTTGTGTGGTACAAAATTGGTTAGATATTTGCATTGTTCTTCCTTAATTCCTAATTTTGAAGACTGGATTAACCTTCGCTTCGTTCATTAATTCGTGTTGGATTAAGTGTGAGAAGAGCTTTTAATTTGTTGTTAATCAAGGATGGGAAGCATTGCAATTGATCTAGATGCCAACCTGTTTTTAATCTGTGTTTAAATCTATGTCTTAATCAATTCATTTAGTTAAGCATAAACTGTCCATAAACCCCCCACTACGTGTTTAACCTATTTCCTAAACCAAATATTGGTTCTTGAGAGACGACCTAGGAGTCACTTCCTAGTATACAACATTTCTAATTGCTCATTAATTTGATTCAGGTACGACCGCGATCACTCTTTAGATTGAATTGTATTGTATACACACCGTCTCTGCGAGAGTAATCGTCTAAGAACTTGTATGCAATCTATTTGATTGCAAATTTTGAAGAGAACTCAAACGCTTGAATCTTAACTCGATGGGGTTAAAGGGTAGCTAAACGAGTTTATCTAATGGAAACCAGAAATGAGTGAAACTCAACTAGACAATGTATCATGAAGATACCGCGAGTGTTTAAGGATACCAAGAGTGATGAAGAATACTGCACAACCAGGAGTGAGTGAAACTCAGTTCTAGTAAGAGTAATAGGGTTACTAGGATTGATTAGGTGATACCAGAAGTGGTGAGAATATTCAATTATAATCTTGTTGAAGATTATAGAAAAACCTTTAAGAGGTCTTAGAGGAGAACTAGCCGTAACTCATTGGAGTGAACCGATATAAAAATAATTGTGTGTTTATTACCTTAATTTTGCTAAACAATTTTCTTACGAATCCTGCAGTTGCGTATTATATTAACCATTATAAAAGCTCTTGTAACCAAACTTTATTTTTATCCAAAACCAAGTTTATAAAAACACTGCAACAAATTTGATTAAATGATTGAAAAATATTTCTTTGAAGAAATTGTAGTTTGAATAGAATAATCAATTCAAGCATTTAACAACTTATATAAATCCTTAATACTTGACAAGGTTGTTTAACTATCTTATTTGTGAAAAATTTTCCTACTGGTGTTATGTGTGTCACTCTTATTAGTGTAGAGTTTTGCACACAACTCGTTCTGGTGCTTTTCTCTCGTTTAGGGTTTGGGAAACATAAAGAAGGATGATAATGTTAAATTTAACCATTATTTGAGCTACATTTTCTTATCAAAATCAACTCTTCTCTAGCTCTGAACCTGCTTAATCCTCATTTTTTATCTTACTTTTGTAAATATCTACATTTTGGGCTACACTTATTGTCGCAACCGGGATCGCAACGGGACGACAAAACGAAAAACAAACGGGTTTAAGAAAATATTTTGGGAGTCGCCACCATAATTTATTATGAAAAAACTATGGAAAAACTCTAAAATAAAAGCATGGTCTACGAAAAAGAGATTTTCAGGTTCGGGAATCGGTTACACGTAAGGAAGGTATTAGAACCCTAGCGTGCCTGCCCAAATGCAGTACCTCTAATTAAATGAAGAAAGTTGACGTGGTTTTCCAAAATATTTAATTTTCCCCAAAAACAAAAATAAAATAAAATAAAATAAAATAAATTATTAGAAAAAAAATATTTTTTGTTTTATGAACCCGACAAGGATTGACCTCACTCCTACGTATATCCATTTATAATGGACAATCAGGGATCGCGTAGTTCTTTATCTAGAAAAAGGTTTGTGAGTTTGTTTAAAAAAAATTATTATGGATTGTTTGAGATTTTTGAAAAGTGAACTCGACAAGGATTGACCTTGCTTCTATGTTTATGATGGAGAATCAGGGATCACGTAGTTCTGGTAAAAAAATGTTTAGTTTAAAAAAATTGACCTTTTTTGGTTTTAAATATTTTGTATTTTTTTTATATTTTAAGAATGGTGGAAAAAAGAAAGAAACTGGCCATAGGCCTACACGTACTTATATTAAAAAAATTTATTATTTTAAAAAAAACATTATTTATGTGTAGTAAAAAAAATAATATCTTTGGAAAGAAACTTCAAAGTATAATAAAAAGAGAAAAATAAGAGTATAGAGGTAACATACCTTTTTAGCTTCTGGAATTTCCATAGTGCTTCCTCAATAGTTGTTGTTGACAGAACTCTTATGTGTGAGAACCCATTTTTCTATATACTTCTCTTTCAATCACTATTATCTCTACGCATTTTCCTCTATTTTTTTTGTTCCTATGTCTTTCCCTCTTTTTTCTGGCCCTTTTTCCCTCACAAGGTTGTATTTATATCCACACATTGTAATATTATGATAATCTTGCCTTAATTGATAATTAATTGACAATGGACAAAATAGGGAAAGAAATGATCTTGTTTGCAAGAAAAATAAATCAAATAATATTTAAGACATTGACTATAATAATTATTAGAAAATTTTTCTATTTTAAAAAAGAAATCATATTTTTCTCTTTAGGAAGAAACTGATGCAACAATCAATATATTATTTTTAATTATTGCTTATAATTATTGTCATAATATTCATTCAAATTAATACCATATTAAATTAATATTTCAAAAAACATTCTAAAGTGATATCTCCTGCAATAAGGAAAATTATTTTATTATTTTCTTTTTCCTTTTTTTTCCCACCATTAATTATTATTCTCTTATTCTTTAATTTTAATTATTTACTTTCCCGAATGAAATTGAGTGTTGACACTTATTAAATTATATATTTAATCCCCTCTTTTTGTATCTAAATTTGTTATAAGAAGACCCTCTACCAAATCAGAGAGCTCAACAACCCAAAGAAGCAAGAAGAACATCATAAATGTGAGTTATTAGAGTTTATATGGTGTTGAGTGCCACCTCCTTGCCGCTGAGTGAGCTCTTTATAGAGGCTACAACGTTGAGCGCCTCTTGACTACTGCTGAGTGCCAGTATTACAGAGAGCTGCCTGGACAATCTTAGAGGCCAACCCTGAGCGACAAAGTCCTTGCACTAAGCGACATTTTGTTGATGTGGCAAGTTTGCACCCTATTTCCTTTCGTGGCTCGAAGGAAACTAGGTTTTTCGATGGTTGGAGACACGAAATCAGTTTTTGGAGAGCTTGGAGGTTTTCTAGGGCTCATGGAAGCACTCCCTTTCTTCCTCTTGCTTTCTCCTTCTCCTTCCATGACCTTTTTGTAAACTTGAGCTCTCCATGAAAATAGAGAGTCAAACCTATTTTATTGGGGATAAATGTAACCATTAAACTCTATTGAACTCTCCATGTCCTTTTATTATATATATATATATATATATATGCATTTTCCTTAAAATGCTAGTTTTCTTGTTTCTATGCTTAATGTTTGGTATAGTGAGGACATTCATAGCTTGAATCGTGGTTCATAAGTATTGAGAAGTACCTTCTGAAACCTAGACTTGGAACAAGATACATAATGGAGCCAATATCTAGGAATGAAGCTTGACCCATTAGTTATCTTAAACCCAAGATATTAAAGTGGATGTGCTTGTTAAGTGTTCAAGGGATTGACTCTTAGTGAGGAAACACATGCTCTTTCACGTAAGGGATTAGGGCTTGAGTGTTACTTTGGTGGAGACGAGAAGAGTTTTCCTTTTCATAAGAATGAAGCAAGTGAAATCTACCCCAACAATATTGTTTCATACCATTTATGACCTTTTTCCATTCCAAAGTGTCTCCAACTCCCATAGTTCGACCTTTATTCTTTATCAATTTATATCTTGCACATAATTTTTCATTTCTGAATTATTCTTTAGTCTAGATTAGTTATTAATTGTATGATTATTTAATATTAGATGAATATCGTAGGAAATGATACTTGGTCTTACCATTTTATATTGCTTGAACGATTTGATACGCTTGCGAATGAGTTAACAAAGGATAACCTTGAACCTTAACCTATGTAATTGTGTTTATCGGGTTTGTTTTGCATTTTTATTGGTTCCGAAGAATTGAACTGTTATGGTGATTATTGTTACTGTGAATGTAAATTGATCTTGTAATTATTATTTGTAACATCCCATTTTTTCCGCTTGCTATAATCTATAATTAACACAAATTAAATAATTAAAATAAAACTTCATTCCCTCTTATTTGAAATCTGAATAATAAAAAAGAAATATTGTTTTACAAACAAACTTTATTCAAAAGGAAAAACTTAAGACTAAAAGAGTTCTCAATAATCTTCCGATATTAACCTTTCTCCTTAAGGCCGTGTCCCTTCCTTAACATCTGTATTATCATCTGCTCCCGTATAAAATAAGACCATCACGATGGAAACCACAAAATCATAATAGAATTGAGCTAACATATAAACATCAAAACATCATAACCATAATACACATCAATCATAATATAACAACCCACCCAAACCTTACATAACCATGTGTCTCTTAAACACTATACAATTACACTGATTATTTAACACAACCACACAAAACATGTTATCATTACAACATCAATGAACTAATGTTGGAATCCGATTTGTAACTCTCACACGCGACTTACCAATATAGGTGTCACCTCCCCTTACTCTTCTCGGAAACCCCAACAAAATATACATATGTCATTTCTCATTACTCTCTTCAAGTTCCCTAGTGAAGTATACATGTGTCACTTCCTATTAATCTCTTTGAGAGCCCTAACGAAGCATACCTCCTGTACAAATACGCGAAGTTACCCTTCACTATCTTTTGTTGAGTCATCAGACACAAGCATACATTTACACTTCCAAATAAACATATATTGACATGTCAGCACAATTATACTAAATAGCATCTACTCCAAAATTTAGACTCGTGTAAAATAATACATCACATACAAACAAGAAGGCAAGAAAGAAAATAAAAACATAAGCTCCCCTTACCTTTTAATCTTTAATACTTCTTTCAACCCCTTCAAAACTCAACCTTTAAAACTTTCTCCCTTCTTCATTGACTTGTCGCCATTTCTATTTAAACTCTTACCCTAAACTTTGTCATCCATATATTTATAAGCCTAATATTTCTAATGGAAATACATTATTTTATTTTCACTTATTATTATCTAACAATAATATATAAGAATACATCATAATATTTAACAATATTTCAGGATATCTTTTAATTTGTAACAATATATAATAACTAAGGATATCTTTTAATATCTTTTCAATTGAATAATTATTCACCAAATCTTATTTCTTAGAATATATTTTAAATAAAATATATCCTCTAAATTATAACTAACAAACTATTTTATCTTTTTCCTTAAAATATTTAACCATATTTATATGTTTTTCTAATTATTAAAATTTCTAGGATCTCACAATACTAGTGATTATTGTTACCAATGCATAACTCATTCTTTTTCAAGTGAGGATTTGTACTTCTCCTCCTCATTCATTCAGAATCCAATGGGGACAAATCACTTTCTGCCACTCCACTAGGTTCATCGTCATTGATAGCGATTGTAACCAGAACTTTGATGACATCACCCTATTGTTCTTCCACTTTTCAAAATGTGTGATCCACCTTTTCTACTCTTCTTTTTCTCTTTTAGAACCTAGATTGGAAACTACTACGACCTCATTGTCAACATTACAATCGTTGCTGATCCTCAACTCTTTCCCTTTTTTTGGTTATGTCAATTTTTAATTGTTTTCTCTTGATGCTCTGTGTGTGATGATGCTTGTGTTTATGAGATGAATGAGGTGGCTATTTTGTATGCAACACAATGATGAATGATGATAGTGAAGCTTGGTGGAAGATGATGAAGCTGAAATGATGTCTTTATAATGTGTAGTATTGGGTTTATGTATAATGTGATCTGCGTTTAATGATGGATTAACAACAAGTTACTTTCTACGTCGGTTATTACCATAATCGACATACAAAGTTATACTTTCTATACTAGTTAGGCACCTACCCACCATAAAAAGTGACTTTTTAGTATAGACATGACAAACTTTTCCATGTTAAAGGAGACTTTCTATGGCTCCTCTGAAATTGATATAGAGTGTAGACTTTCTATGACCTTACAGAACCAACATAGAAAATACAAACATTTTATGTTGGTTTTATCTATGATAGGTCCATAATCAACATTAATAGTTTTTTCTACCTGACATAGAAAGTCTTCGCTACACTAGTAACATTTAATATTTTTTGTCTTTTAAATAGTTTTACTTTATGTTATATAAGAATGCTTAAAAATTAACTTGAAGTGTTAAGTAACCTTATAAATCATATTAAAGTATTTGTTTCTTCTCCTTTTAATTTTTAATTTTGTTTTATTTGAATATCTCTCATTTCTTTATGCAATTTTTCATTCTCTCCATTCAATATTTACCAAGTTTATTTAAATTCTTAAAGTATTTTTCCTCTCAACTCAACATTTTTGTTTTCAAAAATAATAAAAGTTATATTTGTCTTACGTTTTAATTGTGTATAATTGTTATTTAATATCATATTGTCTCATAAAAATTTCTTTAACAATTGAGAGAGAGAGAGCAAAAGCGAGTATGAATACTTACCACTCCACTTGCAACCTAACAAAGATGGGAATATTAGATTCTATATTCTATATTGGTTAAAAATAAAATAAATTTATAATTTATAATTGAATATAAAATTGAATTAGACTTTAAATTTATTTCTTTAAAATGATATTATACTTATTTGAAACCTATCATAATAAGATTTATTTTTTCTTCAATTTAATATATATAGTCGGATGTGAAAAAATATCTTAAAAATGGTATGTGCAGTAGAAATAAGACAAATCTATTGTTCATAGATAGTTGGATATAATACTTATTTTACAAATTTTGTATAATTTAGTTAAATTTTAAATTCATTTTAATATATATATATATATATATATATATATATATATATAAAATATAAATATAAAGAATTCACTAAATCTACACCAACACGTGAGTATGCCTGCGTGTCCATCTTCAAATAAAGTGATAAAAAAAATGTGGACATTGATGAAGTTAATTATTGAGGAGCCAGAGATCTACGAATTCTTTTTTATAAATTTGTTTATTCTTGTAAACCATGGTGAAGCATGTATAATTGGGAAAATAATTAGACGTAGACAGAAAAGAATAATTTGTTGGCATATAGAGTTCATGTGAAAGAAAGAATGCAATGAATGGAGAATATATACTAAAGGCATATGGAGATAGGAAAATGACCCTACAATCACCATGTGACACCACTTAACCTTGTTTCTTCTCTATGTTGTGCTGTCACACCATTCTATACACATACTTCTCCAACTAGCTTTTGGAAAGCGACTCCTCAAGTCCATGCAAATGTGGATACTTCCTGCTGATTATGCACTTCGTGTTTGTGATTTCATGATGTACAAAAATAAACCTGCCGCACCAAAGCCAACTTTGTGTGAGGTGTGTAACTATCCACTTTTGAGATTCTCTCAAATAAATTTTAACTTAAATTCAATATTATTTAACTGCTCGATTGGTTAAATGGTGGATTTAGAAATTAAATTTGATAGTCAAGTAATTATCAATTTAATAGTGTTAAAAGAAATTGGATGATTTTCTTTTTACCATAGGGATCGGACGATATATGATAAGTCATCGAAAACGTCTGGCACGGTCGTGACGTCTTCTCACCGGTAACATGCTAACCTTGTCTGTACCGGTCCAATTTTATGGAATGCCCCTGAAAGGACGCTCGTTCACCGTGCTCGGCGCGGTCGCGACATCCTTCCACCGGTAACATGCTAACCTTATCTATATCGTGCCAACATAACGTCTGCGAAAAGTGTGACCGATCACAGGTAGACCGTCCGACAATGTTTGAAGGACAACATTAAAACGAGATTAAGGTAAAATGTAATTAAGGGTATTGGGCCACTATTGGGCCATGATTAAGATTTTCCTAATCACGGGCCCATGGCAAAAACTATAAATAAAGGTCAAAGGCGTGAGGTAGTTGGTTCATATTTACTGCACATTTATTACTTCTCTCCCTTTACTGAGTGGACAGTGCACTGACTTGAGCGTTGGAGGACCTTTGGCAGGTACCCGGTCGGACGTAATTCGGGAGAAGGATCCAGGACTTGATCGAGCAGAGTTGGTGACAGAGAGACGGGAAGTATAACCGAACGTCCAAGAAGACAAATTGTGTAGATGTCGGTGGTAGCTCAACTCCACAACTGAAACACTGTATATATTTTTACTCACATGTACTAAATTACAATTGGATATTTGTAGAATTCGAAGATATTTAATAAAATAAGTGACGTCTATGAAAAGACATATTATATATTATTTTTAATGAATAATTAAATTTTTATATAATAAATAATTGAGCAAATGTATAGAAATTATTCAAATATAAATGCTAAATACGTATTATTTGATTTAAACTTAAAATTATTTAATAAGAAGCAAGAATATTTGAGAATGTTGGATAAGCTATGATGAAGCTTGATAAATCCATTTTTATTAATTGAGTTGGGTTGTCTTGTGATGAAGGTCAGGCCGACATAACACAGGTTGAGACTAATCGTTTTAGATGAAAATTTGAGATAAACTCTCTTAAATTGAGGGTCAAAATAGGATGACTCAAACCAAAGGTTGAGAAAGACCAAAAATCGAGATGAGTTAAAGGTCGAGACGAGCTAAAAATTAAGATGGGCTGAAGGTTGAGACAAACCAAAAGTCGATGGGCTAAAGGTCAAGACAAACCAAAAATCAAGATGGGTTGAAGGTTGAGATGGGTCAAAAATGGGCTGAAGGTCAAGACATCCCAAAAATCAAGATGGGATGAAGGTCGAGAAAGGTCAAGTCGGGTCAAAGGTTGACTTAGACTAACCTAGACTAAAGTTCGAGACGAGTTAGCTTGAGCCAAATGTCGAGATGGATCAACCTAGGCTAAAAGTTATCCATGATCGATTTAGCTAAAGATCTAGACAGACCTATTTATACTAAAAGTTGAGACGGGCTAACCTAAATTGAATGTCTAATAATATATTTCAAAACAATAATATTTTTTATGTTTAAAAAGAAAGCATATGGGTTAACCCTAATTCATATAGCTTTTTGTGAGGACTTTTTGACCCAGTGAGTTTTTTCTTATCCTAACGCACGTGAGTCAAGATGAATCCCTATGAGGTAGGTCAAATTTACAACTCTAAAAGTGAAAAGAACATCTTGGACTGAGGACCACTCTACACAAATGAAAGTGAGAGAATGTACTTTTTTAAGATTTTGATAATATTATTTTTTTTCTACCATCCCCTCTTTCAATAGTTAAATATCTTTGGGTAGATCATCCTTAAGTGGTATGCCACCTTCCCCATCCTCTTCCATATTCCTTTTCTTTTCCATCTTTCTTCTTTTATTTCAAGTTCTTATGTTCATTTATCAAAATCCTCCTTTTTTCTTCTTTTAGTCTCTTGAAATAAACATTCACATTTAGATAACTTTGTTATCTTAATATCAAATGGAGAATCTTCTTGAGACTTTTTTCAACAACATAAACACAAACACAAAAACAAACAAATTATTTTTTAGAAATTAACAAGAATAACTCTAATTATCGCAATCGATCTCAATCGGATGATGAACAAGAAAAACTTTTATAAAAAAACATAAAATAGTCAGATGTTAGCCATTATTTTCCTTACAAATCATTCTAACCTTCAAATTGGAAAAAGAATAAGATATTTGATATAGAAATGATAAAAGTTGTTGTCTTGCACAAAAGGAGAGAAGAAACAAAATGAAAGAGAGTATCCGATGAGAAATCAGAACATTGTATTACTATCTACTTTCAACAACATGTGACTTTCGAGATCACGTGACAAGTTGATACTACTTGCACATGTCATTTTTAAATTGCTTATAATTATTTCATATATTTTCCATCTTTTCGATGACACCCAATATTGTAATATTTTGGACAAATTTGGGTTCCCTTAAGCATCTCAATATCAACCAAAGAAGAAAGTATTACATTTCCATAATGTCTATCAAATAATAATAATAATAATAATAATAATAATAATAATAATAATAATAATAATAATAATAGTAATTTAGTAACAAAGGAGTCCAAAAATCAAAGGTAGTTAATCGATAAGATAATTGTTTGTAAGACAGTGACTGTTGTAATTTGTAAAAGAAATTTTGAAGTAATCTGAGTTTCTGCGAAATGAATCAGGCCAAGGCTGAAGGGTTAAAGTTGGAATTGGTCATAAGCTGCAACGATCTGAAATTAACCATTCTCCTTTGCACTTCCAACATTCTATCAACTTCTGCTCTGTTCTTTTCAATCTCAACTATCAAAAAAAGGAATTCAACTCTTAAAAATACAAAAATAACCCTCTACTTATTAAATGTTAGATTATATTCTGATTCTAATATGTTTATGACATTGTTACCTTCTTGAAGAATTCTTTGCTTTTCACGAGCAGCCAAATGAAATTTCAATGTGTGATTCTCAATTTCCAATGACAGATGCTTCTTTCGTTGCTCTGCAATTTGCCCATGGAGAACTTCTTTCTTCCTCTGCACACCCAACACTCTTTACTAAGGCTATAGTACAAAATTTTATTCCTCTCAAGTAATTTTTCTTTCTTTAAAAAAAAAAAAATTCAAACCACAAAATATACAACTTCATCATGAATATAATGCGCCAATATAGAATTTAATGATTAAAACATAGTTTCATATTTTCGTAAAAATGTAAGATTGTCTTTCAACATGGAACTAGTGACACTGATATATAGTAAAACACTATATTATTAAATTTTTATAGAACTTAAATATATATATATATATATATATATATATATATACTAAAAATAACATGATATTTTTAAAATAAAAAAAAGAAAGTTAAAAAAACTTAGAAACTACTCCAAAACTGATATTATCTGATGTATATACTCAAAAAGGGTTTATAGAATTTCGTCGACTTACATGACTAGGTACAAAGTATATTAGAGATTATGTAAATTTAGAGTTGGAAGTCCTATATCGATTAGAGATAAAATCAATTCATAGTATATAAGTGAGTGCAAACCTCACCTTACAAGTTGGTTTTATGGGTTGGGTTAGACTTAAAGTTCACTTCTATAACATATAGTATCATAAACATTGTTAAAGTCTTAAAAGTCTACTTCTAACATTTAGTGTCCTAATTTTTCATTAGTGATATTTGTTCTTGGTCACATATTACTTTTAAGGAAAGTAAAATCATTTTATATCCAACAACTAGGCAAATAAACATTGATTGTTTATGCATGAAGAGGGTAAAAATATAAAATTGATTGTTTCAATGGATGGTCTTAATCACCTCGTACGATTTCAATTCGTTTTCCAAGTCAATTCATAGTATATAAGTGAGTGCAAATCTCACCTTACAAGTTGGTTTTATGAATTGGGTTAGACTTAAAAGTTCACTTCTAACATAGTATCAAAATTATTGTTAAAGTCTTAAAAGTCTACTTCTAACATTTAGTGCCTTAATTTTTCATTAGTCATATTTGTTCTTGGTTACATATTCCTTTTAAGGAAAGTAAAATAATTTTATATCCAACAACTATGCAAATAAACATTGATTGTTTATGCCTGAACAGGATAAAAATATAAAATTGATTGTTTCAATGGATGGTCTTAATCACCTCGTACGATTTCAATTCGTTTTCCAAATCATCGATGTATGCAAGTTTCTTCAATCTTGATCTTCGTGCAGCATGTCGGTTTGAGACGATTCTAATCATCAGAAAAAAAATTATACAAAACCACAAACATATATTTTCGTATCTCTATTATAACTACACAAAAGCCAAAGAAGTAAGAATAAGTTTAGAGATCAAAATATTTTTTTAGGTTTAATAATTTTTTTCTTTAATTATACATAAATATTTCATCATTATATATATAAAAACAGCATATACATACCTTTTAAACTTATTTTTCATTTCTTGCTCAATGATTGCTCGGACTTCATTGGAAGTGTTGTGATCTCCATTAGGGTTTTCCTCTGTAAGAATGTGATCATTTTCTGGAATGGTGGGAAGCTTATGGAGTGGATTGAAGGGTTTTTGCCATGGTTGAGCTCTTAGAGGAATAGGCTTAATTAAAGTGGGTATCTTTGACCTTGTTTTTTCTTCTACTAGGTTCCCCCTAATCTTAAATTCTCCCATTTTCCTCTCTTCTTTTGTCTCTCTACAAAACAAGGAGTAAGGAAAATTGATAACTAATTAGTTTGCACGAAATTTAAGCATAGATTTGCATAAAACACAAGATATCTTTGCTAGAAAATATGTTATAAATATGTACATCATCATATATTAGAGAAAGTAGAAAACCCACATATAGCATTTTATTATTATTTTTGTATGGACAGAATATATTTTTTGTTGCATTAATAATATGTCAAATTGAGAGAAGGTAAAGAGGAAAACTACATGCATGTAAAAGGAATAGTGTGAAAAATGTTAATGACGAAACATAAAGCTTATGAATATAGGATTTAATGATCTGGTAAAATGAATGTTTTTTTTATCTCTTTCTCAACACAAAGAAGATACATGTGTATTTACCAAATATACCTTCTAGAAAGAAGCTTTCTTCCTTAAATACGTGGGAAGAACATGGTATGTTTAGTTGTTGGATTAATATAGTTTTTGCTAATTCATGTAATGATTGGTGTATTGCTGTCACATGAATCATATAACTTGGCGATTTTTATCTCAAGCAATTATTAATTGATATTCCAAAACATTTTTGGGAAAAAATGAATATTTTTTAATCAGATATATGAATAGATCATTTGCCATCTATGACTATTGACCACTACACATCTATTAAGAAAATTTATGGCTAGCTAATAGTATTTCCTAATTCATTGATGAATTATGAGATGATGAAGGTTCCCCTGATGTGTTTCAGCACACTACAATGTCTAACATTCACTTTTGTACTAATTTAGATGTTCAAAAATTAAGATTCTTGATTAGTATCGTTCTTTTATTCATCTGTAAACAACAACTAATTAAGACGTGTAGTTAAAACAAAAATGGTATTAATTTTTAAACAAAAATGGATGGCTTGTGTATTAAAATAAATCTAATCAAAACTTACGTAAATTTTAATCGAGCAATTTAACTAACATAGTGTATTCTATTTTGCTTTTATATTTTTATTTTGTTTGAAAAAAAATCACAATTATATTGTTGCATAGAGAGAGAAAGAGAAGGAGTGTGCATGTAAAGATGTATAACAATTTATAAAAATTATATATTTACACGCTAGTTTGATAGTTTGTTGTTTATGTTCAAACATATATTGTTATAGTTTATAAAAATAAGGAAATGTATAAAGGTAAATAAAGAAATAATTAATCCAGCTATTAATTAATTAACTTTATAAAAAGTTGTCATCAGTGTATTATGCTTATTTTGAAAATTGTCGAGTTTTGCATTCTTCACTTTGTAATTATTTGGTAAGCATGTCAAATTAATTCAGTTCTATTTATATTTGTTAAATGCGTGTTCATTCGAATTAAGTTTTGGTATCATACGTTCACAAAACATTTATAACATTTTGTATTAATTTTCGTTGGACACAAATCAAAGTGTGATGTAAAATTAATTACATTTATGTACTTAAATATTAATATAAATTGCAATTAACATAAATTTTATCTTGAAACATATATAAAATATGGATTGTAAGATGCATATAATAATGTAGCAAAAGTAATTTATTTTACTAAACTATCTTACAAAAGAGAATTTAATATTTAAATTTAATTAATTATTTGGTCAGGATTTACGTAAAAGTAATTTAAGTAAATATTATAAAAAAAATTAGTGTTAATTAAGTCTTAATTTTTAAAAAAATCAATTAATTAGGTCTTTTCTCTTGATACTATAACAACTACGGTATATTATGTATCAATTGGTATTTTTTTTTAATTTAATTTGTTTCTAAATTTTTTATTTGTTTCTTATTAGGTTTTTTATCCACGTCATGTCATATGACCTAGTTGTTTCCGTGTCAGACGTGTGTCACAAACGCAGACCGAACTTTCGTGAGGCAGATATGACGCTGTTTCCGGACACGTCGGAGACGAAACTTGCAACTCTGTTACATGACAAGTCGGGACACGCCGGAAAAGATGCTAATGGGAACGCGAGAAGAAAGGAGGAGAGGGAACGAGAGAACAGAGCTTCTACAGAGCTTCTGAAAACAGTTTGCAAACTCAATTATAGGAGAAGAAAGTTGAACATTTCAATATTAAACATCCGACCAGAGGAGAAAGTACATTCTGGAATTTTTTTTTTTTTTAATTTGAGATATGAAAACCTTTTTATTTGTTGCAGAAGAGCTAACACCCCTTTTCCTTTCACTCTCGTAACAATAATATTTTCTGAATTTGTCAATACCTCTCACACTTGTCTTCAAATTTCATGCATCTCAGAGTTAAAATTATCTATAGAATCAATTTTTATAAAAAAAAAACTATTTTTACATCACGAAATTTAAGGTATAACCAATTTTGAATTAATATATATAACTTTTTTAGATTAAAGTTTAATTTAGTTTTGTCAAAATTTATGTGGTATAAGAGTGTTTAAAAGTTTATGGAGATAAGGAAATTACACTTTTTGTCAAGATATCATGAAACATAAAATAAATAACATGTGAGTGGACACAGAGAGGAAAAAAATAGACTTACGACTTTCTTGTAGATGACTACTGCAGTGACAACAAACATAAAATTGAATGTAATAATGAATTCTAAAGTCAAATATTAGCCATATCCACAATAAGGAACGGTAACTCTACCAGTCATGAAAAGATGATAAATCCTTTTCAAAGTAAATGCAATACAAATCGATGCCAAAACTTGTGCACCAATATAAATAGGCGCTGCAATTTAATGATCACATATATCAATGAAGAAGAACCTAGTTTTTTATAACACAGAAAAATTAACTAAAGAATTTGTACACACATGCTTCTATGGGAAGTGCTTCAATACAACAAAGGAAAAGGTAACAACTAGTTTTACATGAGCTCTAGAGATATGTCTGGTGGCAAATATGCCAATTATAACCGTAAGACCAACTGTGACAGCACAACTAAGGGTCTTAAGGGTCTCAAAGTCATGGTTGATAATGGCAGCAACAGTGATAGCAAACATGATAATAAAGGTTCCAATAAACTCAACACCAACATTTCTTGCTAGAGGGAAAAGAGAAGGCCATAACAAGTGTTGAATAGATTTCATTATAATTTTCTAGAGCCATCAAAATGGGTTACAACCCGCGGACCAACCCGGCCCGTCACGGGTTTGGGCCAGGTTGGGTTTGGAAAATACAACCCACTTATATGCGGGTCAGATTTCAACCCGGTTCATTTAGACCCGGCTCATGAGGCTTGAACCCGTGGTGAGCCGGGTTGACCCACTAACCTACCTACCTAATTTTATTTTTTTAATTTATTATTTTATTTTTGAAACCCTAAAAAATAAAATACTTTCTTTACTCACTATGTATACCAAAAAAGTAACATCTGCTCTCACAAATCACTCTTACTGTACTTGCTCTCATTTGACGGTGTTCTCACCCTAACTTTACTGACATTCTTCAAGGAGCAAGTAAAACACCCTTCTCTTTTTCTTCTTTTTTCTCCACATTTTTGTTTTTTCACTTCTCTTTCTTTTTTTTTTCAAAAGTCTTATAATGACAAAAATAGGGATTTGCGAATTTGTTTTTTGTTCTGGGGGATTTGAAGACATGAAATGATTTTTTTCATGTTTTGACATGCTTATATAAGATTTTGTTCATTTTATTTAAACAATTTGAATATACATTATTTGAACAAGCTCTTTTTTATATCTTTGAATTTGGGAAATTATGTTACAGATTAAACTATTAATTTTTTGTTGATGTTATTGAGCACTGATTCTCTTTTTTTTTTTACTAATATTTTTTTATTGATTGTCGGAATTGTTCTGATATTAGGAAAATCTTTATTAGTGAATTTGGAGAAAACAAGAACAAGGGTCAAGGGTTACAACAATTGATGTGATCAACTACATTTAGGTTGGTTTGACATTCAGGATGATTCAAGAGAGCATAATATTGTGGATTTATCTATTCAAAATTCTAATATTGTAAATGGATAAGGAACAAAAAATGATAAATATAAGAAACTTATTTGTATGTTTTTGTATTTGTTTTTGGATGACATTTGGATTATATTGTACTTTTAATTATTATTTTGAATTGTCTTTAACATAATTTTTTAGGAGTGAAATTTGTTTAAATTTAAATTACAGAAAGTTTGTATTTTTTTTATTTTAAAAAAAATATAATTAAATGGGATAGTGAGCCAACCCGTTTACCCACCAACCCGTGGTGGGTCGGGCCGAGTTCAAGTTTTTCTGACTCGCTAATAAATGAGTCGGGCTGGGTTGACTCACTAAGTGACCAACCCGTGGTGGGTCGGACCAGGTCGAGCCGGATTACTCGTTTTGACAGCTCTGTAATTTTCCATATGGCACGCTACCGAGAGATCAAATAGTTTTGTGGTGAGTGAGAAGAAGAAGAATCATGCCACTTAGAGGAAGAATGAAAAAATGTTATAAAGTATATATAAAAACTTGACAATTATTTTGCACAGTATTACGATTCAAGAAAAATCGTTATGAAGGAAACTTAGTTGACAAAAGGAAAACATAGATTTGGTAGGAACGTGCGAGCCATTTACTTTTTCTAAACCTAAAGTGATATTTTGAACGTTCATTGATTCATAATAAGAAAGAGTTGTAAATTCTATTTATTTTTCTTTTGTTTTAACTTCACCTTCTTGAATAAATTCTAAGCATTTACAATGTCAGAAATTTTGTAGCACCTTAAAACTGTAAAACATGTTTTTTTATCTTATAATATTTAATATTATTCAATTAAAATTAAAAAGGTAAGAATATCAAAGTGAACTAATTTTGTTATTAGGTAAAAATAAGTTAATTTAATTTAATTCACTTTTTATCATTTTTTTATAATTTATAAATTTTGTAATTTTGATTGATCTGTCATTTATTTTATTAAAGGTTTAATCATTTAAATGGTCTTTCTTTGGGTGGGAATCTCAAATAGGTTCCTTAATTTTTTTTTTCGATTTCAATTGTGTTCTAACTTTTGTAAAATTGTTTCAGTTAGACCCTTTATGACGATAGAATCACGTTGACGTAGCATGTTGATCTTGGTTATTTAAATGATGAAGCACGCTGATGTTGGTTTTTTAAATGACGTGGTGACTTATTTTTGTGTGTTCTCTTATTTGTAGGTGGTTTGCTCGAGGATGGTTTGGTTTCCATGGAGGTTGGGTTTGCGAATTAGGGTTTTTGCGGTGACCCACAATGTTTTGTAGTTGTCGGTGGAAAAAACCAAGCTTGAGAGGAGGCATTGTTGTGGGTCGTGATTTCTGTGGAGGCTCGCGAATTAGGGTTCCTGGTCCATAGAGATTGGGGTTCGTCTTCACAATGAAAGGAGATTTTATGGGTTTGTGATTTTTGTAGGCTCGCGAAGAAGATTATTGCGATAGAGGGTTTGAGTTTCTTTGGTTTCTGGTTTTGATTTCTACATGTGTTGATTTCGCGGTGGAGGAGAAGATTGAATATGATGGCTCGCGAATGTGAACTAGGGTTTCTTGTAGGTTTCTCGTTCAAGCGAGGTTGGTGGTGCTACCATGGTGGTAACAAATGGTTTTTGCGACGACGTTGACAGTGGTAGGCCGAGAGGCGAAGAAGATGGTTGCGGTGGAACGAACCTGGTGGCACCCATTGAGAAGAGGAACTTGTGATGAAGTTTTCTACAGGTTGGTGGTTGTTTGCGATTTCCGCCACGGTGAATTGTGGAGGTGCATGGTGGAACTCATGGTGACAGGTTGGTCAGATGAGGTAGTTGTTGGCCTTAGGAACATTTACGACAACAAAAAGAATGAGAAATTGGAATTAGGGTTTCTGGTGAAAAAGATGTTGAAATCGCAAGATTTGATGAGGTGACTGCCTTCCATTAGTTGATTAGGTGTGTAACGTCATTTGAAAAACCAACATCAAGCATACTAAATATTTATCACATTTAGAAAAAATACTATAAAAAACACTAAATACAAATTAAAATATTAATTTATATAATCAGTCAAACAAATTTTAAGTATAAAAATCATTCAAATATTATAGAATAGTATATCAGTTTAAAAAAAATCTAAATATTAAATTACATAATTAATTAAAAATAATAAATAATCATAATAAGTAATCATCTGAAAAATTATAAAATTGTTCTAAAGTATAATAATCTCACTGCAAAATTTTATATACAACTTTGTCTGCAAAACTTATTATATACAACTTTGTATATGAAAACTTTCATGTGCTACACAAGAGCTAACATCACTCTTTCTTTCACTCTTATAACAATAATATTTTCTGGATTTGTCGCAACACCCCTCACACTTGTCTTTAATTTTCATGCATATTTGAGATTTGAAATTATGTATGAAATCAAATTTTATAAGAAAGTTTCTTTTCACATGCATGAAATTTAACATATAACCAATTTTGGATTAATATTATATAATCTTTTGTAGATTAAAGTTCAATTCAGTTTTGTCAAAGTTTATGTGGTATAAGAGTTTTTAAAAGTTTATGGAAACACAAAAATTACATTTTTTCTCTCTCTAAAACAAAACAGATCCTCTATCATCAATAAGACATCATGGAACATAAAATAAATAACTTGTGAGGGGACACAGAGAGGAGAAAAATAGACTTACGGCTCTGGTGTCGGTGGCTACTGTAGTGACAAGAAACATTAGATTGAATGTAATAATGAATTCTAAAGCGAAAGATTGGCTATATCCACCGGAAGGAATTGTAACTCCACCACTCATGAAAGGATGATAAACCCCTTTCAGAGCAAATGCGACACAAATTGATGCCAAAACTTGTGCACCAATATAAATAGGCACTTGCAATTTAATGATCAAATATATCAATGAAGAAGAACTTGGTTTTTGATAGAACAAAATAATTAACTAAAGATTTTGTATGCACATGCTTCCATGGGACGTGCTTGAATACAACAAAGGAAAAGGTAATAACTAGTTTTACATGAGCTCTAGAGATATGTCTGATGACAAATATGACAATCATAACCGTAAGACCAGTTGTGGCAGCACAACTAAGGGTCTCAAAGTTGTGGTTGACAATGGTGGCAGCAGTGGCAGCGAAAATGATAATAAAGGTTCCAATAAACTAAACACCAACATTTCATTCCAGAAGGATAAGAGAAGGCCATGAAGATGCACTAGAAGTGAATGAGGTAACAAGTGTTGAATATATATTTCATTATAATTTTCCATATGGCACGCTACCGAGAGATCATATAGTTTTATGGTGAGTGAGAAGAAGAAGAACCATGCCACCCAGAGGAAGAATGAGAAAATGTTATAGAGTATATATAAAAAGGTTTAATAGCCAATTTTGTCCTCAGTTTCGTTGACAAATCTCAATTTAGTCTCTCGTTTTAAAAGTGATTGAAATGGGTCCTTACTTTCAAAATTTTGAGTCAAATTAGTCCCTTCGGTCAAACAGAAACAAACAACGTTAAGTGCTTAATGATTTGGCATAAGAGATATTATTTTATAGATATATCTATAAAATAATATCTCTTATGCTAAATCATTAAACCCTTAAGACCATTTATTTCTGTTTAACAAAAGGGACTAATTTGACTCTATAATGCGTAGTTATTAGGATTTAAAATACATTAGCACATTAGTTGATTTATAGTTATTCGTTTTAGACTTTTTACAAAATGCTTTAAACATTATGTGATGTAAATATTGACTGTTGCATTGAATTTATGTTGTAAATATACTGTTTGATATGCAAGTATGTTTTTGTGATAGTGGATATCACAAAAACATACATGCTATTAAAAACATTTCGCAAAGTATAGGCCTCAGTTGTGGCAAAAACCGAAATAGAAAGCCTGTATATGGCCTCGGTTCAACCACAACCGATGTCATAGGGTGCATGTGATTTATAAAAAATAAAGGGCTTTGGCATCGGTTCTAGCTTGAACCGCTACCATAGGCCTACGTTATTACCTCGGTTGAACCGAGGTAATAACCCCTCCACCCTTATTTTTTTTTGTGTTCCATATTACCTTAGTGCAGAAAAACCGAAGTAGAAACATTGGACATATTACCTCGGTTGGAACCGAGGCCAAAAGCCCCTTTTTTTTATCTCGCTAGTATATGTCTCGGTTCAAAAACCGAAGCGTATTGTAAAAAACAACCATTGTCGTTTTCCTTCGCTGCACTAGTGTTAGTTCATTAGTAATCCTAAACTCTTGAACTTAATATATGGTTGCTTGTTGAGGATTCAAGAGATTGAATATTGATAAGTTATCATAGGCTTAAAGTGATTAGGGATAGGATTTGAGTATGCTAATGAGTTAATTTTGACATGAATATGGAATCGAGATGTTTGTCAATGCAGGAGAATGAAATGTTTGAACTCTAGTCTCAACAAATTATAAATACTCTATGATACATTTCCTTACACACAAATTTTTTTATAAAAATATCAAAAAGATTTTCTTATGTTTTGTGAACTTTGAGGTCTAATTGAGTTAAAGTGCAGGAGTTATTAAGTGTTGCAAAAGTACCTTGGGAGAAAACGATATTTATCACTTGTTACACTGCACCGGTTCACTTTGCATTGCTTTAGCAGCTAAAAAGTTTTTGATCAACATAAATTCTCGCTTGAGATAACTATTAATTGGTTTCTTGAAATCAGGAAAAAAAGCCTTATTGTTGAGAGAAAGGTGTGATTAATTCTTGGGGAGTATGACCAGTTTCGCTTAGAACTAGAGAAAAGACACTGGGACATGGTATTAAGGGACCTTTTTAACGAAATTGACAAAGTGATGGTGAAATAGTTCTATGCAAATGCATATCAACAAGAAGGAAATGGGTCAAGACAATGCAAGGTGTGGGGGAAGCTTATCAAATATGACAAGAGGACCTTATATACTTTCCTAAGGACAACTGCAGCTCCTTCTGGCTAAGTGACACCCTTTAATGCATTCTTGAGTGGCCAAAATGAATATGAGGAGATAACCTCAACTTTATGCATCCTTGGCTACACTTACATCTTAGGTGTCAATGGCATATGCCCGTTCGCATTCTCTAGAAGCACTTGAAACTCTTTGGCACATATGTGGAGTGCCTTCGCCTTCACCAACCTTAGGCCCAACACACATACCTTTGATTATAATTTAGAGATGTAATATCTCATTTATAAGATAGTGATGGGGATGGATATGGATGTCGGTGCCCATATGTCTCAAGACATAGCCTACACCGCAAACACGCCCAATGTAAATTTAGGCTTCCCTGCACTAATCACCACTCTCTGTAGGGAGAAGGGAGTTTATTCTGACACTCATGTGCTTCTCTCCCTCCAACCCACTATTGATAAGAAGTTCATGAAAAAAGCTACATTAACAGAGCAAAGCTCTCTATTTTTAGTGAACCTACCCCTGCCCTTGCACCTAGAGCCGCTTGCCCTTGGCGTCCTACATGTGAAGCTCTTGCTACATTTGAGGCTACCTTCCAGGCAGTCATGTCCGAGATGCTTGCTCAATAGGAAGATATGTGGATAGGCTAGCAAACAATCTAGTAAGGATACGTTGCCCTCATGGACAACATGTATTGGTTGTCTCATGGTGTTCTAGACTTTTCCAATGAAACTCTTATGACAAGAACCCAATTCGAGATACATATTCCTTGGCTTGAAGGTATGCCTTACTCTTAGTGGGTGGGAGCTTTAATGTTGCCCGTGATGAAGGAGCAAAGGGAGATGATGTTGAAAAAGGGCAGAGAGGTCAAGAGGATCCTAACATAGCTTGGAGACCATGGCATCACAATAGTTCTATTTGAGAATTTTTATCTTGTTGTTTTTGTCATTTTAGTTTCTCTTAGTCTGTTTTAGTTTTTTTATATAAGTATTTTAGTTTATGTTAAAATAGTTTCATGTGGTGTTTTAAATTGATTTTTCGTGGTCAACCTTGTTTTTGGATGTCTTTCTTTTTGCTTTTGGAATTTAGAGCTTTGATTTCCTTGCATGACAACTTATGTGATCTTGAGAAAATCCTTGCAAATTTAAGTGTTAAGATTTATGGATGTGGTTGCAATATGATTCATTCTTTATCCTTTTTTATTATGACCAAGAGGATTGAATATTTCAGTGTGATGATAATGTATATATAAAGTAAGTAAGAAAATTGTTATTGTTATGAAGTTGATTTTTACATGATTCTTTTAAATGCATACACACACTTGTTTGGAAATGAGAAAAACAATTATTGTTTTGTGAAATGAAACTACTTGACCAAATGACCACCCCTAATGCACAACATTGAATCATTTGTAAACCTTTTGAGCTTTGTAAATTGTCTTGTGACCCCTAAGCTTGTAAAATAAAAAATTACCTTTCCCCACACCCTAGAAGAAGAGAATAAGAAATATGTTGAGGAGGGTATGAGTTGGGACTAGGGATGAAAAAAAATATCCATGTTCACAGGTAAAATCCATTGCGAATAGTTGGTAACTACAGTTAATTGGTACCTGAGGGTAATGTATAATTTAGTACTCGCTCATTAACGAGTCGGGTTCGAGTATCATACTACATGTACCTACTAGAAGCTACTCGCCTAGCCAGTCATCAACACTTGCCTAGTGAGACTTTGGCAGCACTAGCGCAACCAAGAAGCCCAATGAGTAGAACAATCCAATGTGTTAGAAAGGCTACCTCTTGCCCAGCTAAAGGATTATCTGGCCCAATGAGAAAGAACTTTTTAGTGCATGGTTCAAAGTGCTGAAAGTTGAAGAAAGTTTTTTTTTTTTGGACATGGAAACGAACCTTAAGCTTAAGACACAGGTTGAGGTCTTTCTAGGCTTACATTCATCCCCCATTGACCAAGAAAGCTTCTAGGCTCTTTTTCAAGTGAATTTACTTTGTCATATTAAAACTCTCTCCTTCAACTATAAAAGGAGAAGCTCCCCTCTTATATTTTCTTAGAACTTGAATGAGATTAGTGAAACTTTGCCAAAATTGCAAGACTCACCTTTCAAGTTTTCTTGGAGTTGTCTCTTTTCTAGACTTCTTCTACCTTTTCCTTTAAAGTTAGCCCAACCTCCTTCTAGGACGTATCAATTACCCATTCATCAAGACACTACATCTCATCTTCCTCATGCTTTCGGTCCATCATCAACTTCATCAAGGGATCTTCATCAACTTTGTTGACGTTGCTTCCATCATTATCTTTAGGTATTTCTTTTGTGTGCCTAATCTTTGCTCTTAAGCTTTATTTTCTTGATTGTCTTGTTCAACACTGTTAGTTTTGTCTCACCATAACTCCTTTTGAAGAGTTTTTGTTCATTTTGACCTTTATTTGCCTTCTACTTAGATTTCTACCTCATGGATTTGGTTTAATTTTTGGTGTAGGAACTTCTTTGAAGTAAACCGAACCTAGAGATAACATCTTGAGAGATTGGAGACCTCTTTGGACCTTGAAACCTTGAGGAGGAGACAAGAAGAGAACGAGTAAAACACTCTAGAGAGGAACAAGCATCATTTGTATATATTTTTTGAGTTGTGAAATTGTCTTATTTTTGGACTTGTAACTCACAGCCTTATTTGATGTCTTGGGGAATCTTTGATGCTCAATCTCATTTCCTAACAAGAACCTCTAAACCATATTTGAAAACATTTTTAGTTTGTAAAGATATAAAGGTTCCAAAGTGCCTTCTAACTTTACCATTAAGTTGCATAGTCTAATTTAATTGGTTATAGTTTAGTGTGTCCACTTTTGTATCAAACTTAATTTCATTTGAAAAGTTTGATGCAAGAAGGTTTAAGATAAACTTTAGCTAGGAAATGTTTAAATTTTAAGTAATGATTAGTGATTCTCAAATGTTTAAATTTTAAGTAATTCTTAGTGATTCTCATTCACATCCCTAAAAGTGAACTTCAAATCTTTTTGTCTCTTTAAATCTCTTAAGAAATTTATTTTTATTTGAAATACAAGTTTATGGATTGATTTTTTTTTTCAAAAAACTTAAGAATATTTAAGATACCTTATTACCAAATTAATAATAAATCTAGTGAAGAATCCAACCAAGTTTAAAACATTTGGAGAAAGAATTAAAATCACTCAAAATTTAACAAAAACAATAATCTATTTTGAAAGAAAAAAAAAGTTAAAAAAAATCAATATCTTATCATCTTAAAATAAAAAGAAAAAACTTAGAATTCTTATTAAAAAATAAAATTAAAAAAAATAGAAATACAGGATCAAATAATTCTTAAAATATTTTTATTTTAGAAAGGCTCAATTTTATAATAGAAAAATGAATTATTTGTTATTATTATATTATGTTAGATATATGACTGATGGCAGAGAAGGCAAAATCATGTGTTCATTCTGACATGGAGAAGTAACATGTACAGGTATCCATTTATTAATTTGTACAACCCTTCTTCACTTCTGAAAACATCTCTGTCATTGCACAGACCAAGTTTCATTGAATCCTCTTCTACAAATAAGCAAACTCAGTGGAAAGAATTTGCATTTATTCAAAGTGCTCCCAGTTTTTAGTAATCACAGTTGATGTTGGAAATGAAGTTGGTGACTTCAAGCTTCCAACTCCTGATTCAAATGCCTCCCAAATTACTGGTACTGCATTCATGTTACCACCATTGCTAAATGCACCACAATTTCTTGCTTTCAGGTTGTCAACACTGTCCACATAACGTTGTACACGACGAACCTGTGTTCAAACAAAGACTTATGTGTCAGATTTCACTATCATCTTGGAGTCTGCATAAAGTGAGAAAGTGATTGGAACTATCCAAAAACTCACCTAATTAACATAGTTTAATTCTTGTATCAAAGGACACAGCATATATAAATTAAGCTCATATGACGATAATGATAATAATTAAATACTAGAATTGCTACAAATAAAGTATCAACCTCAAATCTTCTATGTACTTTGGCTTCTCCATCAGCAGCAATGGAATCCAGTTTAAGCAATTGGAGCATTAGCAGTTCTGTCAAGATTGCAAATTCTTTGTCTTCAACCTTTGTACCACCAAAAACAGTTGTCTCCAAAGCAACCACCTATACACCATCAAACATTGCTACCATTATTTTCAAAATTCCAATGAAGTTATTCTGTTTTCATGACAAGGAAAAGCACCTTCTTATGTAGCTTGTCAACTTCTGTTCGGACCGTGGAGATGGCTTCCCATGCCTTCAAAATATCTTCACTCTTCTGCATCTCCTCGAGCTTCTTCTCTTTGCTGGCTGGATCCTCAAGCAATACAACCTTAGACATGTCTTTCAGCCCCACCATATGCAAGCATTCCTCATCCTCCTTCTCTTTCCCTCTAAATAGTAACCTTTGCTCCTTAGGCTCAAGACCAGTCTCGGTTGCAAGCACCCCTTTTAGATGCCCTTCCATTCAGCCAAAACAGACCACTCACTCATCAATCTCAGAATCTAGCTACTTATAATTCTAACAACATGCCTGCTCTGAATTCTAACAACCTTTTTCAACATAACGATAATGTTACTCTCGCCAAAACGTATGCTTTCAGCAAAGTCAATGTCAAACAAAGATTAAACATAAAAGGGAAGAAGGGGATTGATGGGTTAATATTGTCTGGACCTGAAGTACTGATTCCAACATCTCTTAATCCAGAGAAATTTCCCACTTGGTACTTCTCATGAGATAAAATAAAACCCATGTAAAAAACAAAAAAAAAAAGTGATCTTTTGGATGATTTCAAAAGAGGTTATAAATTATAAATTGTATTGAACGTTACCCTTTTGATACCAGGATCAAAGGTGTGTAAATTAGGAAACAGTAGGAAATAACTTCCCCAAATGCAAACAATCCTATGCTTACCAAAAGTGGATTGTGCAGGAACAGTGACCTCATGGTGATAAGAACCATGAGAGACCTTGATTTTGATCATGGGACTAGAAGAGGAGTCAAGGGATTGTCTCTTCTGAACAAGCATGCCACCAGGTCTGAGCTCCCAATCTATGCTTCCCTTAACCCCATCATTAGCTTCACCTTTTGAAGATGATCTTTTCATTGGAAACAGTAAAATTGGTAAAATATAGCAATAGGATGATAAAGAGAGAAGAAGGTGGAGCTAACTGAGAGAAGCAAGAGAAGAATCAGAAGAAGAAAAGAAGTCACTGGAGTAAGCAAACAAAAGTGGTTTCGGACAGGGACCCCTCAACTGTCTTTTGCAAAAACAACACTTGCTCAGCTACAATACACAAAAAAAGAAAGTAGAGTTGGTACAAAACTATACCGTACACAGACTCTTAACACATGCAAAAATCATTTCAACGTATTTAGCATACTGATTAGAATCATTACCCTTTTTTTCTCGTTGAATCATAGCTTTGGAGGTGTTCACATAGAACCTGACAGAGACATTGAATGAACAAGACAAGCTTCCAACTCAACACTTATGAAAACTGTAAGTTTTAGTACGATAACATGCCAAACTTTTTTTACTAAGCCTGTTTAAACCAATGTTCTGTTGAATTCAACCACTGTGGAAACATTATTGCTACACGCCAGTTTCCCTGTGCGGGTAGAACCTTACTATGGAACCACATCATGCACATGCAGAGATGTACTCGTAGAGCAATTAACGGATTTTTTTTTTTTTTCTCACATAGTACAGAACGCAGTTAATATTACCCAGATAGCATAATGTGATTTGTACAGCACACTTTTTTTTAAGGTCACAATTTAGTTTCTAAAAACCGAATTCTAAGTTATATTTGATTTTTTTTTTTATAATCTCAAGTTAGAATTCGGTTTCAAAATTGAGTTGAATTATATTTATTTTATAATTTTAGATTAGAATTTTATATTTTAAATTTTTTTATAAAGATTTTTATTTTTTAAGTATTTATAGAAAAACATTTAAATGATTTTTTACTTAACAATTCAATGGCCTAATGTGTTTATTGGTGCATTAAACACCACTCATAACCATTAAACTTGTTCATCCATCTAAAATAACAAACATCAAACAATAACTTGAAAGTAAACTCATTTAGAAAGCTTAGAAAAACGTTTTTTTGGGAAATAAACTGCACCTACCATGGTCTAAAAATTATGGGTTAATAGTCATTTGAAATCTATTTGAGTGTAGATTCTAACAAAACAAGAATCAACTCATTTGGATTTCGGGGGAGAAAGTTAAGAACAAAACAACCACCAGGAATATATATATATATATATATATATATATATATATATATATATATATATATATATATATATATAAAGCGTTAACTTTAAGGAATTAACTACACCTACTCAGATGTCAAAAACTCACAAATTAGTAATCATTGGAAAGAGTTTTGAGTCTATTTTCTAATAAAGAAAGAATCACATGATTTGGAGGTTTGTGGAAAAGGTTATGATTAAAATAGTCAACAAAGATCAAAGTTGACAGCATGTTATCTCACTCAAATTGTCTTTAGGGAGTGTAGGCCATACAATCCCTTGTAATCGATTACAAGGGCCCTCTAAACAATTAGACAAAAAAAATATGGTTTTGAACAAAAACTTGTGCTCTAGGAGCCAACTGTGGGCACACAAGTAGCCAAAGAGATTTTTCGTAATTTTTTCATATTTCTTCAATGGATGAGACTTCTTTTTAGTGTTTAAGTGTGATTATAACCTGAAAACCGAGGTTTGGGCATTCCATGGTGGATGAAAGACCCCATGTTGGTGTCATGACCAAGTTAGGTCAACTCCTGAAACAAGTGTAGGCCATTTTGGCCATTGTAATCGATTACAAGGACCTTGTAAACGATTACACGAACAAAAATATGGTTTTGTACAAAAACTTGTGCTACAGGACCCAACTGTGGGCACATAAGTAGCCAAAGACATTTTTCGTAATTTTTTCATATTTCTTGAATGGGTGAGAGTTATTTTTAGTGTTTAAGTGTGAGTAGAACCTAAAAACCGAGGTTTAGGCAGTCCATGGTGGAGGAAAGACCCAATGTTGGTGTGATGATCATGTTAGTTAAGTGCTGAAACTAGTTTAGGCCATTTTGTCACTGGTAATCAATTACAAGGACCCTGTAAACAATTACACGAAAAAAATCTAGTTTTATACAAAAACTTGTGTTGTAGGAGCCAGTTGTGGGCACACAAGTAGCCAAAGAGATTTTTCGTAATTTTTTCATACTTCTTCAATGGACAAGACTTCTTTTTAGTGTTTAAGTGTGAGTAGAGTCTGAAAACTGAGGTTTGGGAAGAAAGTTAAGAGCAAAACAACAAGCAAATGTCAGAGCTGACAGGAATATATAAAATGTTAGCTTTAAGGACTTAACTGTACCTACTCAGATGTCCAAAAATTACAAATTAGTAATCATTGGAAGTCTGTGGGAAAAGCTATGATTAAAATAGTCGGAAAAGGTCAAAGTTGACAACACGTTATCTTATACGTATATCTTTCCCTCTTGTTCAAAGATCTATTATTTATTGAAAATGCCTTTTAAAATTTATGCATTGCAACAACATTATATATCATATTTCTTAATTAATAAAATGAAAATTTTTACTTTGACACTCCGAAAAATGAAAAATTTGGTCTATTTTGGGTCAAATTTTCCATTTTTTGACCCAAGAGACGATAATTAACTTCAATAGAGGACGAAGTGATTGAAATTAGTAAATGAAACATTTTCTTTAATTTTAACATAATTGTTTTGCATAAAAATGTCTGAAACACAATTGACATTATGACCACATCGACCATTAAAAGTAGTAATTAACTAATCATTTCCCATAATGGTGTCTAGTTCCACAATGTGGTCGTCGCCTGTTCCTAGTTGGATTTCTCCTTCCCTATGGAGGTCTAGGTGGTTCTTGTTGTGGAGGTCTAGGTGGTTCTTCCTATGAAGGTTGTGCTTCAATGTGTTCTTCACCTTGTATCTCCTCCATAAGCAGTAAAGGAAGTACCTATTTCGTTATGACTTTCAACAAAATAAAACGAGTTATCATAAGGTCCCCCAACAATGTGGGCCGAAGGTGGAGTAGGGGCATAAGTTCCAACCAACCTTGGAATGCCTAGACCAGAGAACGATGAAATGAAACTCCTTCTTGCATCCATACTTGCATCTGCATGAGGATTGTTTCCATGGTTCCTACTTTTATGGTATTCAGGAGGATGAAGATGTGTCGATGTCGAGGCACATGACATCCTAGGGTCATTCAACATTTGTGGAATGGGAAAACAAAATTGCATTCTCAAAATACCAAGACATGTACTTACTTGTGTGGACAAGTGACCCTAGAACTGGAATTCCCGTCAATGTTAGGTCACGCCTGTTGCTCCATATGTCTATCCATTGGGCATGTCTAGTAACCCAATTCTCATGTTGTTTACCTCTCATATCAACTTTATGGAGGTCATCAAGATTGTTTGGTAATTCAGGAACATGTTGTGATAGGCGAAATTGTAACTTGACCCGGTCTGACTGGTGTCATTCAACAATTGCAAAACAAATTAAAGTTGTGCATGACGTCCACAATGTCTGGTCTCTATAAGCTTGGGCAGGAATAATTGACTCTAATCCCTTATATGGAGCCCATGTAAACTACGTCAACAGACCATTAATGTCTGATTCCTTTTCTTATCAAAAAATATTTAAATGACAAATACAATGTTACCTGGTTATATTTTATGTGGTCTAGCCTTGATCGGTATCCGATTAAATCATTGTGGGGGACATTTCGAAAGGTCAATATGTATGATTTATGAATGATATAACATGATCAATTAATGTGCCAGATTATGAAAACTGCAATTCAAATTACTTAATTGATTATGAAATTTGTTAAATCCATTAAAATTCGCCTATATGATCAAGAATCAAAGTTCATGTATATAAACCTGTTTTGCTCACATCAATACCTGCAAAAACATCTTTCTCAACATTTTGCAATTTTAGTATCCAATAATCATGATATGAACCCATAATTTATAATGTATAAGCAAAGAAAGGCTATGACCATTGAATTATGTCACCAAGTGAAATATTAGTTTTAACATTCAGAGCATGATCAATATAGTCATTCAATGCATTTATCCAAATCACAAAGCATTTAGATATGCAGACATTGGAATCAACATAATTATCCAAAACTGTTTTTAACCATTGATTAAGAGATGAGGTTAAATCTCTTTGAAACAAAAAAGAAACTCTCTCCGGAGCATATTTAACAGATTACTTTTTTAACGTAACAAATTAAATTTCGGAGAAACTATCATTTTGCATATTTTCACACTATCTCTTCATATCAAGAAACAAGCACACATCACATACATCAAATTGATTATGTAGAACACAAATGATCACATTTTATCAAATTTACAGCTAGTTACCACTTTTGATGACTCTCAAGATGACATGGTCACTTTAAATGTGAGATTTGCTTCAGCTTTATGCATCATCTTGAGTCCAGTCCTTTTCTATTCCTTTCAATCTCCTGCAAAACAGTTTAAGGGTTTTGATGCAGGTACCCATTTGAATTTGGGTCCTTTCATGTTAGAAGATTCTAATGGTTCCTTAAGAATCCATTTAAACTTTCCTTTAGGAAGTTCATAAATTTTGTAATAACAAGAATTTGATGCACGGCCTAACTGGTTGCAGTAAAAAGAGACAATTGAAGAGGGTTTACTTATGTCAATAAACCTTCTGGTTCTAAATCTATTACTTTTACCGATACACCCTATTCCTTCTCTATTCAACACACTCCTTTATGAACCAAGAAGAGCATCAAGATTTGAACTGTCTAGTGTGAATTTTGATAAAGTTTTCATAAGATATTTAATTCTTTCCAAATGTCTTGGACAAATTTCACACTCTTGATCACACTTCTTGTTTACATGCATAGTGTTTTGAGATATATTCTCTAGAGATTCTAGCTTTGATTTCAAACTATCATTTTCATTATCAAGAACCTCTAATCTATTTTCCAACCTCTTGTTTTCCTTTCTAAGCTTGATGATTAAGTGTTGCAGTTTCATAGCTTCATCATACAATTCTTGAAAAGCATCAAGTAGTTTATAATACCTATTTTCGGTGCATTTAGATTCATCATTACTCACGCTGCTTTCAGATATTGTAGATTTTGCCATCAAGCATAAGTCTATTTCTTCTTGCTCTCTTTCTTTTTCTTTACTGAAATCATCTCCATCATCTTCTTCCTTAACCTCATCATCTATTGCTACTCTTTCATCACCCAAATTTTGATTCCCAATTAGCTTTTGGAGTGCAACAATCTCTTAATCCATTTCTCGAAGGTCGGGGCTCTGTTATCTGACGCCGAAGTGTCTGCGAGTTTGGTGAACATCATTAATTACAAGCACATAGATGTCGCGCACCGAGAAATTCGACATCTATATTGCAGAAATTGATGTCTTCCTGCCTTCCGGACAGGCCATAGACGTCGGTTTTTTACTACGTGACGTCTAAGCGCTTGGGAATCAGGTGAAGAACATTAATTGCAAGCAAGTAGACGTCGGCCTCCCAGAATAACCCACGTCAATGGGGCAGAAAAGCCTTTCTTCTTGCCTACCTCAGGCCATTGGACGTTGGTTTAGGGCAGAGCAGACGTCTACTATATCATAGGCATCGCGTGCCCTAGAAGCCGACGTCTTGGTGACCAACTTATTTACGGTAATGTCACTGTTCATTAATATACATCGGGCTGCCCTTTAACCGACGTCTTGTGGGTGACTGATGAGTCAATATTTTCTTGACTTTACTTAGTTTATTGTGCTACAATTAATCAGGAAATTGTGCTTAATTGTCCGGTATTTTCCCGTTTTCGCTAATAGTGCTTAATTTGGCCAGAAATTCTAATTTTAATTAATTTGAATATTTTGAGCTAATTATTTGCATTATTATTTTCAGGGAAAATTTTGGAAATTCAATTTGGGACATTTGGAGGACACCGAATAAATTCAAGACTCTCAAATTTAGATATTTTAAATTTTAGTTACATTGTAAATTTAATTGTTTAAAGTTTTTANACAAACTCTTTGCATTNTGGGCTAATTTTGGTAGAATAGTTTAAGCCCAATTGTAAAAATGAACACATGGCACCTAGGGTTTTGGAGTGGACCCCACCCCATTATTTTTGGACACTTGGCCTAGGAGGCAGCTANCGTCGTCACACTCCATAATTCTGAATATATTGGGCTGGAACGGTTTTGGCTTCGGCTTGGGGGGAGGAGCTATTGGTTGCAGCGTTCTTCTGGGGAATCTCTTTGCTTGAACCATGTGGAGGCTGTTACTGGATTTTGGATGAATGGATAAACACAATTTATTTTCTCAAATNTGCAACTCTGTTTTACTTTTTCAATAACTTTATTTCCAGCCGCCATTAGCTTTAGGTCCCATCTGTCTTTGTTGCAGTGCTTCTTTAGGTTCCTTTTGTCTTTGCATTTGATAAATGAGCTACCAACCACACTTTTGCTTTGATTAATTGCTTGGAGATTGAGCTGCACGTTGCTTCATAATTAGAAACAGAGAAAGCGCGGTGGCGGTGCACAAAGTGAGAAGCAGCACAGTGATGTTTAGAGTTGCCATAAAGTTTGCTTTTTTCATTTTCAATTAAAAAAAAATGGTGCAGCGTTTCCTTTCTTTTTTTAATTTGGAGAATTCATTTCAGTTGCTTGAAGAATGTCGTGCTGCAAGAGAATTAAGAAATCAAGGTAATGGAAGCTTTTAGAATTAAAAGTGGTCACGACATAGGATGGAGTTTTAGCATATAATTTATTTGCTTCTAGAAAAAGGGGTCTTCATTTGTTTACATTGCAGCAACACATAGCCTAGAAGAAATCTTTTATAATACATATGTTGAATGCATTTTCATTTTAACTTCCTGCCACGTCTATTTACAATTTCAATTGAAGGATGGTGATTTAATTTTAGGAAGGCACATTTTTAATGTCTTTATTTTATTGTCTTAATGCTTGATCCAAGGATTTCTTTTTTTCTTTTTTATTTTTATAGTAATGTATTGGAATGCATTAATGGAAGGAGCTTGCAATTTATTTTGTCTTTATTCAAGTCGTAGTTTTATTTTATCTTTTTCATTTAGTGTTGCATTTAAATTAATTTNACTGTGTTAGTTGATTGTTTGTTACAGTGTTGGGGTCTAGTATTTTAATTTGTTTAAATGATGTCTAATGTGTTTGGTTGCGTTAATTTAATTGTTATGATTTTGTCTTTTTGTTTATCCACTTTCACAAACCCCCCCCCCCCACTTCGTGTTAGACCTAAGACTCGAACCACATTTGGTCCTTGAGAGACGACCTAGGGGTCATTCCCTAGTCTATACTGCATTCCTAATATGCAANCACTTCGTGTTAGACCTAAGACTCGAACCACATTTGGTCCTTGAGAGACGACCTAGGGGTCATTCCCTAGTCTATACTGCATTCCTAATATGCAATTAAATTTGTATGGGCCGCGACACCCATCAAATTTTGGCGCCGTTGTCGGGGACCAACGGTTCGGTTTTAGGTCTTTTGTTGTGTTAGTGTGTGTTGTGTTTTGTCTCGTGTTGTGAGTGTGATGTTCAGTTTTGTGTATTCGTCATTGTGTGTTGCATTCAGTTAGCTTAGGTTGCATATTTTCAATGCATTCTTCTTTTCCCCCTTCTTTCACATGTCTACCTATTTTGGTTATGTGGATATTGTTTCTTCTGCCTATGTCCATGACTTTGATTCTCCTCCTGCTTGTTACTCTGATATTGCTTCTCATATATACTCTGTTGATTTCTATGTTGAGAACAGAACGATTCCTCCTCCATCTCATGAGAGTGCTCCTAGGGAGCCGTTTCCAATTGATAAGGAGGATATTCGTTGTGTTTTCAACACTGGACTGATAAATTTGCTGCCTATATTTCATGGTTTTGCAGGTGAATGCCCTTATAGACATTTGGAGGACTTCTACACCATATGCTCTTCAATGAAACCTCCANATGTCTCGGATGAGGACATGTTCTTAAGGGCATTTGAATACTCGTTAGCTGGAGCGGCAANNTATTGGCGGTTTTGTCTTCCTTGTGGATCCATCACCAATTGGGAAGATCTTAAGCAACTATTTTTGGAAAGATTCCGCCCTTCACAGCATCAATATCAAGAACCACCATTCCAGAATGCTTGTATGCCTCCCCCAGTCCAGGAACCACAGCAGTTGCAGTTTCATGAGCCTGCACAAGCAACTCCTCATCCTTCCACTACTTCTGAGCCTACATTGAAGGAGTTATTGGAGCAGATGACTATTCAGAACATTCAGTTCCATCAAGTGAACATGGAGTTTCAGCAGGAGACCAGAGCTTCCTTTTAGAGTTTGACTGATCAGATGAGGCAGATGGCCACTCAGCTCACTGAGGAACAGTCTTATGTTTCAGAGGAATCATCATTCCAGACAGTTCAGCTTCCAGATGATATTGATGCCATCCACATAGGAGATGGGGAGCAGAGTCACGAGTCTACTGTTGCGCCACCTACTTTCTCATTCTCCTATGCCCCTACTCATGCACCTGAGGAGACTGATGAAGAATTGGAGGACCAGGCAGATATGAGCAACATAATTGTGATAGGTAGACCAGTTTCACCTTCCACTACTCTACCAACTTCCAAGGAAGTGGAGGTAAACATACCTTTGATTGATTCTGTTGTTGATGATTATGCTGATGATAGGTATGTTGATGATTATATTGTTGATGAGCATGCTTTTAATTCTCCCTCCTTGCATGA